>NC_143404.1:50669472-50972502 GCF_052110815.1 Crocodylus siamensis
ATTTAGAAACCGTTCAGAAGGCATTTAGGTGTTGTTAGTACACAGCAGTGTACATCTGCATATGCTTTACAAGATATGGGCCATGGATCCACCAGGCTGCCCGCTTACTCCCCACATCCCACTGCTCCCCAGCCCTGCGCATGCCTCGACCTCTAGATTTACCCTTGGAACCAGCTGGGTTCTCCAGAAGGGCACTGCGGGAAGGAAGGTGCAGGACAGCACTGCATCTCTGCAAAGCTCAGCTTGCTCTCATGGATGCCTAAGGCAATCTGGCTACTATCCTCACTGCCACTATTTTGTATTTATTTAACAAAATTAAAAATTGCTTAGCGAGGCCATTTCAAGCAGGGGAGACAAACTGAATCTTCATGCTGGTCTCTGAGCATGGACATAATATCCACATCCCACCAGCAACACTGTTGGCTCCTTATAGCTTAAAGAGTGCCCTGGATTTACTCTCACAATGATTTCTGGCCTACCTGCAGCTCAACATGCCCTTCCCCAAATGGTTTCTGCCCCTCTCCCTGGAAAGCTGGAGGAAGGTCTGAGTAGTGAGAGTCATGGAACCAGTATACCCCAAACCTTGGTCACCCTGTACACAGCAGCAAAGCAGGAGTCAACTACTCATGCACTCACTGCACTTGGGCCAGCTGACACCACTGTTTATCCTTTTCTGTTACGGGAGCTGTTGGGCACCTTAAACAAGGACTGGGACCCTGTAACACAGGGGTGGGCAAAATGGCAGATCCAGCTGGCAACCAGACTCCGTGTCCCAACAGTCCCTGTTCACGTGGCTGGGACAAGTTTCCATGGAGACCATAGAAGCAGCTGCGCTATGACAGCACAAGGCTGGGGTTTGGCCCCAGCAGCACTGGCAGGGCACACAGCATGGCATGGAGCTGCTCCAGACCAGGGCTGGAATGCTGCGGCAGTGACAACGTGGTCCAGCGCCAAGGCAGAGCCATGATCTGCAGCCTACATGTCCCAGGCGGGGATGTCCAAGCAGTGCATCATGGCTCTGCCCTGCTCAGGACTGGAGCAGTTCCCTTTGGGCCTACTCCTTGGCAGAGACAAATGAGTAAACACCCATCACACTCCTGGGAGCTGAAGACCCGGATCCCACAGCGCCCCCCACCCCCACCACAGAGCAGAAGGTAAGGGAACTGAGGCAAGAAAGGTGGGGCGAGCACAGGGGCACTCAGAGGATGTGGATGTGCGTGTGAGCATGTGCGCGCATGCATGTGAGCATGCAGGAGCCGCACCACGTGGGATGCACCAGCTGACTGGGACCAGGGAGGGGAAGGCCCCCCTCAGTCCCTACTTAGCTGGGGCCCTCAGGGAGCCCCACAACTGGAGCTACACAAACAGAGCACACAAACAAGCCTGGCTCTGCTTGGGTGCGGCAGTTAGTGTGGGAGTTCACATCAAGGGGTGTGCAAAAGGCACCCAAAGGACTGGGCTGAGTGAGGAACCTGAGGCCTGAAGCCCAAAGGGAAGCTGCTGGGACCAGGTAGGTGCATGGACTCACTCTCAGCCACGGTCGAGACTTGTCGTGCCCACAGTCTTCCTGGTGCTGCCAATGTCTCCACCCAGACTGATTCCCTGACTCCGGGGCTGTGAGGGCTGCCTAGTGCAGCCAATGGCAGCTGGGCATGGAGGCACCCCCACTTGTCAGGTGTGCTCCCTAGTGGAGTCTCTGGAAGGCCGGATGCGAGAGCTTGAGGAAGACGTACGTCAGTCATGCCCCATCAATGCCCATGAAGACTACATCAATGGCTACTGCCAGGCCCTTCTCCAGAAAAAGGAAAAAGGAGAGAAGAAAGTGGCCATCAAGAAGACTGGCCACCAAGACCTACCCAGAGCTACATGGAAGATGGTTGTCTCAGGCTCTAGGGCATTCAGGGCATCCAGACCCCCTAGTCTGAGAGATCTGCTGCCTCCCTGGGGCCTGCATCCAGGATGTTGTGGAGAGGATACCTAGGCTTGTCTGGCCCTCTGACCCTGCAATCACTATGTGCGCACAAATGACACGGCCAGGAGAAATCCGGACTGGATCATGAGTGACTACCGGGCTCTGGAGGCTGGGCTCAAGGAGTTGGGGGTGCAAGCAGTCCTTTCCTCTGTGCTCCCAGTTGCAGGCCACAGACCTAGGAGGGACAGATGTGTCAAAGAAGTAAACTGATGAACTGGTGGTGGTGCTACCAAGAGGGCTTCCGTTTCTTCTACCACAGTGCTCACTCCTGAAGAGAGAACTCCTAGGAAGGGACAGCATCTACCTCATGCAAAGATGCAAGTCTCTGTTCTTGGCCAGGATGGCCAGTCTTCTAGATAGGACTTTAAACTAAGATTGCTGGGGGACAGGGAAACTCCAACTGGAGCACACCCAGGGACTGGCACTCAGGAAAGCTCCAAAGTTGGGGACACTAAGATAACCGCTTTTGAAAGAGCTGTGGGAAAGGTTCTCCCACAGCATATCAGGAAATAGAGGACTCAGGTGCCTATACACCAATGCCAGAAGCATGGGGAACAAGCAGGAGGAGCTAGCCCTCCTACTCTCCAGTGGGCACTGCAAGGATCACAGAGACATGGTGGGACTCCTCACATGATTGGAAGGTAGCCATAGATGTCTACACCCTGCACAGAAGGGACCAAGTAGGGAAGAAAGGCAGAGGTGTAGCTCTCTATGCAAGGGAGGCAGTACACCTCCTTGCAGGCCAACATCGGCTCCAAAGAAGTGAGGCTCGAAACCCACTGGGTCAAACTACAGCAGGGCAGGGCACAGTCAGAGAGACCTAACTGTAGTATACTACAGACCACCAAACCAGGGGGAGGAGCTGAATCTGGAGTTCTCTTGAGAACTGGCAGAGGCCGCATGCACACAAGACATAGTCATCATGGGTGACTTCAAGTACTAAGTCTTCTCTTGGGAGGAACACTTGGCTAAGTTGGATCGATCACATCACTTCCTGACCTGTATCGAAGAGCAGTATCTGATTCAGGAAGTGCAAGGACCAACCAGAGGTAATGGTCTCTTAGACTTGGTCTTGGCCAGACAATCTGGTGAGTAAGTTGAATATAGAGGGTATAGGAGTTTTGGACTTCAAAAAACCGAATTTCAGCAGGCTCTGGGCAACAGTAGGGGAAGTGATGCAGGACCAGGGACCTGAAGTGAAAGGAGTGCATGAAGAGAGTGGTCATTCCTCAAGAACACAATCCTCGAAGCAGAAAAGATGACCATTCCCATGCAGAGGAAAGGTAGCAGAAGGGCTAAGCAAGCCCTTTCGGCTTAATGAAAAAAAAGAAAGAGGCATATAGACAATGGAAGCTTGGGACAGTCCTCAAGGAGGACTATACAACAATAGCCCACACTTGTAGGGAGAAGATTAGAAAAGTTAAGACAGCAACTGAATTTAAGTTAGCAATGGGAATCAAGGACAATAAGAAGCCCTTCTTTAGGTATGTGAAGCAAAAGGAAAACAAATGGAAGCATGGGGCCACTGCTTAACATCTCAGGACAGCCAGTTACTGACACTCAGGAGAAAAATGAACACCTGAATGACTACTCTGGCCTTGGTATTTCACCTGACCAAGGGGAAAAATCATACGAGATAAGGTTCAGAGTGGGCATGGTTGGATTGACTGCCTTCCTACTGTTCACGCTGAGCTGGTGCATGGTCAGTTAGAAAAGTTAGAGATTTATAAGTCAGCAGGACTAGATGCACTTCACCCAAGAGTGCTGAAGGAGCTGGCCGAGGTCATCACAGGACCTCTGGCAAAATTCTTTCAAAACTTGTGGTGCCTGGGGGAAATCCCTGAAGACTGGAAGAGGGCCCATGTTATGCCCATTTTCAAGAAGGGGAGGAGAGAGGAGCAACTAGAGGCCAATTAGCCTAACTTCAATCCCAGGGAAAAACCTGGAAAAATTAATCAAGGAGTCTATGTGTGATATGCTTGCAGATAGTAGGATTCTGAACAACAGCCAGCATGGCTTTGTCACACACAGGTCTTGTTTTAGCAATCTCACCTCCTTCTATGACCAGGTATCTCGCCATCTGGATAAGAGAGAGAAGGTCCTACTTATATACCTAGACTTCCAAAAGGCCTTTGA
This sequence comes from Crocodylus siamensis, assembly GCF_052110815.1. Lineage (NCBI taxonomy): Eukaryota > Metazoa > Chordata > Crocodylia > Crocodylidae > Crocodylus > Crocodylus siamensis. Next base: position 50,673,581 of record NC_143404.1, read on the forward strand.
TCTGGTATCCCATGATGTTCTTACAGGAAAACTGGAGGACTGTGGGGTTAACTGCTTAATTGTTATATAGGTAGGAAACTGGCTGTAAGGTAGGACCCAGAGAGTTCTTATAGATTCACAGATTCATAGATTTTAGGGTCAGAAGGGACCTATTAGATCACTGAGTCTGACCCCCTTTCCTAGACAAGAAAGAGTGCTGGGGTAAGATGACCCCAGCCAGGTGTTTGTCCAATCTCCTCTTAAATGCCTCCAAGGAAGTGAACAGCACCACCTCCCTTGGAAGCATATTCCGTATTTTGGCAACCCTCACTGTAAACAATTTTTTCCTGATTTTATGAATGGATCTGTGTCGTCCTGGCAAGATGTGGCCAGTGGTGCCCCTCAGGGGCCCATGCTTGGTCCAGTGCTTTTCAACATCTTTATCAATGATTTGAATGAGGGGGTGAGAAGCTTACTGGCCAAGTTCACTATGGGGGAGCGTGATCCGCTTTACTCAGCATTGGTGAGATTGCAGCTGGAGTACTACATCCAGTCCAGGGTACCACACTTCAACAAGGATGTGGAAAAGCTTGAGAGAGTCCAGAGGAGGGCCACCCATATAATCAGAGATTTGCACGGCGTGTCATACGAGGAAAGGCTAAGGGACGTGGGCCTCTTCAGCCTAAAAAAGAGAAGGCTGAGAGGGGACTTGGTAGCAGCTTACTGCAACATCAGAACAATACATCAAGGGCTTGGTGAACAACTGTTCACCAAGGCATCCTTGGGGAAAACCAGGAGCAATGGCCACAAACTCCTGGAAGACTGTTTCAGGTTCAACTTTAGGAAAAACTTCATAGTCAGGGTGTCCAGACTGTGGAATAAGCTCCCTCCAGAGGTGGTACAATCACCTACCCTGGAAATCTTCAAGAGGAGACTGGACCGTCGCCTCACTGAGGTCACCTGACCCCAGTTATCTTTCCTCCCTAGTGCAGGGGGGCTGGACCTGATGATCTTGTGAGGTCCCATCCAGTCCCTAACAATCTGTGAATCTGTGGCTCCTTGCAGCAGTGACAGCATAGTCCAGAGCCAGGGCAGAGCTGTGATCTCCTGCGTGTACGTCCCTGCCTGGGGCACGCAGGCTGCAGATCATGGCTCTCTCCCTGGGCTCTGGACCACACTGTTACCGCTATAAGATCTCAGTCTGGATCTGAAGCAGGTCCTTCCTGGGCCACACAACCTGCCAGCAGGGGCAGCGCTAGGGGGAAGGTTGGGGGGGCTTTAGCCACCCCAAAATTTCCCGTAGGCCCACCAGCCACCCTTCCCAGAAGCACCACCACCACCACCGCCTACCCTGCATAGGCAGCAGAAGCTGAGCCCGCCCCACTCCTGCCTGCAGCACAGTCCCCCTTCAGACCCACCACCAGGGTGAGGCTGGCACCACTGCTGCTTGCCAGCACTGCTGGGGCGAGTCTCCACAGATACCCCAGCCCTGTGCTATTGGCTGCGGCTGGGGTCTCCATGGAAAATAGCCCCAGCCATGCAGGCAGGGGCTGCTGGGAAATGGAATCCACTGCTGGCTGGACTTTGCCTACCCCTGCTGTACCAGGTAGCCAGAGGGCTCCTGGTACTTTAAGAGGAAGCTGTAACAAGCTGGGTTGGCTGCGTGGGGGCTGGCGGCTTGGGAGCAGGCTACACACTAGGGAGCTGGCTGCCAGCAAACATGCAGAATAGTAGCCACTCAGATATTCTTAGGAAAGAGCTGCAGGCAGCTAAACAGCAGCCAGCAAGCAGCAAGGAAATGCTGCTGCCCAGGCAATATGCCGCTCAGCAGAATAAAGGGACACACCTGTGGCCAGCCCATGGAAGTCACCTGAGTGGAAAGGAGCAGGGTTTAGGGAACATTTAAGCCCACGGCCTGAGCCAAGGTGAGGAGTCTGGCCCTAAGGTGGCAGGATAAAAAGCTCCTGCAGAAGAAGGTTGAAGAAACATGCCTGTTGATAAATGAGATGCCTGGAAATACCAGTAATGTTGAGGGCTTAAAGAGAATAGAACCCAGATAGGGGGAAGCCTTGTGATGGAGCCAGTGAGCTGGGCGTTTATGTTTGGAGCCAGTCCAGGGATAGTTTATGTTATGCTACAGATTACTTTTTTGTTACAGCTTAGTCTGGTGGTTTGGGAAGCACTGTCAGGCAAACAGAGGTCCAACCAATGCCCTGAGGAGCGTGGAAACAAGGCCAGGAGGACCAAGGCTAGAGGCAGAGTGGAGACAGGGCCAGGATGCCTAGCGGCTGGAGCAAGGTGAAAATAGAGCAAGGGGGACTGGTACCTAACAGTGGCCTTGAGGCTAAGAGGGCTAGAATACAAGCCCAAAAGACAGGCAATAGTAGGCTTTCGGCCACAAATGCCAGAATCAAAGCCTGGAAAGGGGCTGAAACCTAGGACAGGTGAAAGCCAAACAAGGGGCTAGAGCCCAGAAGACCAGTCCAGCATAGTGGGCTGAGGCAAAAGGGTCCAGCTAGAGGAAAGGGGTGGAGGCTGAAAAGGCCAAGGCCACAACAAGGGAACAGAGGCCTAAGGTGGCCTGATACGGACAGGACAAAGTGCTCCACCTGGGCAATGACCAGCAACAACTGCAAGTCACGGACATGGCTGTAGGGAAAGTTGGAGACCACAGAATAAGCCCTTAAAGCAATTACCCATCACTGCTCCAGTGCACTAAGGGGGCCCACTTAGTGCCTGAACGGTCATTTTAAGACCACTGGGATCTGAGAGGGACTCACTGGTTCCTAGTACAAACAAGGGCTCACCCTGGGACCTTAGGGTAGTCTCCATTTCCATCAATTAACTAAGTACAACAAGGCATAGCAGGAGAGGGGAAAGGAAGGAGACCCAAGGAACCAGAGTGGGTGCAGGAGCTGCACAGCCACCAGGGGGCATTACAGCCACCGCTGGGGCCCAATCCTGCTACAGGCAGGCTCCATTGCATCAGGCACTGTACATATAATAGACAAGACAGTCCCTACCCCAGGGAGCTCATAACCTGCATCAGAGGAAGGACACAATGTACTGGACAAGGCGTAATCAGGTCCCTGATGTGCATAGCTCCACAGCTCAATCTGAGCCCTTTCACAAGGCCTACCACCTCCTTCATTCCTGGGGTGCCCCAATTAACCCTCCCCCTGTGCTTCCTTTTCCTCACCCTAGGGTCTCCCAAGCTTCCTTGTCAGGGGATCTGTATGCAGGCCATTCGCCCATCCCCACTGAACCGGGATCTCCCATTCACCTCCAAGCAATGTCCCCCTCCATGTTCCCCAGACCAATCTCCCTTCCCCCTAGGCCTAGATGGTCTCTAAACCCCACTGACCCCCATACTAAGGCCACTATCCTCTCTTCCACATCAGTGGCTCCATGTACCTCCCATTCCCTTCTCTCCATGCCCTTCATTCCCCTTTTACCCATGATTCAGGATGTGTGTGTCCCTCCCCCCATCCCAAGGACCCCATGCTCCCAGACACAGCAGAGGCTATATGAGTTTCCTTTTTTCTCTTCCCCATGCCAGTGGCTCCATGTGCTCCCTCCCCAATTCTTCTCCTCATGTCCCCATTTCCCCAATACTCAAAACCTTGATCAGCACCTAAAAGATCCTCTTTCACTTGCACCTCTCGATGACACTCCTTACTACCCTAAGAATGAGCTTGAGAACAAATTTCCAGAAGAGATTAGGAGAATCTAAACCATCCTTCAAATCCTGCTCTCCAAAAAGACACTTCCCCAAACACTCCTCCTTAAGACACAGCCCAAGAAGGATATAAATCAATGAGCTAACAAAGGAACCAACCCAAACCCACAACCAGTGCCTGCCAGGTCAAGATTTTACTTCAGGAAAGGGGAAAAGAGGCAGAGACTCCCTGAAGTCCACTTAGGGCTTTGCCTTTGCTTTTGATTCTGCACAGAAATTGGTCAGCCCATAAAAGCCTTTAGACAGACCTGCCCCATGCATTCCCTCTGCTTCATCAAGCTGAAGGCAGCTGTGCATGTGATATTTATGAAAGACTGGGCTTACAAAAGGTCTCAGCATCTGTCCCTTTGCTCAGCATGCTGAGATCTTTTTGAAAATCTGGCCACTTTTTGGTACCAAGCTGAAACCAATCGCTTTTGAAAACTAGGCCCTAATTTGTGAAACCTCTGCAATATCCTGTCAACTTGGGCACTGTTATTCCCATCTTACCAAGTAAGGCCCAAAGCAATTAAGTGACTTGCACAAAGCCTAACTAGGAGCTGGTGGCAAAGCTGCAAACAGGACCCAGGTGCCCTGACACCCAGGCTTGTGTTCTAGTCACTAACCAGTGCTCCTTCCTGTGCCTAAGCCCTTCCTCCCAGCACCTCCCTTCTCTCTCATGTATATCCTATTTTCTTTATAGCCTTTCACAGAAGGGGACAGTCAGTATCTAATCTCCCTGCATGACTTCACCACGATGATCCACTTGTACTGTTCGCAGAAAATGGGACTAAGTGGGGGGTGGAGGGATACACACCTTGATCAAGCTGGGAAGGCTAAGGCATGAGAAGTATTAACATGATCTGAGAGGAGAGAGAGAAATAAAAAGCCCCTAATGACTGGGCAGGGCAGGCTGGAATGCAAGTTGGAGACCTGCTTCTGCCTAGCCTGATGGGAGAACAACTGAATGAGATCTTATCGTCTCCTTGGGAAGCAAGTGAGAGACTAAAATAACCAGACTGCTGCTTTGTGGCAGGCAATATCAAAGTCAAAGAGTTGCCTCATGCACGGTATCTATGCCTGTGTTTAAGAAATATCTCACTTGCGGTGTCACCAGTCAGAGGCATTTAGGTTCTGTCAGGCTCTTTTGACATTCTGGGCCTTTATGGGCTGAGGAACAAAGGTAGGAAGTGATGGCAAGAAATATTTCTCCCTCTGCTTTGTATAGCAAGAAACATGTTAGGGATTCATGAAGGAGTCAGGTCTCCCTGGCTCCTTCTGTTTCTGATTCTCAGTGGGGAGCAAGTCTTTTTCCATTATTAAAAGGTAATCTACAAAGGGGAAAGTCATCGAGTGCCTTTTTTAGTTTCTTTATCTGGGACCCCAAACCCCCCCAAAAAACCTGAAATGACTTTTCCTTGATTTTTCTCGATATTTCCTTTTCATTTTATTTTTTTTTGAAAATAAAACATTCAGAGCTTGCCTTGCCTGTGTTTCCTTTTCTGGAAGATGCTATGGATGAATGGAGAACTAATAGGATTATGACCTCACAGACACCATGCTAATGAAACCTCATTAAATCAGGCTATATTTCAATATGGGTCAAAGAGATGGCTTTAAAAAGTGACTTAGCTCAAGAACCCTTCTCCCCCTTCAACACCTATAAACACAACAATCTAAGTTCAGAGTTGGAGTCTACATTACAATACAACCAGTGCAAACCATGTAAGAGGCATTATTAAACCATACCTACAGCAATATTCATGGAGGATTTCCATTAAATTAAAACATACAGCCCACAGGCTGGATCCAGCCTGCAGACCCATTCCAGCTGGCCCACCAGTAGGTCCAGTGGACCACCAGAAGTAGGGGGTCATGGGCCATGAAGTGTGACCTGCTGTGGTATTCTGGGTCCCTGAACCCAAATGGACATGACCACTAGCAGAAGGGAATGGGTGCTGTGCACAAACAGTCCTCACTGTCCCAGCTGCTGCCCACCCCCAAGCCCATGCTGCCGCCAGATTCCCTGCCCCACTCTGATGCCCACCTTTGAGCCCATGCTGCCACAAATCCCCAACCTGCCCCACTGCCTCAATGTGAACATGCACCACTGGACCCAGGAGAGGAGCCCACACAATCTGGAACCAGCCCAAGGCCCTGGGTGAGTCTGACACCCCTGAATTAAGGGAATTCAACTGAAAAAAAAAAAACCTTTTTGACATGTACACAAAGTCAGGAGATGAATGGAATGTCACCCAGATTGCTTACAATTACTTTACCTAACACCTATTTAACACCAATTCCTGAACAACAGTTAGGGAAAAGGTCTCTTTGTTAAAAATTAACAACCATGCATTTTCAATTAAAGGCTGAGAAAGTTCTTGTTCTAGTTCTCTGGATCTCTAGGGAGATCTCCAGGGAAAATAGAGAAGGTAAGACTTGATACTCGTTATTTCTAAAGTGAAAAAGAAAAGATAAAAAGCCAAACTCATGGTTTGAAAAATCCAGGCCAACTTTTCACATAAAAAAAAGACAGCAAACAAAGCCAATGGACCTTATTTTGATCTAAGTGCCTCAGTGTACACCAGGCCAGAATTCATGGGAATTTCAGCAATGTACAACTGACCTGTTATCAGAATCAAGGTAATAGTTCCTTTTTACTCCTCCTCCCTTTAGAAGTCACCCTTAAACACTAAGGGTGTGTTCAGATGAGTGTGCATGTGCCTCTTGCGCATGAGGAACACTGAGAATGAAAAAATGTTCCCCGTGCTACATATTTGCAGTAAGGGCTCAAAATCTGATACCTGGAAATCCAGGTATCAAATTAAAAAACCCAGGAGAAAAGCAGTGCAGGGCTGAGATAAGCTGGGCCTCAGACCTCCAGAGATGCTCTGGCATCCAGCCAAAGCGACTCTATGGCACCCCTGCTGCCCTAGCATGCAGCGTTTGCATGCGGGGCAAGCAGAAGCGATGTAAGGCTGTGGCCCAGGCACTGTACCGGAAAAGTAAGGACTGGGTGTGGGAGAGTTGTGGGGGAGGGGAGGGCTGTGGATGTGTGGGAGTTATGTGAGGATGGGGGGCTGGTCAGGGGGCGTGGGTCACCCACAGGGCCCACAGCTCACCCCTGCAGCAGCAGCAGCCATGGGGTGCTCAGGGCCCACTGCAGCCGGAGCCCCCACACAGCACGGCGCAGCCCAGGCCGCCTTAAGAGCCAGCACTGCCTGTGGTGCTTGTCATGGCTCCAGCGCGACGTGGCACAGTGCAGCATGGGGCCATGCATCTTCAGGGTCATGCTGGGCTGTTGGGCCAGGTTGGTTTCACGGGCGCAGGTCCCAGCGCTGCATGACATGCAGTCCCTGGGAGCGGGGCCGGGCCCGGGCAATTTCCCGAGCAGCCCGGGCCTGCCTGAAGGCGCACAGCTCCATGCTGCACCGGGCTGGGCCAGGCCTACAAGCGGCACAGGCGGCGCCAGCTCTGAGGCTGCTGGGGCCAGGCTGCACCACAGAGGGGGCTGACAGCTGCGGGTCCTGCGTGGGCCTGTAGTGGGGGCTGTGGCCCTGCAGGGGAGGGGTGGGCTGTGGTGCACATGCTTGCATGTGTAGAAGCACTCTAAGGGGCTGTCTAGGGAGGAAGCTCTTGTGAAATAAATTTGTACTTCACTAGCTATTCCACAATAGTTTTTCAGGTCAACACTTATTCTACACTAACAGTGCATCGTACTAGCTCAGACCTCCAGTGTTGCCAACTGTCAAGATTTTTGGCATTGTTCTTAAAGTCTGCGCTTCAGGAATGTGAAAAACTTAGCTCTTTCTTTTATATATATATATATATAAGAAAGAGCTAAGTTTTTCACATTCCTGAAGCGTAGGCTTTAAGAACAACACCAAAAATCACGAGAGTTGACAACACTGGACTTCTTCCAAAGTGGTCTGGAAAAGGCCTATCATGTGGAATGAGAGCATCCATGTACAGAACTAGCGTGGAACAGATATTCCACAGCAGTGTGGAGTTTCATGAACAGCTGTTTGACAGGGTGTGTAAGAGTGGCCCAAGTAAGCAATGGGCCACAGGGCTAGGGCCTGTGGACGTGTGAGTGTGGTTAGGCTTGAGAAGATGTTACAAGGCTATGGGTTCCAGCTCAGCTTCCCACAGAGTGGCACACAGTCATGCTGGCCTGTATTTCCAGAGCAGTTCTCAGATCCAGAGGTTGTTCAATTACTGAGGCAGCTCTGCCACCTGCATGCTGAATTTGCTGGTCCTGGCATCTTTCATGGCCAGGCATTACCTGGCCATGTGTCATTTCTATCCACACTAACTGCATCAGCTTGGATGTCCTCAAGGACAGAAAGTACTGTGTTCCTGGGCCTTGTGCAGACACCCCAATCTTCCTGTAGGTCTGCCCACCAGGGAGGACAAAGGCAAATGATCTTCGTGCAGAGGGCATCAGTGTTACCCTGGCACGCTGCCAGTCACTTGCTCTTGGAATCTAATACCCTCCTCTTCACAATGAGGACATCTCTTTGGCATGTTTGTTTGTGTTTCACTTTTCTCCTGTGCGTTGGCACAATGCTTTTCTTTGTAACTGTATCAGGGCTTGTCTTCAGCTGAAAAAAACGTTGCTAGATCTTGGCACTTAGGCATTTGGTCTTCTTCTCACCAGGCAGCAAACTGATCACCCTTGCAGAACACAGTGACCCAAGTTGGAACAGAACTGCAGTCCTAGGTACAGATCCGTGGTTCCTTGTTCTTTCTCTTGGGAAAGATGCACATTTGCAAAATAGTTGTTTCTGTTGCTGCTAGGACCTCCCAGATGTGCTGGGTTGTTATTATCCACAAGCAAAGCTGGAGTCTGCACTTTTCTTTACCCTTGAAGTCTTCATTTTTTAATCCAACTCCTTAGTTACAAGTGCTTTGACTCTTTCACTTATTGGTGATCCTCCAATTTTGGACACACCATTTTCACGGACCAAGTCAAGCCCACCTGTGCTTTCCAATATCCAGCCACTTCTCACAATAACCTTTCTTTGGCCTGGTTATCAGTTATACCACAAATAAAGTGCTCTGCAATTTTACATGTGGTCATTGTAAAACAGGACTTAGCTTTGCCATATCAACCTGCCCCAGCATGTCTTACCTGGCTGTTGGAGTCTTCCCAATGTGATATTTTCTCCCATATTAAAGTATCCTGGAAAGTTCAGTTGCTGTGCAGCAATGTTTATGTTCCCGTTAGAAGGTACTGTATACTAGGCCTGCCTTGGGGAACAGTGGGCCAAATTTCACTTTCCTTGATTTCTCACCAATGCCACCCACTTGCAGCAAAATAAGAGCACTGCACCTCCTCCAGTTCTCACTCAGATGCCCTTCCAGCTTGCAGGAATCAGCTGGTTCCATTTGTTCCAATTTTATCAAAAGTCTGTCCCTGATACACAAGTTTCTCATCATCCCCCAAAGCTGCCACTGATCTGAGGTAGGGTGTTTTTTTCCTACCGGCTGCCCAGTAAGGCTTGTTCTGGCTGAACACTAGGAAGACCATCCATCACTCTCTGTAGGACCATTTATGTGTCAGGAGCCACTGTCCAGCCCTTTCAATACATGTGCATGTTTCACTACTGGAGTTGTGATGACCTCAGTGAGATCTTATCAGGCAGTGAAGCACTTTGCTATCATATTCAACTGCTGGCTCATCCCCAGGCCTTTAACAGGCATCCAGTCCTTGTAGCAAATCACAAAGGCCCCTTGGCTTTTCTGCCTATGTATTGGAGTGAGATTGCATCTGCCTATGACAGTAGTTCTTAACCTCTTTAGACTTGAGGCATCCCTTGACAGACTCACAGCACCCCACAGACATTACCAGCTCTGAGTTTTCTTTTTTTTTTACTACAGAAAAATACTAAAGCAATTCTTCTGTTTAAAGAAGAACAAATGCTCAGAACACTCAGATAGACTACAACAGGGCAAAATATTTTTAACCAGTAATGTAACTAGAGGAGGGGCACCCAGCTTGGGTGCCAAATTAGGATGGGCACTGGAATCATCTCTCACCGTCACAGAGTCCTAGCCCCTGGGCTTCCCCATGCTGGGAACTCCCAAACAGCCCCCAATTATTGCTCCTTTCAAAACAACACCTGGGGCAGGCAGAGAATGCAGGGCAGCAGGGGGGACTGTTTAGGAGTTCCCTGCAGGGTTAAGACTGCTGCATTGCCTACCTCTCCCCCCCACTCCCAGAAGAGCTCCCCATGCCACTCTCCCACAGGGTTTTGCCTAGGGAACCAACTCTGCTTGTTACACATCTGTTTTTAAACACTGTAGATTCACATTTGAAATCCCTGGGTTTATTTTGTGAAACATGCTTGCATATCTACCAGTGCTACCCTGTGGCAGCTTTGAAAGGATCTCAAGGCACCCCAGTATATTGCTGCACCCCAGCTAAGAATTAGGTATGGTGTATACCCTTTGTTTCCCTCCTCAGTAGGGACCTGCTTCTCTGATTGCATACTGACAACATAGAGATTTCAGGATCCTTGTTCTCATTGTGTGCAATTTGTGAGCCATCACTGTTAAATGGAATAGCTAAGAGTCCCCAGTTGCTGCCTGGAGACAATGTACATCACTGCTGCTGATCTGGATTCCTTCACACTGCTTACAAGTTTGTCTTGTCTCTTTGGCAAGCCAAGTGGTTGCAGGTTGAGAGAAATTCTACCCTGATGCCCAGCTGCTGGACAGTATCTCTGTGCACTACTCATTACCCAGGTTCCCATGTGGTTGTCTAGGCTGGTTGCCTGTCACAGTCTCAGTCTATACCTTGTTCTGACTGTGATCCATATACCTCTTCTTTTGCCACTGTGCAGTAATCTCTTGCAAAGACTCTTGACGATCAATAGGCATGTGAGGCTCCTGTTACATCTGCACCGTCCACATTTGACACTTGTCTCTGCAGTTTTGCCTATTCTGCTACTTCACAGGTTCTCAAGGCATCTTCCTGAATTAATTCATAGTCTGTTGGCAAACACTCCCAAACCTCCTCATTGCTGCTCCCCCACCCCTTCCCTACATATCCCCACATCCTCTCTGTAATCACTCTGTCTTTGAAGGGCAAAATAATAAGGCTGGCTCTTATGATTTGGATCCATGCACCTTCAGCACTCAATTGTGCCTACTTCACTCTTGTGGTTTTCACAGCTTTAATTCCCCCTGGGAAAGCTTTGGAACAGACCTACTGGCCTGATCCCTTGTCCTTGTCAAGCCACAAAAGAAAAAGTGCAGAGAGAAACAGGAGAGAAGGCTGTGCCCCAGCCACACCCACTTGGCTGACAGTGGGCATTCACCTGCCCATGGGCAACTGGTGCCTCCTTGGTCAGGGGGGCACATGCCCCCCCCCAGTGACCAGTCAGAGACCGGACAGGGTCCCCCGGCCGGCACTTGCACGGAGTGCACATGCACCCCCTACACGTCACTACTGCAGCTGCCTAAACGTCCACCAAGGTTTAGGCTGGGGCAGAATAGAGCAGAAAATCAGGAAGTTGTAAGTCCAACACTAACTGCCTTTTCACCATCACCCCTCCCCTCCTTGCCCCAATCAAAACTACTTGCCTCTCTATGCCTCAGACTGCTTTCCATTTGCCTGTCTGCATCTTTTCCAATGACTGCTGGAGAATGACACAACTGTGACCTTTTTATAGTAGCAACAAAGCCATGTCAAATGCAACCCAATTCAGACAATAACCTATTGACAGCTACTTAGGGAAAAGGACTTCTGTCAAGAGGGCGTGTCACTTTCCCCTGTGGAACAGGGTGACACTGGATGCCCTTTAGCTGGCAAAAGACCAGCACAGACTATACACCCCACTGTGGCTGAAGGAGTTTGTGAGGTCTTGTCTACAAGAGGACAAGCAGAAAAAGATTATCCAAATGAATTCTGAAAGTGGATAGGTTAAACATGTGAAACCTTTTTGTTGATGCTCTTCAAAAACCAGTCTTAATTCAATTTAGTTTACTTCAATTTAGTTTACTTCACTGACAAAGGGAATTAACATAACTAGAATTAAAACCACTTTAATTGTGAAAGAGCTTCTCCACACAGGCATGTAATGCAGTTCAATTTATCCATTTAAATTCTCACCTACAGCTAATTCGGTTTAATTTTCCTGAGGGTCTGTGTGAACAGCAGCCCAAAGAAAGACAGAGCTGAGATCACAGCATGGTCCAATCCTGCTCAAGAATGTCTACTCCTAGCAGCACAGGAGCTGGCACAATCTTCCTGAGATGTAAAACCTTTGGTGCTAAATGCTGACATAATGTAAGGAAGGGAGCAGGAGGCTGGGAGGCAGAGCAAGTGGGATCAAGCAGAGATCAAAGGAGAAGAGGCAGCTAAATAAATCACTGGTTAGGTCTCACTCCAGGGAATAGTACAGGCTGAAAGGCACTGGCCCTGAAGGATACCAAGTAAGTGAGCCTGAAAGAATCTGTCTTAGAGCAACCCCAGGGAGATGTGGCTGCTGCTGCAGAGATTTCTGCTCCAAAATGAAGCGTGAACAAGAGTTGGGCTTTCCTTTCAGTAGGGAAAAATAAGTTATATTAGTGCTTCAAACTGGAAGTCCCCAGCTAGGGAGAGATTTGATTCTTTGAGGAAAATTCCTTCTTTGCAGAGGGCTAGCCAGCATGGAGGCTCTGCTCAAGACCCATTTCAGCCTGATTAGTGCCCAGGTCCTGACTGGCCCTTCAGAGAAAAATGTGTCCCCTTCTCCAAGGCAAAGAAATGTCCACTATAAAGAATGCAAACAGCACTGAAAATGAAAAACCTCTCCAAGCTACAGAGCAAGGGCCCACCCACATTTGTGGGGCCTAGGTAGTTGGGAGTAGGGGATGAGGAGGTGCTCTGGGTAGAAAGTGTGGGCCTCTCCTTTGTCAGGTTTTAAGGACCCCTAGGAGGAAAGCTGATGCAGAGTGGGAGGGGTGATAGGAGTGGGAGCTGCCTGAGCCTGCTACCTTGGGGCTCCTGGGCCATGGGTGGGCAATGGTGCACAGCCAGAGAAGCCCCTTAGAGCTACAGTTTAGCCTCAGGTATGTTGCTGTCTCCATGAAGAAGCCAATTACATGCTTCATGTTATACAGCCCCAGCAGCCCCACACTGCTTAGAACTGGTTTTCCCCCTGCTGCCAGCACTGTTGCGCCCGCATCCTATGCTCACTGGGCTGGCTGGCAAGCTGCGCCAGCACCTGCTTTTCCTCGCTGGCTGGCAAGCAGCAGCAGAGCACAGCCCCCACTTCCAGCGCTGATGTGGGCATGGCAGCACTGGAAGCAGGGGCTGTGCCCTGCTGCTGCGCAGAGTGAGCCACACCTGCATCACACCCCACCCATGCACCCAGTTGGGCAAGCGACAGCAGGACATAGCCCCCGCAGCTCCCCCTACTGGGGCAGAGGGAGGCATAGCCAAAGGAGCCACAGGAGAAGCCCCCGTAAGCTGCCCTGCCCAGCTCCATACCCCACTCTGCCCAGCCTCCCGGCACTTAAAAAAAAGAAGAAGAAAAAAAAAAAGCCCTGCACTCACTGGATGTAGCAGGGGCTCTGGGGCCATGTGGCAGAGCCCCCCTGCACAGCCCCTGCTCTCCCCCCCAACACTTGGCCCCAGCATCCCAGTACATTTTTTTTTTTTTTAAAGTCCCTCACACACCAGCTCTGGCAGCGGTGATCAGGGCCTCTGAGGGCTCATAGCAGTGCCATGTCACACAGCACAGGGCAATCAGAGGGCAGCAGGGATGCCCCCCCCACTTGGCATCCGCACAGCAGTTGCCCCACAGCGCAGGTGCACTGTGGCTCGGCAGGGCACTGCGCGCTGTCTGGGAGCTGGGGCAGCTCCACATGTCAGCTGGAGCCTGGCACCTCTCAGACCCAGCAGCCCCACCTCCCAGACACTGCACAGTACCCTGACGAGCCGCACTGCACCCATGCCATTGGGCAGGTATCGCACAGGTGCCAAATGGTGGGGAGGGGCCATTCCTGCTGCCCCCACTGCCCTGTGCTATGTGGAGGGACTCTACCATAAGTGTCCAGAGGCTCCAATCACCACTGCTGCAACCAGGCTTTTTTTTTTTTTTAAGTGCTGGGAATAGGCTGTGGCCGGACAAGGGATGGGGCTGGGCAGAGCAGCCAGGGGGCTTCTTCCGTGGCTCCCCCTGCCTAGGGACAGGCAGGCACAGCTGGAGGAGCCACAGGAGAACCTGCAGCCACCCAGCTGTCTGCCTCTCCCCAGCCGATCTGAATCACCAAATCTCTCCAAACCAGTGCCATATCTTCCAAAGCTGATTCGACCAAATCAGTTCAGGACAGTGATCCAAATTGCTGAATCGAATCACTGTTCTCCAAATTGGCTGAATCCAAATCAAATACTTCCTTATTCACACAGGCCTAGCAGCTAGTACCTACCTGAACTACCTGTAGCTGGGCACAAGTTAGCTGAGCCAATGAGAAGTGCTTTAATCTGCACCTGTGTTGGCAATGCCCCCATGTAACCTTGATGTAGTACAGTGTGTGGCTAGGCAGTATGAGCCTCTCAGCTATTTTCCTGTGATCCCCAAAGCATACCCATAGCTCTGTGAACTGCCTGTAGCAACTGTGACCCAAGGCCATGATGTCCAGTATGCCATTACAGGGCCATCTCTATCTATAAGCCAGGCAACAGCAATGCAAGCTTCTTTCTGTCTCTCACTTAGGTGTCTCAGCACTGACCTGGACCCAACACATCAAGAGATGTGAAGGCAATGGACACTCCCTACCCAGTTTGGTCTATAACCTGCTTATGGAAACTACCAACAAAGGTGCCACTAGTTATGAAGAAAGTCTCCTCCTTCCCTAGAAAGTAAACCTAGACCAGTGGTGCTCAACCTTTTTGGCCAGTGGGCTAGACAGATAGTGCCTGGTCCCTCAATGGGCCAGATCCAGCAGGGCCCCATCCAGCCACATAAAGGTGGCAGCTCAAACCCCATCCAGTTGTGCGGGGGAAAGGAACTTGGGCTGGTCCCAACCTGGCCTCATGGGAGAAAGGAAGGGGGGAAAGGGGACATGGCTTGCCCTAATACAGCCCCATGGGAGAAAGGGGGTGTGGCCCAAGTCCAACCTGGCCAGGTAGCAGGGACATGGCCTGGCCTCAAACCAGTCACACAGGGGAAGGGGGCATAGCCCCATCCCATGGAGAGAAAGGGGCACAGCCTGGCCCCAACCTGGCTATGTGGAGGGAAGGGGGTGTAGCATGGCTCTGATCTAGCTGTGTAATGGGAAGGTCATGGCCCAGCTCCAACCTGCCCTGTGGGGCTTGTAAATTTGGCAACAGGGATGGGTGGCAGTATTGCCACTGCTCCCCAGCTACCAACATTTCCAAGCCATAGGAACCCCCTTGGGCTGGATTCCAAGGCTCCACAGGCTGCATTTGGCAGGACAGAAGTTGAGCGACCCTGACCTAGACCATCAGCCAAAGCCAGGCAGCCTTCTGCTGGCAATGACACACTATTACTTCTAAATGGGCCCATGAAAAGGATCTCCCAGATCACTGCCAGGCCTCACAGCCGTGATTTCACATCTCCAGGAGCAGAGTGCTACAGAAACAGAGTGAGGCAGCAGGAAGGAAGAAGGAACCTTTGGAGCTGAGCTTAGAGAATCCTTCATGATCCAGTAAAAAAGGGAGCGCTGGAGCAGACCTGAAACACCATATTAGCTGGATACAATTTAAGATCATAAAGACTGAGATGGGAATAATGCTACAAGCCTAACTACAGGCCCATTAACCAAACCATTTCTTTTTAGAGATGCCCTTGGTTGCTATTATTGCTGCATCTTGAAGCACAAACCTCCCAGAAGGCTTCCAGTCTATCCTGCTTCAGAAAAGGCACCATGCATCCCACCAACTGCAGCCCAGCATGTAACTGACTGGCTGCCTGCTTCCCATCTTACACCTGGTACTGAAGGATTTGAGTAAAGGGGATTATTCCCCCCCACCAAAGTGCTGTAACCTGAACAGGGCCTGAGCTGCAGGCCATCTGCTAGGGAACACAAAGCATCATTCCTGTGGTACGGCACACACAATGACATGCAGCTTTAGAGCAAAGCAGGTGGGAGACCAGGACCCAGTTTCTGTGTGAGAACAAAGGGAAGAACTGAGCCCCAGATGTCATTTGCACTGAATTCACTCCCACTCTAAGGCTGCCCTGCCCTGCTATGGTGGTCTGAACATGCCTGAGGGGGTGTCTACATGGGTTCTGCAACAGTCTTGAGGGTGCTGCTCCCAAAACACATCCTGCACACTCCTTGCACTGTGCTCTCCAAGTGCCACACCTGGAAGTAAGACAATAAAGTCATTGTAAAGCCACTCCCCACTTCTGCTCTCAAGGATGCCAGGCATCCTAAGAGTGAGCACACTGCCTCATGTCTGGGTTTGGCATGTCCAGAGGAAGAATGGATGGGCAGGGGTCTTCTGAACCCACTACTAAAGTGGCATTTCTGACCCTTTCTTCTTCCTTCCCTTTTAAATCAGCTCAGGGAGGTGGAGATTCAGGTCCAAGTTTTCAGTGGGGGACTGTGGAATTTTCTTATCAGGAACAATCATGACATCAAAACTCCAGGGCCAGCACTCCTGAGCACTGTCTAGCCCTGCTGGGAGGTTATAACCTCCAGCGGCTGCCTGTCCCCTCTCTAGCTCTTCCAAACCACTGCTCTGCATCTCTCCTGCCACGCCTTGATGAAACCAATTTTGTGGGAGGCATCCTCAGCCTTGGCTCCATGCTTTTTATACTTGTCCAGGCCCTGATCCTCTTGGCCAGGGCCTATTTGCTCTAGCTGCTATCTTCATCCCTAGGCCCATTTAGTCTGGCCTTGGTAGTAGAGGCACAGCTTGGAATTAGGGTCCACAGTTGGGGCTCTGGGGCCCTTTCATTCCCCAGTCTAGAAGGGGTTAAATCCCTCCTCCCCACCCCCCACCCCTCCTGACCTCTGTGTATGACCCTGTAGTAGGCTGTGCCTCCGGACTCCAGTCCAGGTGGAGGCAATAAGAAGTGACTGAAAACCTGCCTTGGAGGTCTGAGCCAGTGGACAAGGATAATTAACTTGCTCTGTCCGAGGAACTCGCCATGATTGCCTTTCTGGAGCTTGGCGAGGGACTACAAGTCAACAAAAAGACTGAATTGCTGGAGGGAACTGACAGAAAAGGAAGAGGGCAAGTGAGCTGAGAGCCAGCCTCAGGGGTGGGTGACATAGATGACCACCCAGGGCATCGTGGTCAGGGGGTACCTTACACATACACACACAGATGTATAACACACGTGAGCAGTCCATGCTCACAGCAGCACTCTCCCCGTGCCCCAGGCAAGAGTGGTGCCCAGCCCAGCCCAGCCCACTCCCTGCCTCCAGCTGGTGCTCAGGAGCTGCCATGGCGCACTGCCTGGCGCGTAATGCTGCTCTGCCTCCCTGCCGGACTGTGGCCCATTCCCCTACTTGCCTGCCTTTGCTTGCAGCATCGCTGTTGACTTGGGAAGGGGCACTGGGGGGTGGCGGGGCGCCAAAAAAACAGTTTGCCAAAGGCACCATTTTCCCCAAGGTGAGCTCTGGGCAGATGGTGGCACAACCAAGCCTGGAGACTTTCTTCTGGTCTGGAAAAAGGCCCCCTCCTATTCAGGTGTTTTGTTTTACTGTTTGTTTATGTGGATTGTTGCCAGGAGGGAGTTTTCCCAGAGAAACAGAGACAGGAAACAGAGACTATAAACAAACACAGAGGGACTGTTTGAGCTAAGCAGCTCCCCAACCCACAATAGAACCCCTCACCAAGGAGGAGTTAATTGCACAGGGTGCTTAAGGTGCCTGCAAGGCAACCTCCATCTCTCCTCATACTCACTCAATGTCCTCCATTAAAACAGAGAAACCAGACACAAAAAAAAATGTAAACAGCTGCTTCAAACTAAAATGCTGCCCCTCCAGGCACTCACAAACCAACCCAACGCAAACTGAAATCCGTCATCCCTTCTGGGTCCTGTGGCTGGGTAAAAGGGCAGGGCAAGTCTACACTGATTACGGGGAAAAATGGAATCACATTTGCACTTTGAAGAAGCTAGCATTCCTCCAGGCCTCCCTTCCTTTCCCTTCTCTGTTGCACAGGAGGAGTGAACACTGGGGTTCAGTGTGAATATGCTCAGCTCTGAAATTAGAAGCACAATGAAGGATGCCTGGGCTAATTTGGGAGGATCTTTGTTTTGCCTGAACCAATCCAAGACAGAGACAGTATTCAAACACAATTTCTCTGGGATGTACAGAAAGCCACTCAGGCAGAAATCAATAGACTGCCGCTTAGTGCCTAGCTTTGAGAATGGATTATTTTGTGGCCATTAATCAATCAACATGTTAGCAATCAGAAATCACAATGTGTTTAAAGAAAAGGCTTGGCACAGATGCAGAAGGATCCAGGCTGGACCAGAGCCAGCTGAGGGCTTTTCTTCTACCCACACAATAAATATGAGGTTGGGCACAGCGACTACAAGTATCAGTACTGCTGGAGTCTCCCCAACTATTGAGAAACAATACAATCAAAATGCAGAGGACACATTTTGGATGCTCTGCAGATGCCATTAGTTTACTTAATTCTATGAAGCATCATCATGTAATTCCTCCCCCATTGGTCTTCACCCTCTTATACAGGATCCCAATTCATGTCAGAAGGCAGCTCCTTTGGCACAAATCCTCCATGACCTTGCTCCCACTCTCCTCATTGATCTTCCTCAAAAATAAGAACTTGGTAACCCACTCCTTGTCGACTACGCAGTCTCCAAGTTATGAACTGATGCTCAGCTTCTCTCTGTGCTGCTTCGTTCAAGGCAGCAGCCTCTCTTGTTTGTTAAGAGCATCCTTCACGAATGCAGAAGCACAAGATGGACAGTGGAGGAAATGGCTTTGTACTAGAGACAACCACCTGGCATTGAAATCCTCCCTGTTTTATTCTTTTCCTTATCTGTCAGCCACAGTCTCCACCTTGGGACTGTGGCTTGGCAAGCTGTGATTGATGGCTAGGGGCCAATGAATCCCCAGCATGGCTCCAGCCAGGTTGGCCGAAAGCAGGTACCTCAATGATTGTCCTACTCCAGGGAAACCTTGCATATGGCTCTGTCTGCTCCCATTGATTAAGTGTCTGTGGCAGCAGCACACTGGGATCCCAGAGCATGTTGGCACGTTGCTTCTCAGACCTCATCAAAGGTGTTTGTTGTGACATTGAACGTGCAGTAAACACAGAGTACACACCTCCAGGTGCACCCTTATGCCTCCCTCTGCACAGCCACAACACCACTTTGAGGAACAGCTGCACTATATAGAGAAGTACACTAACAGAGGGGATGTGGAGGTAACTGGCCAGAAATCTATAACCTTCAATGTTATGAACAGCCAGTTGAAATAGGACTCTCTCTCTCTCTCCCTTTGGGCCACCATCGACACCAAAGGTTTTCTTAGTGAGCTGTACAGAACAGAGCGTATTGTCTAATTATATCAGCTCCTCAACCCACAAAGAGGCGCTCAGAGAGAGGGTGTCCTCATTTAGTGACTCTTGTCACTGATCCTATTGTGTGCCATGCTACAGTGCCGATTCCAAACAATGCAGCTTTTAAAAACATTCATAGAACAAAGGAACTCCGCAGCATACTGCGCCCTGATGAGGAGAACAATTCCCTCCACCCCCAGGGGACCGGCTGCAGTAGCACAGATGCTGATGCCATTCTCAAACAGGACTAAGCAGCAGGTCCTGACTCTCCCACCATGGCAGCTGCCTCCATATCTCCAAACAGAGGTAAGGTCACATGATGTCAGTGGGAGTTTGCAGGACTCAGTGCAATATGACTCCCTACCTGTGCTTAAGATCCCAGGATCAACCCCTATCCCCTCAGGATGAAGAACCTCCCCAGCATGCTACCCCCTAATCCAGGGGCGGGCAAAATGTGGCCCGCCAAACCATTCTATCCGGCCCATGGGGCCCCTAAAAAATTTAGAAAATTAATATTTACCTGCCCCTGGCTGCCTGTCATGCGACCCTCATTGGCTTGCCAAAACTCAGCAAGCGGCCCTCCGCCCAAAATAATTGCTCACCCTTGCCTAACCTCAGGGGCCAGCAGTGATGTTTCATGTATGCAGTTACTATGATCCTTTCTCCTTCCCCAGGGTATGGTTTCCTGCTTCAGCCCCATCAAACCAGAAGGGGCATCCCTTATACCTGCAGGAGAAAGCTTTTTATACAAACAATATCTGTGACTGACCATCTGCAGATAGGTTCATGCATTTAGCTCTGGGGTCACCTAAGGTAGATGACCAGGCCATTAGCACAAAAGTAGCAACAGCTTCATAAACCCTGTGTATCTGCATTCTGCCTAAGAGGGCAAAGAGGAATGTGATATGTATGTAAGGTGCACACAAAGTGGAGATGGGAAGCACTCAAGGCTCCAAATGCTTTAGCATTTTCCTATCTTGTCTGGACTGTAGGGTGGGGTGGGATCTGCCCCTCACTATGAGTACCAGCTCAATCAGGGCCCCTCTGTGCTACCAAAAAACCATCACCATCCAAATTATCTCTGAACCTCAGGCAGTTAGCCCAAAATTCTGTAAGAATACAATTTTCCATGACACTCTCAGCACTTCCTGGGCCAGCCCAGCCACAACTCCCTCTCTTCGCACTTCCACTTTTTTCTGGAACAGAGAAGCAAAATAATAACAGTCAAAGTACCTAGACAGTCTCTAAGCCCAGGGGAAGCTCAGTGAAGGTTGCCTAAGGAAGTTTGTGCAACCCTGTGTAGCCCTCTCCACTAGGGATACTTTAAATTTATACATGGTTCACAGGGGTTAGGGAAGAAAGGGCCTGAGAGTATTTGCATGGCCTGGTCACTCTCCAGGCAGATACTACAAGAGCTTTCCAGGCACAGCACCAGAAATGTTTTTCAGCCCTAACTTTCAGCACTCTGTGCTGTTCCAGTGTTGGCTGCACACACAGCATCTTGTTCCTGTCCTTCAGCACCTGCTGCTATTTCAGTCCTGGCTGACACAGATCTGTCAATGCAGCTCACGTCTGATCTCCACCCCTCCCAATGCTGCTCCCTTGTTGGTCCCATATAGACAGCTCTACCTTTTCCAGTAGGGTCAGCTACTGTCCTAGTCCTGGGCCTCTCCTAAGTACAGGCTGACAATGCCACAAAACTTGTTTAAAAAATATTTAATCAGGGCCCTTACTTCTCTTTGGTCTGGGTTCTCCATACATAGCCAACAGTACACCTTCAACCACACAGAGATGCAATATCCTTGGGACACAGAGTGACGTGGGCAGCAGGTTTGATCCCCAGAGTCAAATAGGAGGAGCTGTACAAAGAAGCAGGATATATCTGACTGCTTGGATATGTTTGTCTCTGTGCCTGTATCCACACTCATATTTGAGTTTACCCTTCAATATGCCAACTGCATAGCAGTCGATTTCCCTTCTTGCATCCAGTTACATTCCAGGGGAGCTAAACATAAGCATCTGCCGCTGTGTGTGTGTGCGTGCGTGTGTGCGTGCATGTGTGTTATTTTGGCGGGAAAAAATGCTAATCCATTAGGACTTCAGCTGCAATGCAGAAGATGCACAGCAGGACTCCTGTTGTATTTTGAGCAGCAGGTGAGTGTCTTATCATTACAGTTGAGTTGCAACGAGTATTCAGATGGTCCTAGGAAACTGCTTCTGAATCATTAAGGTCCCTGCCACTGATTTTAGGGAGAGACTGAAATCTGAATAAATTTGGGATCTGTTCTTCACCTGATGTTATGTTGGTTGCTAGGTGATTAAATCATCCATCTGTTTATGACAGCACAGGAGAACAGTGAGTCAGCCCCTTTTTGTATGAGAAAGAGCACAATTATTTCAATTCATACTCATCTCCTACTCTATACTGGTCTGGGTCCCTGGCCTCACCTACTGAATATCCGCTGGTAGCATGGTGCCAGGAGCTTCTGGTCACTGTGGACAAAGGTTGAGTTGGGATCTGCCTACAATACTCTTCAGCAGGTGCATGACACCTCACTAGCCTCCTGCCACATCACTACTCAACACCACATGTCACAACACAGTACTCTACTGAAGCAATTTGACCTGCATGCTCAGGCATTGGGCCAAGCATCTGTAACACTGCAGGATCTACAAACATTTATTCAGGAGAACTGGACTTACAAACAGAGAAGAATGTGAATTAAAGCTGGTCGACAAAATAAGAGCCATCCTAGCACCGCTGAAATCAAGGAAAGCTTTGTTTTTGTCCAGCAGGGCCATAATTTCACTCTAACATCCTCACATGTAAACATGGGAAAACACAGGATGTCTTAACATGTCATGTCCTTATGCTGGTCGCTGCCCTCCTCCAGGCCTAGAAGAGATCGTTCTGAATGAGGAGAGTGCAGCTAACCTCAGAGATACAAGGAACGTTTGAACAATCTGACACAATAACAGAGCAGATGAGCTTCTTGAAAAGCTATTAAAGTTTCCTCAGTTTTTGAGGGGGGAAAAAAAAATCAAGCCAAAAATTATTTGCTGCTTTCAGTTGTCGTTGGTTTTTCCCTTTCGGGTTGGAATAATAGAATTATAGAAAAATAGGGATGGAAGGGAGATCATCTAGTCTGGTCCCCTATTCAAGGTCAGATCATCCCCATCCAAACCACCTTAGACATGCTTTGGTCTAACCTATTAAATAAAACTGCACAAACAACCCTTTCACACAACCACCAGGCAGACCACCCCAAAACACCCAGAACACTCTAGCTTGCCACATGTGAAGCAGTGGGACGAAGGCAGTGCAAGGACACAAAGTAATTTGTAGGCACATCCTACACAAACACATCCACATGCACGTATAATTCCCCCCCCTCCAAATGCAGACACCCTTTTAAAGGCAAAAAGGGGAAGAGAGGAAAAATCAGGGGGAGAAAAGAGAAGGAGGAAGCAAAAAACAATTAAGATCCAGAAAACTCAAACAAAAAAATGAGACTTGAAGAATGCACTGCACTCAAAAGCTTGCCCGAGTCTACCTCAACTACATAGTTGATCCAGTAGAAGATATCACCCACAGAAATACCTGCCTCTTGCAGAGGAAAAAGAAAAGATTTTTTATTTTTCTGTTTCCAGGTTTTGCCTTGAAAAATTTTAAGTCTATTTTTTTTAAGTATCACTATTACTTCAAAAATATTTCCTCAGAAAATGTGGAAGCCCAATTTTAATCCCAAAATTGCTCTGAACAAAAAGTCAACCAGTGGTACCCAATCCCATAGTGAATCTAGTCTCTGGTCAGTCCCATTAGTTACAATTGCACATATGCACATGCTGACTACTGTTACAGAAATTTCACAGAAAAATGAGCTAAAACTCAACTCTTCAGGCTCCAAAAGCAATTGCCCCCTCCGACCCCCAGCATAAGCCCTGTGATAAGCATAGCAACATGCTTTTTCTGCCGTTTACTATAGGGCAACAGTGCAGAGTAAGTTTGGCTGAGCCACAGCAAGCTAAAGGCGTGGTTTCCCTATAACACTGGCTGCCTCCATGGTGTTGGCTCTCCTCTTTGTTTCCATAGCTTCTGTCGCTGCCCAGGTGGCTCACTGCAAAGAGGCCAGCTAGCTGCTTCTCCTCAGGGACACCACCAAATAAAGTAGGAGGGTAGGTCAGCACTTGCCCTCAGGGGCTGAGATCAAAAGAAAGAAAAATATCTAGCTGGGAAACCGAAAGCTGGGCAATCTGTCCAAGAGAAAAAGGCAAGAGGACCAGGCAGGTGGATAGCATGTGCAGGAGAGAAGGGAACAGAGGCAGGGTTTCCACAGGAGGTGAAACAACATAAGCCCAGGAGGAGTGGAAAGAGAATAGATGGACCAAAGTAGAGCTAGAGCAGCAGAGCAGGCCCACCGTAACGAAGGAACAAACCCAGATCCCAGAAGCAGCAGGTCAGCATTCATCATATGGTTTTCCTAATGGTGAGTTCTAAGCAGCTGCTGTAAATGCAGTAAGCAGGCTATAATTGGGCCCAACTGCAGTAGGGGGCCCACTGTAAGTCACTGTTGCATAACTATAAAGGAAAACTGTTTTAAACTTGAGTGGAGCCCTCTCCTCTCAGAAGGGGTGGCTGTCGTGTTCTGTTTTGATCTGAAACAGGAGGAAGTAGCAATTCCTGGAACAAAGGTGGGTGGTGAAACAGGTGTTTCACATGGTCAACTAACTTTTTCATAGTAAATCAATGCTTAGATCTAGAAGAATGAGTTTAAGTCATGTCTTTGGGAAAGTCTAGATACAAAGAAGTAACCACTCCCCCCTGGATTTCCCATTCTAGGTGTGGTAGTTTGTATCATTGTCAGGGACAGAGGATATGCTTGATCAGATGGGTACTGGCTAAAAGCATCTTAGTTTAAATACTGGTAGATGCTCTTTACTCTCTGCTCCCTCCAAGGCAATGACACTCAATCTCTGGCCTGGGGACGGAGCCATGTCATCTGGCCCATGGGTCCAGAAATTTGGCAACAAGGGAGCAGTGGCAGTGGTAATTGCCACTCTCTTGTGGCCAAACTTCAGGGCCCATGGGGAGATGATGTGGCACTGCACACTAGCACCACCCAGCAGCTGATCCATACACATAGCTCTATGGCTAGATCATATCTACAGACTGACCCCACACTGATTCTGGCCCACAGAGTGGCCCTGGCCCACAGACTGGTCCTGCACCAATCACCCAGCCTGCAGAGCCAACAAGTTGAGAAGCAGTGCTGTAGGGTGTACCTGCTGTGCAACTGTGTGTGGGAAGGAAAGACAGCCTGAATAATCCCCAGTAAGAGGCAAAGTCTCCTGGAGACAACTGCTCCCCTGAGATGTCATCTGCTCCATATCCATTTCCTGGTTTCCTCTTTCACCTTCAGTTCTCAAACAGCCTTTTGCTCTCCACACGGCACCATCTGTATTTCACCTTTTCCCTCATGTTCTTGCGAAGCCAGAAATGCCAGCACTCAGCTCCCAAACGTGAGTGCTGGCTGGGGGAGGAAGACAGGCTGCGCTGTGTGGGAAGGACATTTTTCTTTAGCACAGAGTGAAAACTGGGAATCAATCTCCAAGGTTATTGACTGCTGCATTTATGGGAAGTGCTGAAAGGCCTGGGTTATGGAGAGGCAAGGGAAAGGAAACCCTTTGCTCAGCAGCTGCTGGCAGGGAACACTTGGGTGAGTTGTGGTGCAGGCAGATGGAGGCACTGAAAAGGGAGGGGGCTGCATTACACCCCTGCATCCCCTGAAAGAGACAGGGAAGCAGCAGCCAGGCAGATGCAGCAACGTCCCGCTCTAGCCCCTCTCAGCTCCACAAAGCTCATATGGCATGCATTAACTGTTGTATCTCATGTGAAACTAAGGAAGTGATACTCCCACTGTGCTCCGCACTGGTGAGACCACAACTGGAGTACTGCATCCAGTTCTGGGTGCCACACTTCAACAAGGACATGGAAAAACTTGAGGGTCCAGAGAAGAGCCACCTGTATGATCAGGGACTTGCAAGACAATCCATACAAGGAGAGGCTGAGGGACTTGGACCTCTTCAGCCTACAAAAAAGAAGGCTGAGAGGGGACTTGGTAGCAGCTTACAGCTACATCAGGGGAATACACCAAGAACTCGGTGAGCAACTGTTCACCAGGGCACCCCCGGGGAAGACCAGAAGCAATGGATACAAACTCGTGGAAGGCCACTTCAGGCTCTATTCCTGGAAAAACTCCTTCACAGTCAGGGTGTCCAGACTGTGGAATAAACTCTCTCCAGTGGTGGTGTAGTCACCTACCCTGGAAATCTTCAAAAGGATTGTCATGGCAAATAACACTGCTGCCACTCATCCTGCCATCAAACTTCCAGACTCAGGGGGAGCCCCATGAGCAAGGTTACGTGGCTCTGCACACCAGATCAGGACCATGGGTCAACACGATGCCACTCCTGTGGCCTGGGCTATCTTCTGTGTCTGCCCTGACCAGTAAGTCATGTTTTCCATCATGTTATAGATAACAAAAGGCACTGTCCTAAAGTAGATATACTCTGTTACAGCCATAGCACTACTGCCATGTCAGGCTACCATTTCCTCCCACCATCTCTCTGCTCCACCCTATTTTTCTTCTCAAGATCAAATTTCATTTGTCACCTTGGTCTAGGGTCCATCTCTACCCCTAGGCTCATGGCAGCTGCAGGGCTAAAGGGAAGCAGGGGGAAGGCATCTTCAGCTGCACAGGGCTGTGCTCCACAAGAATGCTACCACGCTGACACTGAGCACCATTGCTGAGGTAGCAGTACCAGCCTGCCTCCATACAAACATGGAACACCTTTTGCATTGGGATTTTAAAACGGTGTACTAATAACAGGCCCAGGCAGGAGCTGGGCAGGAAACTGCATGCCCTCCCAGAGAAAATTTCTGAGATTTCAAAAATCTGTTTTGTCCCAGATGAGGAAAAAATTTAAATGTCAAATATGTTCATAAACTAGCTATCAAAATATTTAGTGTTGAGATTCTTGAAACAAGATACTCAGTTTGCCTTTCTGTTTTTAATTATTTTTGTAAATAAAATTTGTATCCTAAAATCTGAAACCAACTGAGAAAATAAAGATTTTAGTTAGAAAATGTAGATAATGTCAATAATTGTGACCCTTTCCTCCAACATTTTTTCTCAAAAGAAGCCTTTTATTACATTTGACCATTTCCCATTACCAATTTCATTTTTGATGAATCCAAATATTCTGGTTGAAAAATATTTTTCAACATTTCACTGAAACATTTCTGATCAGCTCTCCTGAAAACAGCCCTGGGATGGGGGTTGAGATCCCAGCTTTATACAGCAGGATCTGTAGGCCTGGCAAGGTGCAGGAGGTCACCCAAAGTCTCATCATGCATCAGTGATTGAGGCAGGAGGCATCACTCCCAAACCCTAATCTGATCACTAGGGAAAATGGCTTGTGCAAAGACAGCTATAAGCCTGTGTCTGTGGGACAATTAGCAGCAGGTGTCAAGGCCCACAAGTCATCCTACCCCAGAGCAGAGTGTGCAGCCCCATTTGACTCTCACGGGGAAACAGACCACGCAGCAGCCACTCGAGAACAATGCTGTCCATCATAGTGATACAAATTCCAGATGCAAAGCACCATGCATATTACCATAGGCTCCTGTACCCAGCTCAGCCAGAAACTCTCTCTCTTAGGTATCTGCACGGTCCTCATTACCACTGTATCTGAGCCTTACAACCTTTAACTTACTTATGTGCACATCTCCCCTGTGAAGCAAAGCAGAGCTATTGTCTGCAACTGACAGATGGGAATCTGGGGTACAAAGATGTGGCTTAGCACAGAGGCAGGCTCAGTTCTCCCAAGTTCCAGGCTAGTGCCAAATGGTCTGGACCATCCTTCCCTGAAAGCCTTTGTAGTATCAGCCCATGGGAAAGATTAATCAGATTAGAGAACTAGTTAGCAAAGAAGTGTAAATTCCATTCCCCATGGTGAAGAAACTGTGCCATTAAAATCCTCCTCTCTTCTATGACACACTCAGAGCCTATTTCAGTAATAGTTTGGCAGGGGAATAACATTACTGAGCCTATAAATATCTCCCGGGGGGCTGTTTTGCTGAGAGATGTGGTAGGAGCCAGCCTTGCCAAGCGCAGGTGCTGCCCCCCTGGTGGACTCTGTGGAGTTTAGATAAGAAACCAGAAATATGCCTATCTCCCCAAAGCCCAGGGGCTGGCCTGAGCTCTCTCCCACTGGGCCAGAGCTCTCAGGAATATGAGCTGCAGCAAGGCTGCTGCTGAGTGAAATGGAAGCATCCTGTGAGGAGCAACAATGATAGGTTTGGCATTTCCCCTTTCAGTTAGGAATAAGAGCAAACAATAGCAGAAGGGAATAGGCCAAGTGTTGAGCCCAGGGCTGCCCAGATAGGGTGAGTGTGGAGTTGAGAACATGATGAAGGATGAAGAATCCAGTGGGGTGGAAGGGTTTCCCAGGCAGCACTGGTGCTGGCCTGGCTGTCCAGCTCTCCTGGCCCTTCCTGTCAGAACAGAGGGGAAGACACACCTATCTTAGAGGCTGTTGGATTTCCAGGCAAGGATGATTACAGATTCCTCATATGGAAAGGTCATTTGGTTTGGATACAGTAACCTGGAGACACACTAGGAAAATCAAGTGAGAATGAAAACTGACTCCTTGGGGGATTTTCCAGACCGATCTGGATGGCCAGAAAATGGAGCATGCTGAGTGTCCCAATGGACACTCATACCACCTGAAGGGAACTTGCAAGCCCCACCTTACGCCCACCCCCCAACCACAGGCAGCAAGGATGAGGAGCACGGACTTCCTACTACTGTGGCAACTCCCCCAGCACTGTTTCATTGACTTGCTGGGGTGAAAAGGGATGCAGATTCTATCCAGAAGAGAGAGGAGCCTCAAAGACCTTAAAACTGCTGACTCCAAGGAAACATGGAGGAGAGAGGGTACTAAGTTGAAGTGAAACACATCCTAGCCTGTCCCCGTGCCAAACCCACAAACATGGGAGAGGATGGCTAAATGCTGGTAAGGGTAACAAAGATATCGGCAGAAGGGGATTGCCAACCCCATACAAGTTCCCCTGTTCTACTGGGGACTTAGCAGGGATGCCACTGCCTCTCTGCTGCTGCTCTGTGTTCCTGCCCAAGTTGGTGGCATCACGTAGGGTGCTGCTAGCAAGACCAGCTACTGTACATGGTGTCCTTCCAGGCAGAGT
The DNA here is from genome assembly GCF_052110815.1 of Crocodylus siamensis. Lineage (NCBI taxonomy): Eukaryota > Metazoa > Chordata > Crocodylia > Crocodylidae > Crocodylus > Crocodylus siamensis. The sequence continues at coordinate 50,702,051 of NC_143404.1, forward strand.
ACAGGAGGGATGTAATTCTACGTGTCCCTCAGTTCACTGTACCCTACAGGGATGTAATTCATTCCCTTTGAAAGCACTACATAAATGTCAGGACAGTGTTATCGCAGGTGGGGAGAAAAATGTAATGGCTTTAGAGACCGGCAGTACAGCATCTTTACTAGAAGGAGAGCAGCGATGTGACCTGGATACTAACTGAGCCTGGGAGCATTCTCCTCAGAACCAGAAAGGGCTTATCAGAGCGGTAGCATTTCCAGAGTGAGAAGAGGGGCGGGGGAATTAAAGGGAAAAGGGTTTCAGGTAGGAAAGACACTCTCCCATAAATTTTCCTTGTCCAAAGGCATCTTAAAGGACCCATTAAGCCACAGGGGAAAATTCTGCTTTAAATTACATAGGTGTAAATCCACAGCAACTTCAGTGAACCCAGCAGAATCATGGCAGATTTATGTTGGTGTTACAGCATCAGAAGCCACAGGTGTCAGCTGACAGAAACTAGCCTTACATAGAGACTCAACACTGCCCACAGAGTCTATGCTGAGAGCGGGCTTTTTGAAAAATAACAGGTCACCAAATGTGATGCTTCAGGGCACAAGCTAGTCCCCTGCAGGGATCAGGAGGAAACTTTCTTTACACATTCAACATAGCTTAAGTGCCCACATGCATTCTTGAGATGGAAGGGAGTCTGCTTTCCTCTGAAGAATCAAGCGTTGTCTGGCTTGTTTCTGAGGATGAGTTCCAGCTACTGAGATGACCCAGCCATTCTTGTCTACCTGTGAAGATCCATAGGTGAGATGCACTGTGTGGCAAAAGCACAAACATCATTCCTATAGGACACTTAAAATGCTGTGAGATCCCTTTCTGCAGAGAGAGACCTCTTCCTATAATTGCAGTTTCAGTTTGTTTTATCACTGAGGTAAATAATTTTCCACAGGAGAAGTATAAGAATATCAGATGCATGTACAATGGAGGTAGAAGCTGAAACAAAATGAGTGGTGTTTCCCAATGTGAAAGGTGAAAGGTATGGCATCTGTGGAGCAAGACTGCCTCAAGCAGGGGACTGAACTAAATGACCTCCTAAGGTCATTTCCAGCCCTATTTTTCTATGACTTCTATGATTCTTAGTCTATTGATGGCCTCGGTTGGGATATCTCTAGAAACACATATGACCTGAAGACTATTTTAAAGGTCTCCGGAAAAAGATAAAGAAAACCATGTCTACAAGAGCCGAACTACAACTGTCACATTTCTGGATCCTACAACATGCCCTTTCTTAGCAACTGGAAAGTCTTAGGAACCACTCTGAGCAAAGCCTTATAGCCCAAATTCAGGGAAACATTTCATTAAGGCAAATGGATCACCCACCTAAGTTCTGAACACAATCAAATACCCATTAAAGTTAATGAGACCTGAAGTCAATGAGAGCTTGCCTGAGTAAAAAAGAAGCCAGAGGCCAAAAGTTCAGTCCAACAGGAGCTTCTCAGACTAACACCCAACCAGGTAAGGGGTTCAGAGATGGAGGTCTATATTTGTTTTTCTTTGGATACATAACTGCAATGCTAAAGCATGCATGAAGTTGACTAGGCTTCACTAATATTCTCTCAGTTCTAGTAGCCAGCAATTACATCCATAGGAACGTAGCTGAACTGCAAAATGAGACCTAAGAAAGCATTTGCAAAGCATAAAATGCAAACAATATGCTGCAAAATGAGACAGTTTGGATGCAACAGCCTATGGAATCGCTGGATCAACAGCCTGAACAAGAATATATTACCAGCACCATTTGAGGATGTAGGAACGAAGAAGAGAGTTTTTCTAAAGACAGCTTTAGTCTTGTTACCCACTTTCATAAGCACACAACATCTTGAACTATGGCTCATTCTGAAGGTCTATTTAGAGTCCCAGCAACTCCCAGCACAAATAGTGGTACATGGTGTAGCTACTTGTTTATCTTGAATGTATTCTCTGACCAATCATGTGCTTCTGCAAAAAGCTGTGGGCAAGTACAAAAATAAAGAACACCACAGTAGTAAGTGAATAGGCTCCAGGCTCAAAAATAGCTCCCTATGCTCATCCCGGCTTCCTCTGGTAAAAGCCTGGAGGCCAGACTGCAACACTTTTCTTCAGTGAGCAGCAATGCAGGGGGTCTCACTGGAATCAATGAGTCCACTGGTGGTAAAAGGTGAGTGCGGCATGGCCTTGAGTGAATAGATGCACCTTACCCCATGCCTAGAAAGTCTACCAACTGTCAAGGGCTGCAAGATCCACCACTCTGGCCCGCTCAGCCCCCAAACAGTTCTGTTCATGAACAGTTAGCATATCTGCCTCTGCTGACTGCTGCTGCAGTGGTGGTGCAGGCGGAGAAGAGCTGGAATGCAGCTACAACAGAAACCATGCAGAGTTTCTCTCTCTAAGTCATCACCTTGAATAGCACCCAAACACAAATAAGAAGTTAGCACAGCCTCTGGAAAACAGGTGCTACGTTTCTTGTGGCTGACACCACCAAGCACATGCTAATTGACTCCTGTATAAAACACTGGCAGCAAACTCCACAGCACGCAAAACCGAAGCCACGTGCTATGGCCAAAAGGCTCCTCACAAGCATCTTCATTCTAGTGCCCTACTCCCCCTAGGCTGATGTCACTGCAAGCCCTACGCACGTAGGAAAAGCAGAATGCCATATGGATCCAGAAGCCCAAGGCTGCCAATTCATCGCTGAAGATCACAATATCAAATCAGTGTTCAGCAGAAGCCTGATTGTAGGCAGATTAGGGTGGGGACAGCATGCTCATTTCCAAACACTGCACTGTGATTGCAAGATCTGCAAATAAAGCCTCTTTTTTTTCTGAATATAAGCAAAGATGTGAACACAAGAAAATGCTACCCAGACTGTACCCAGGTGTCACATCCATTTTCAAGACAGCCTCCGATTGTTACTGATGCTCGTTTCAGTTCCATTTTTTGGCACACGAGATGTGTATTTTCTGTGGGTCAACGTGACGCTCCCGGAGAGTGTTCACGGCACTTCTGGGGTGCTAAAGTTTAAAGCTGCACCTGGCACAGGGGTCAATTTCTCCCTAGCCTCTACTGCCTGCCTGTTTCTGGCAGGGACAGACGGACCACTGTGTGAGCCAGCCAAACCCCACCGAAGCCCCTGGAATTGGGCTGACTTCCACCAGCCAAGGGTGGAAGAGACGGCTTAATGCTGTGCAGTGTCTCTGCCTGGCTGAACAAGAAACCAAGCGCGGGCCTCTCCAGCAGCAGAACTACATGACAGGGAGGCTTCCCTGGCAGTGAGCTCTGTGTAGCAGCAGGTGCAGGCGCAAGGCCCTGAGGTAAGAAATCCCCCTGCCTCACACCCCGGGGTTTTCCCAGGCTTCTGGCCCGCAGAGACCCCCAGGCCCCTCATGTCACAACCGAGCAGGCAGCCCCCAGCGGACCCACTGGCCCCCGACCGCCGCCGCCGCCCAGGGCTGGCTCTCGGCCGCCTTGCCCCCAGGACACGGGAGCGGCGGCAGCCCCGCGGGCGGCAGCCCCCCGGCCCGGCAGCGCCCCCTGCCGCCCCGCCCCGCGCCGCCCCGGGGCCCTGCCGCAGGCGGCGAGCGGCCGCCGCCCGCACGTGAGGCCGCCCAGCCCCGCGCCCCCCACCTCGCCCCGGTGCCGCCGCCGCTGCCATGTGCCGAGGGCCCGGCCGGACTGCGCCAGGCGGCCGCAGCGAGCTCGGTGCCTGCCGGGCCCGGGCCTCCCCCGCGCCCCGCTCACCTGGGTGCCAGCGGCGGCGGCCGGGCCTCGCCACGCAGCCCGGTCCGGGGCCAGGTGAGGGGGCGCTGCCCCCGCCTCCGCCTCCCGCCTGCCCAAATCCCGGCGGCGGCGGCGGCGGCTCCCGGGCTCCCCGCAGCGCGCGCGGTGCATCCAGCTCCCCCTGCCGCCCCGCGCTCGCAGCCGCCCGGATTGAGGTTGTCGGTGATGCTGCAGCAGCGCCGCGAGCCCCCGGAGAGCAGCGCGCGGAGAGGAGGGGGGATGCAAAGGAGGAGGAGGCTGCCCCCAAAACCAGCCCTGGATCTGCGCAGGACTCCGGGATTGCCGCGGGGGAGCGGGCAGGCAGCGCAGCCGGACCGGGACCGGGACCCGAGCAGCTGCGGCGCTCCCGGAGCCGTGGGGACGAGCGCAGGGGAGGGGAGGGGAGGGGAGGAGGCAGGCGGACGGGCCGGGGGCTGCTGCGACGCCTCCTCCTCCAGGTGCAAAGGCCGCAGGCTGGGCATAAAGACCCCACTGAGGAGGGGCCTGGCACCCCCGCGCTGGCAGCAGTCACTACCTTCTCGCCCAGTCTGCCACCCGAGGGAAGGGAGTATGGCCGCCCACCTTTCCAGCAGTCACACTGGGCTGTCTCAGCACCTTCTGGGTCTCAAAGCGCTCTGCAGTGCCCACAACTGCTCCACCCAGCTGTGCAGGTGGGCCAGGCTCATCCTTCCTTGCTTACAGGAGAGCGCACATGGCAGCCACCACTCCTTCCAGCCCGCTCCTTCCCCCAGCCTAGCTCAGGGGCCAAGGCTGTGGTTTGGGCATGCAAGGTATGAAGCACAGCAGTATGGCAGGAGCCCCTGTGCTTGGGCAGACCAGAGAGGCCACGCAGCAGTCAAAGCTCCTGTAGACTCACCATTGCTTAACTCACACCTTTCTCCAGGCCCTCCCTTCTCTGGCTGTATCTGAAATGCCAGGGGACCAAGACACTCAGCTGGACAAACCAGCTCCCAGGGTGAAAGTGGCAGTTGATTGTGTGGCCATTTTGAACCTTTGCCTCCCTCAGTGGCAATGTTTTAGGTGAGATGCTCGCTTCTTTGACAGCGCCCCTCAGTTCTGTTGCCATGATCTGTGGGTAAAGTCCTGCTGGGCTAAACCCACACTGTGCCCTGGCACAGCTGCCCTAACACGGCTCCCTCACCTGGAAGTGCCAGGCCATGACATGAGCAGTTCTTCAGGGGACAGAATTGGGACAAGGGACCCCTTCATTTTGCTTTGAATTCAGCCTCCAGGAAGGTTGGTTCCTCAGTGTAGGACGGGACCTCAACTGACCCTCTCCTGTTGCCATCTTTGATAGATGGGTTGCTGGAAGATGGATATCCTTCTAGCTGTAGCAAAGAACTGAGGTAGCAGGCTCGTTTCCTTTCAGGAAACTATGCATCTTGTCACAAACCACAGTTGCAGTTGAAGCGTCAGCTCTTCTGAACCTCGGTTTCCCTGTTTTTGAAATGAGGTAAATGATGCTAATGACCAGGGAGCTACATTAACTGATGTTTGGAAGCTGCCTAGGGATTCTGGACATTAAGTTGCTGCATAGACTTCCATTATACCTGTAACTTAAGGCCCCTGCTTTTTAAACTGAGAGCCTCCTTCTCTAATGAAAATGGAAATATACAGATTATTTCCCTTCGTAACAGATTCAGTCTGGACTCAGCAAAAGCACAGCTACCTTCAGAGCCTTGAATACCAAATTCACCATTTGGCTTTAGCTCAGTCCTTAGGGGGAAATGACCAAGCAAGAAAAAGTAATGAATGCACACTTGCAGTGCTGTCTGCGCACTAAAAAGCACACTCCCAAAATGGGCAATTTTCTCCCTGGTGTTTCAGGGGTGTTTGGATCCCTTTCCTGAGCCTGAGGGGATGAACACCACTACGGTTTGGAAAAGCCCTCTCTAAATGCCTATCAGCTTCAAAATGATTTTTCTGTTTAAACTGAAATTTGGCAGGTTACTTGCCAGTAATGGAGTCTGGGGCCTTGAGGCATTGCGGTGAAGGAAATGCACTCTGACGGAGCAGTTTTCTTCAAAAGGCGTCTTTTGGCCACAGATGCTAAACACACTGCATCCCAAATAAAGGCAAAAGAGCTTCTAGCACCCGGATTTGGTTCCAACAAATCCTGGTTCTCTGGGCTTCTGGACAACAATGCCTTTTCCATCTTCTCTCCTGTAGCCCGTACAGAACTTTGTGCAACCCCAGTAGGTGAGAGGAAATGAAGATAAAGGTATGGTGAATGATTAATATTATTTATTCTCTGTATTATCATAGTATTTTGGAGACCCAGAGATGGATCAGGTCTGTACTGAGGTAGGTGCTGTAGAAATACAAAATAAAATACAGCAGTTGTCCCAAAGAATTTAGTCTAGCACAAGAGGCAACAGATGGAGACAGACAGATGAGAGAGCACAAAGAACCAGTGAGACATTACTGGTCAGTTGGACAGGCAGTGATCATGGCAGATAAGTTTTTTGTAGGTATCAAAACAAAGGAGAGATCTGAAGGAGGATAATGAGATACCCTGGTAGTGACTTATAAAGAACACTTCCCAAGTGTAAGGGGCAGCACAGAAGGAAATTCTTGGTTTAAAATCTCATTAGTGGGCAATGGAGACTGGTAGCATGGCCCAACTGAAGGCAAGAAACAACTCTGAGGTAGGTGAGGATAGACTGTGAAAGGCTTTCAAAGTAAAGACCAGCAGTTTTAATTCAATAAAGAAGTGTATGTGTGGGGGAGGGGGGAGAGGGGGCGGTGTATTCAAAGCAATGAGCTGGGAACATGATATTTGCAGCAGCATTCTGCAGTAGGGCAAGAATGCACTGATCAATCCATGGACAGGGATGTTGCAGTATTTGAAATGCAAGACAACAGGAACCTGGAGGAGAATTTTAGTTAGGCATGGATCTTCTTGATCCATATTAAATGTGAGCTTATGCCAGGTGCTGAGACCATGTCAGATGAAGGGACCAGATTGAAAGCTGAGGACTGGTGGGAGTGCAATATGAAAAAGTTGTGGATGATTGTGCAGGGACTATGTGGAAAGAACAGTATGGGATCATGCCATTATGATCATACAGTATGATCTCGGAGATGTCCTGGGGGAAGAATTTAGGTGCAACCTGGATTCTGGTGTACATGCCTTCTGCATGCTTGACTTTGCAACCTAAATAACTCCCTTTTCATGTCGATTTTTGCATATAAGTAAACACAGACCTTTTCTTGGGGCTGAATTATTAGAACTAGATCCTGTAACACAGGGGGCAGATGTTTGGTGGAGATGACAAGGGCCACATTAATCAGATTGGAACAAACTGACTGGCAACATAAAAAAATCCCCAGCTAGGTGTCTGTATTTGTGCCATTCACAACTGGAAAACCTTTGATGTGGGAACTTAGATCTTAAGGTAGGGACAGTTTATCAGCAGGTTAGCAGTGCAGAAGTCACTGGGGTGGTAAAACAAAGATGACAGCAGCTATCTATCATGGGCTCTGATGGTGGGGATGTTGAGAGAAATGCTGCCAACTTACAGTGTTTTGCTTTCTATGGTAAGTGTGCAGTAACAGCTGTACCAAAGAACTGACTTCAGATCTAGTGCACCAGGGCTCCATCCCTGCCCTCGTCTACCCTCTGGCAACCCTCAAGGACAAGCTTGGAAGTTCCAGGTTCGCACAAAGGCAGGGCTGGGAACAAGGAATATAGAGGGGTCCAAGAAAGCCAAAGTGGAGGTGGGATAGCACTGATGCCAATGATGGAGAGGTAGCTTTGGTTCTCCTGCAGAATCTGACTCATTAGTAGACAAGGATGCTACAGGGAGTTTGGTGTTGTTGCCTAGCATTATGAACCTCTGGGTCACTCTGCAGAGCAGGTTGAGAGGGTGAGGGGAAGGCTTGCACTTTGAGCATGAGGGCATTTTCATTTTTTGAGTATTGACTGGGAGATCTGCCAAGAGTCAGAGTAAGTGAGATGTGTCTAGAGACAGTTCAGGATGGCTCTCCCACTGAGGCTGTGGAACTGCCTGCACAGCAAGAGGCTACCGCAGAGCTCATCTTAGGCATTAAACCAGTGATGTGAAAGGAATACAAACAAAGATAGGTGGGTGAGGACAGGATTCATTGGAGATCTGGTGATCACAGTGACATTAGGTTGTAGAAGATTAGGGGAAGGGGTTACTTATATAGAATTAACAAATACAGTGCGAGACCACCAGTCCTCAGAGCCTTTTGCTTTCCATAGCTAGCTGTTTTTATAGATATATAAAACTTTTCAGCTTCATGTCTGCATTTCCATTGCATTTATGTCAAGAATCACCCCGCTGTTGCCCTCCCAGTACCTTTCAGTATCCCAATCACTGCTCAGGCAATAGATTTGTTTAATCTGTTACTCTCTAACTGTATACACTGGTAAATAATAGCCCCTGCAAGGACAGAACAGCCAGTATATTCAGAGAGTGTAAGGGGCTGGAAGGGACTTAGCAAGATCATTGGGTTCACCTCCCTGCACCAGGCAGGAAAGACAACTGGGGGTCAGGTGACCTCAGTGAGGTGACCGTCCAGTCTCCTCTTGAAGATTTCCTGGGTGATTGATTGCACCACCTCTAGAGGGAGCTTATTCCACAGTCTGGACACCCTGACTGAAGAAGTTTTTCCTAGTGTTAAGCCTGAAATGGTCTTCCAGGAGTTTGTGGCCATTGCTTCTGGTTTTCCCCAAGGGTGCCCTGGTGAACAGTTGTTCACCAAGCCCATGATGTATTGCTCTGATGTAGCAGTAAACTGCTACTAAGTCCCCTCTCAGCCTTCTCTTTTTTAGGCTGAAGAGACCCAAGTCCCTCAGCCTTTCCTTGTATGGCTTGCCATGCAAGTCTATGACCATACGTGTGATGCAGTAGATCCAGTAATGTCCATGCCTCAGAACCTTGGGAGATCCTATAAGGCTATTCATTTCACTTAGTTACAACTAAAAGATGACAGTATTATTTAAAGCAGGGGGTATTAAAAATATAGCTCACAGGTTTGATCCAGCCTGCAGAATGTTATCATCCAGCCCGTGGTGCTGCTCATGGTTCTCAAACAGGACCCACATGCCACATGAAGCATACTCCAGACTGGCCTGCATGCCACATGCAGCGCACACCAGCCCTGGCCCTGCCACCATGTGTCTAGGATGGCCATCATAGAGGACATTCCAGTTTTCTGCTACTCTCCTCTGTTGAGACCCAATGCCTTTATGTCCCCTATTTTTCTCTTCAAGAGGACATAAAGGCATTGGGTTTCATATCAATAGAGGACGGAGGACAACTGGACTATCCTATATGATGGCCACCCTACAATGTGTCACGTGGTAAATGGGGCTGGGCCTAAGGCGTATGCTGCATATGACGTGAAGGGCTGGTCCAGGGTGTGCAGGACTGGTCTGGGGTGTGCACTGCATGCGGTGCCTGTGTGGCAGGTCAGTAGGGGGTGTTTCCAAGTTAAGTCACCTGCCTCACTGTGCCAGACCACCTTCCAGGCTCCAAGTGTCTCCCTAGGGGTGCCTCACATCCAGCCGACCCCCTTCCTGAAGCACACTTGCAAACCTGGGGATAATACCACCACCACCCTGGGTCTGGACTGATCTTGGCCCTTTGCCCCCTGGGGAACACGGGCCTAGTAGTCCTTGAGGGTACTTGACCCACTGCAAGAACTTGGGGTGTTTCCCTCAGTCTGAAGCACAAATAGTGGTCTCCCTTAGTCAGCCGGACCACGGGGGCCCTAAGGCATAATTTAGACCCTCTCTCAATAAGTCTCCCATGCTAGGTACAAAGAATTTTATTGGCTATAAGGAGTAGGTTTGGAATAGGGTACAGGGTAGAGCAATGTCAGAGAAATCCCTTAATGCAAACAGTGGCATGGTAGCCCTTGATTACACATCTGTGTTACTGCAAGCTTTATATCTAGTTAGCTCTCAAGTAGCTTACCCACAAGTATCATCCAGAGGCAGATGGAGATTCCCTCTGGAGGCAAGCAGTTCACTGAACACAAGTTCAAGAAAGAGGGCAAGTTTCAGATGGTCCAGCTTCTCTGAGAGTCCTCGTTATGGCTGCTGCTCCACTTCTTGAGCAGTCTTTAACTTATATAGACCTTAAGACCTCATTAACCTGACCCAGTGAAGGCCAGCCATTGTTGGCTGCCAGCCAACCAATTTGAAATGCATCACTGGTTGCCAGGTAGACTGGCAGGGTTTCTAGCCCCCTCCTGGTCATGATGACATTGCTTAGAACAATAGGGAGTTTAAGCCCTACCACCCAGCTGTGTGAGGCCAGTCATGTAGGCAGAGGAAGCAGGTTTCCCCCTGCCTCAGGAATGCATCCAGCTCAGGTTCCAACTCAGGTTTACCTGAAGCCAATGGGGTCAGGGGTATCTGCCCTCTGCAGTGACCAGTAACCAAATTGTCAGATTGGTCATCAGCCTTATAACAGAGTTTGGGAAGAGACAGAGATGGCATTCTGCCACACGTGCACCAGACCAGCCTGCGTGCTGCATCTGGCATGTAGGCCCAGTTTGAGAGCCTGATCCAGCCTACAGACCAGCCTCACCCACTCATCTGGCCCACAGGGTCAGAGTTTGATACCCCTGATTTAAAGCTAGCAAAAAGGAACTAATATTATCCAGCAATAATATATAGGCCTCTCTGACTCTTCCTCAGTTGGCAAGCCTGATTGCCACCCCTGTAATGGTAGCCCTCTGACATCTTGTTTAGCAAATTTGTCCCACCATTCTTTCTGTCATATGAAAGCCTATTTCACCAAAGCAAAGAAGGGTGTTAAGATAGCACTCTGCCATCCATGTAAATCCTGGCTGCCTAACAGCTGTTTTTCCATCAGAGATCTGCACTGCTGGGTGAGTACAGTTCATGTTGTATTGAACTGAGAGGTTATATTCCACCTCTCTTGCTCACAGATGCTGAAGGAACCTCTCCTGGGAATCCTCAGCCAGATTATGGGTCCTTCAGTCAACCCCAACAGGTCACAGGGGCTATAGCAGTGGCGGGCAAAATGTGGCCCACGGGCCAGATGTGGCCTGCCGGGCCAGATGTGGCCTTCCAGGCCATTCCGTCCAGCCGACGGGACCCCTAAAAAATTTAGAAAATTAATATTTATCTGTCCCTGGGTGCCCATCATGTGGCCCTCAATGGCTTGCCAAAACTCAGTAAGTGGCCCTCCACCTGAAATAATTGCCAACCCCTGGGCTACAGTGCCCCAACAAATCTGGCCCTGAGTACAGATCCCATGATGAGTAAAACTGACCATGTGAGTCATAACCTGTCAAACCAGGATGTAGAGGGACCTTACTCCATGCTCTGGAAACATCTAGGAAATGTCTGGGATCTGGAAATGCATTGGTGTACTGGTGAGCACTGCGTGAGTGTGGCTCATGTTACTGAGAGAGAGCAAATGGAGGCAAACTGCACGCAGGCAGCCAAGAGTGGGGCTAACTGTAAAGGGATATAAGTGGCCAGAGCTTAAGATGAGAAATGCCTATTGCTGCTATGCTGGCAGCACAGTAATAGTACAATAATACAATAGAATAACCTGGGGAAGCAGCAAAAGAACTACTGCAGTGCTGGCTCTGCTGCTGTAGGCCATCCTGAAGGCTGACAAACAAATCACCTGCAGACTGCCTAGGGAGTCACATGACCAGAAGGGGCAGAGCTCTGGGGTATATAAGCCCTGGAGGCTGAAGGGAAAAATGCTCTTCAGGCTGGTGCTGCAAGACTGAGTAAGATCCTGCTAAGTTGGGGAGTGGGACTAGTATGGATGATGATTGCCTTACATGGCCAGCAGGCTTAGAGAATTAAGTTGGAGCTAGTGTGTGTTTATGTGTTGTATCTGAGTTTTTTACTGGTGGCTAGCATGGGACCAGAAAGGGGTGAAAGGAGGTCCCAATGATGCCCAAAGGGCATGTGGCTGTCCTAAACCATGCCAGAAGGTAGGGGCTTGATTGCAGCAAGGGAGACAAAACCCTGGGAGAGGGAAAACAAGGCTCTGTAACCCATGAGGTGCAGGGACATGGCCAGAGTACCTACAGCCCAGAGAGGGGTGGAGAGTGGAGCCAGAGAGCCCATGAGTCCAAGAAGAGCAGATGCATGGGCTAGACAGCCCACAGTTCAGAAAGGGGCAGAGATTAGGGCCAGAGAGACCACAGCCTAGGCATGGGAGAGATCAGAGTCCAAGAGGGTGAGACAAGAGCTGGAATCTGGGGAGCCAGGCCTGGTGCAGTGGGTCTAGGCCAAAGGGACCAGCCAGAGCAGTGGGGGTGGAAGCTGGGAAGGCCAAGGCCCCAACAAGGGAGTGGACTCCTAAGGCAGCCTGGTGATCTGGGGCAAGGTGCCTACTTAAATGATTGGAAACACTTGCAAGCCATAGGCACAGCTATGGGGAGGTTTGGAGGCTGTGATTAGCCCATAAGGTAACAAGTACCCTTGGGAGCCATGTACAGGTCAAGAGGGCCCACATAATGGGAAGGATTGAGTACAAGTAGCATGGTCCAAGAGGGATCTATGGGTAAAGAGGACAGATTGTGGCCTGTTCTAAGACCCTTGAGCAGTCTCCCTTTACAAGTTTGTATTAATAAGATCATGGCATGGCAGGTGAGAGCAAAGGGAGGGACCTTACTTAGAGTGGAGCAGGAGCTGAGTCGCCACCAGGGGGAGTGACAGAAAACCCTGGAGCCCAGGTCCTGTTACAGCCCTTACCAAAACGGGCACAGACAACCAAGAGCTTGGAAGAATCGCTGTATGAGACTAGGATAAAAGAATTACTGGGGTTGATCCTAAGCTTGCAATACCTCACATATGGCCCATATGTGATGAGACAAATAGGGGTTAGGAGATAGATGAGGGACACAAATTTCCTAACTATTATTTGAATGTCTTCAAGCCAAGAAGGGAGAAGAGTTATTGATGGAGATGTGGACGAAAAATCCCAGAATAATAGGATAGAACTAAAGCATGCAGTTTAGTAAGATTAAAAAAGGATTAAACCCTTTTAAATAAGGCCAGCACTTGAAGTTAGTAGCACAGGCAGAAGGAAAACAAGTGTGGGCTGTCGGGTCTCATGTTGTAAATCATAAGCTGATCACCGGCTTGGGTCAGGGTGAGTCCACCTGTGTGTTCTGAGAGTTTGACTTCCTCAGATGCATTTACCATAAGCTACTGTTGGAGATGGGATGCCAGACCAGATTAGCCATTGGTCTGTTTCAATGTGATAATTCTTGTGTTGCTAGGACAGTAAATCTTAGGTTGTTGGACATTAGAAAACATTTTGTGGTAATGGGAGGCTCTAGAATAGTTGGTCCTAGGCATTATTTATATTTATATTAAACAAACTGCTTGGTAATGCTTCGTAGGAAAAAATGCTTCAGTCCATGCAGATGACCTTGGGTGAAGGAGGGGAAGCAAGGAAAGGAATCCAATACAGGATTTTCTTTTCCTTTCCTTTAAATATCATTGATGCTAATCTTGTGGGCTGTGAGAGAGCATGAGTTTGTATAGCACTTGAGGACTCAGCTGTGGAGAAGGGGAACAGCTTTACAATGTTGCTGCTGGAGAGACAGCCATTAAAATCCATTTCCCTGCTTAAGCATAAATATGGGAATGGCCAACAGAGGCAACTGACAGTCATATTTTTGAGGAGCAGCATTTTCCATGAGGGTCCCACAGCGCTTCACAAACATACCAACTTTATAAACCGCACAATCAAAGCTCCCAAAGCCTTTGGCTTCCCAGTTGCTGGCCAGAATCCTAACAGGGGAATTGGCATGTAGCCACTAGGCCTGTTCGAATAGGGAACTACTTGATTCAGATTCGGCCGATTTGGATGCCAGCAATTTGATTCAGAGCTCTGAATCAGTTTCCCACTTCAATTCGGCTGAATCGGCTCCGAAGCTTCAGAGCCAATTCAGACATTCGGTCATAGCGTATAACGGGGAATCAATAAAATATCTATAACTTTGTTGTTTTTGTCCAATTCAGATGAAACTTGCAGGGGCGGTAGTCTCTCCTGAGAGCATGAAGCCTGCCAAGTTTCAAGGAGATGGGTGAAGGGGTTTGGCAGAAACTGCATCCCAAATTCTTGAAAGCAAAACTCATGTCATGTGTATGTGTTACGCCACAGGGGTGGTGGCCCCTGGTGAGGCCACAAAGCCTGCCAAGTTTCAAGGAGATAGGTGCAGGGGTTTGGGGGAAACTGCATCTCAAGCTGTGCGCAAGCACAGCTCGTGACATGGGTGACACTGTGTGTTAAGGTGCAGCAGGGTGAAAGCTGCAGCACTGCTAGCCCCTGCTGCAGCCACAAAGCCTGCCAGCTGTCAAGAAGATCAGTGAAAGGGTTCTGGGGCCCTGCACTGCTAGCTGCTGACCATACGAACTACCCCATGAACCATGCGCTAAACAGCAGACTCACAAAGCCAAGGGTGGTGCTTCCAAAGGAGCCCAGGGGAGTTCAGTTTCAATAGGATATAAGTGCTTAACTCCTCAGGTTCTTGTGAAAACTCCCAGTCAGCAGGACTGGGATGGGTGGGTTGATGGCCCAAAACAGAGAGGAAAGGTTTTGTTTGCAGAATAGAGTGGAGCTTGAGTGAAGCGAACAGACAGGAGAGCCTGTTCCAGAAAAAAGGAGATGCAAGAAAGAAGCCTCTTGCGCTATTGCTGACAAGGCTGCATGTAGGGACAAGAGTGTGACTGGTGCTAGACAAGGAGAAGGAAGGAAGAGGGTAAAACTATATAGAAACACATTTTTTTTTTTTTTTCAGACATAACGTGCCTCCATATAGTACATGCTGTATTTACCACTCTTAATACATATTATCACATTGCAGCTACTGGCTGGCTCTAGCAACTATAACTTCCTGTTCCTTATCCCCAGCTGAACAAAGCTTTCTCTTGGCTCGAGTGGCACAGGCTTAGGGGCTGAAGGTCCTGAGTTTGATCCCCATGGTCCTCAGCAACAGTTAATAGTCCTGGTTCAGAGCCTTGTGCTGACAGCAGTGCTACATATCTGCACCACCCTGCTTTTGCTTTTTGTTTTCTTCCACTCTGACAGGGCGCAGGGCAGAGGATGGAGCCAGCATAAGAGACTGTAAACTAGCTCCCGTCTAGCTTTACTGTCAGTTTAACAACCAGAATAGCTTTATTATAATAAACAGTAAAATTCTCTTTCTCAATCTTTAAAACCAGTAGTAAAAGCAGGCTGGAAACTGGTGCATACTAGTCACAAATGGTGTCACTTTCTAGATACACGTTGATTGGCAGCCAAAGGTTAAGAAATGTCAATTTTTAATTAAAAAACCCCAAACACCCTATATTTTTAAAGAGCAGTTCTGCTGCTTTGTGCATTGCTGGTTCCCTACATGTGAACATCCAGAAATGCGTGTGTTAAGAAAATGGGTGCAGTGTTCTGTGAAGTGCACATGTAAAATCAAAGCACTAATTAAGCAGAAGGCGCATTAAAAAACAGAAAAAATCTGGGAAGAGGAAAGATGGGGAGAGCACAGCAAACAAAAAAAAATCAGGAAGAAAAATTAGTGTGTGCAATAAAAAATGCAGAACAGCAAAATGCACAATGCCCCTGTGGCAAGACGGATATAAATACCAAGGGGACTGGATTCGGATTTAGACCACTCTACAGAGGAGCTGCTACTTCTGTGTCAGTGTTTGAACCTGAACTTAAAAACAGGGTTCCTTTGCCTATCATCATTAGCTCTCCTTCTTCCATTGTCATGTGACCATCAAGAGGTTCAGAAGGTCAGATCAGCTAAGAACATAGCAGATCATTTTCCAAAGTGGATAATTATTCTAAGTGTCCACACATAAAAATGCCAAGTTTTGTTGTGGTTGTTTTTGTAAAGGGAGTTTTCTTAAAATCAGATATCTTCTCATGGTTTCATAGTTAGTAGGGTAGGAAGGGACCTGAGCAGATCATTGAGTCCGACCCCCTGCCATGGCAGAAAAGAGTACTGGGGTCAAACGACCCCAGCAAGGTGTACATCCAGCCTCCTCTTAAAGACCCTGTGGGAAGGAGCCAGCACCATTTCTTTTGGAAGTTGGTTCCAGATCCTAGCTGCCCTGACCATGAAGTGGCACCTCCTGATGTCTAGTCTGAATCTACCCTCTGCCAGCTTGTGACCGTTATTCCTAGTCACTCCTGGGAGTGCTTGGGGGAACAGGGACTCCCTCAACGCCTGCTGGTCCCCTCTGACTAGTTTGTAAATGGCCACTAAATCCCCCCTCAGCCTTCTCTTGTGGAGGCTGAACAGGTTCAGGTCCCATAGCCTCTCCTCATAGGGCCTGTCCTGCTGCCCCCAAGCATGTGAGTGGCCCAACTCTGGACCCTCTTCATGCTGTCCACATCCCTCCTGAAGTGTGGCGCCCAGAACTGGACGCAGTACTCCAGCTGCGGCCTGACCAGTGTCACATAGAGGGGGAGTATCACCTCCTTGGACCTGCTTGAGATGCATCTGTGGATGCATGACAAGGTGCGGTTGGCCTTCCTGACTGCATCCCCACACTGCCGGCCCATGTTCATCTTGGCATCAATGATGACTCCAAGATCCTTTTCTGCCTCTGCACTGACAAGAAAGGAGTTCCCCAGCCTGTAAGTATGGTGCTGGTTCTTCCTCCCCAGGCACTTGCACTTGTCGGTGTTGAATCCCACCCTATTCTTATCCGCCCACCCCTGTAACCTGTCTAGGTCTGATTGTAGCCTATTCCTTCCTTCTAGCATGCCCACTTCCCCTCCACATCTTAATGTCATCAGCAGATATGAACAGGGTGGTTTTTACCCCCTTGTCCAAGTCACTGATGAAGATGTTGAACAGTGCGGGCGTGAGGACCAAGCCCTGCAGAACCCCACTGCCCACATCCCTCATATCTTATGCTGGGCAGCTGACAATGAAAGCACCCATAATTACTGGTCACATCAGAAAATCTTAACATCAAAAGTTAGGGTCTGTAACCCTGAGCTGTAAGTCTTAAGAGGGCACAGCTGTCATGCTTGACTTCCACTGTGTGCTGACAGTAGTTGGTCTGGACACACCAAAAAAACCCCTCTTCCCTTCCATTGTCCAGGATACTATGCTAAATTCATGTGTTCCAAAATCATAAAATAGGCTTAAAAAATCATGCACTTGCATTAAGAATTATGAGATTTAAAAAAAAATAAATATTGGCATTTTTTTATTTGCCTTCTGGTGCATTAACCTTTAGGTCTCACATTTTCAAGCTCTTCTCTGAAACCATGAAAGCTAGAAATGGGCTTAAAGTACAGCTGATCGAGTGTCTTGTGTAATTCCATGACTCCAGGAGGTGAGGCTCTAAAATCGCTAGCCAGTATCCTGAGATTTACCAGAAAATCATGAGAATTGAGATGAGGCAAAAAAGAAAGATGTGGAAAACAGTTGTTATGTTTCAAAACAATCAGGAACATGGGATGGGAATGGACCTTCTGGTTTACTGAGTCCTGTCTCCTGCTATCACAGGATACCCACAGGCAGTCCCTCTAATAAACTGATCGGACAATAGCTGTATATAATGTTATTGGATCCTGTATCTGTACATATGTACCTCAGTAATCTTACATATGTGGGTTATCCCATTCAGCTGAATGGCACTATTCTTATGTATTAAGTTGCTTAGGGTACAAATGTTCCCATAATCTAAGTCTTGTATATATTTTTACAGTTCCTGCCACAAAACAAGGCAGTCCTTTTTGGCCACTGTTGTCCCTATATTGTACCTGTGGCAGGTCTCTGAATTATGCTTTGTGGTTTTGTGACAGAGTTGATTGTGTAGTTTTAGTAACAGGCTAGACAAGAATTTGCTTGGAATGATTTGGTTAGAGATGATCCTGTCTCAGGCAGGGGTTGGCCTAGATGTCAGGTCCCTTCCTGCTGTACTTTTCTATGATTCTATGATTTAGAGTCTGTGGGTATTCCTATATCTAAATATTACATGAATAGAAATGAAGTCAACTCTTTCGTGATGACACCTCTCTCTGAACATGCTTCTTATATTGGTCATAAAAATATGGAAATCCTGAGCCCAAGGCACCAAGCATGGGCCACAAGGTCCCCTTGGCTAGAGACAGACATTCAAAAAGCTGGAGCCTGAATTGATTAAATCTTTGCAGGTTAATCTAACCTGCCTAGATTGAACCAATTTGCAAGTGAACAGACATTCATGAAATGCAGGCATATGCCTGCAGTGTCTCAGGCCGGGAGCTGGGGGGAGCTAGAGCAGCCCTCACCTGCAGGAAGGTTGTGGGGGTGGAGGATGGGGGTGGCTAGCCCTGGCAGTAGCTTGGAGTGAACTGTTCAAGGAGGTGGTTTAATTCCCCTCCCCTTGTCCCACCGGCACAGACCCAGGCCAGAGTCTGCCGGGCTCTTCTCCCCCACTGCTGCAGCGGCGGGGCCAGGGTGTGGGCAAACACTGCCCAGCATGGCCCCTGAGACGGGGGGGCAGAGAGCAGGGTTATTCCCCACTCTATCCCCACTGCCCCCAGGGGATCACAGCTGGGGTTTGGCTGCCCGATTGCCACTGCCGCTTGCTCCCTAGGTGGGGCAAGCCCCCTCTTGTCCTTCCACCAGAAGCCAGAGGGAGGTGGGGAATAACAACCCTCCCTGCCCCCTCTCCTAAGGGACCCTGCCGGCTGGCCTCTGGCCCCACCCCCACCCCGCTGCTGGAGCAGCAAGGGGGCAGGGCCCTGATGGGGCAGCACCCCCTGTCCTGGTGTCTGGGGAGCATGAGCCTCTTCCTGGCGGGGTGCAAGCGGGGTAAGAGCTGCCACAGATTGCAGCAAACAGTGACACCAGGGCTTGGAGGGGGCCATAGCCCCCAAGCCTTCCTAGTGCTGCCGCTTCTCATCTGCAGCACCTTTCCCCACCCCCGCCCACAGCACAGCCCCCTCACTGGAAAGAGGCTCACGTTCCGGGACACTATCATAGAGTCATAGAAGTCGGGTCGGAAGGGACCTTGTAGATCTTCAAGTCCGACCCCCCGCCTGGGCAGGAGACAAACTGGACTCAAATGATCCCAGCTAGGTAGGCATCAAGCTTCCTCTTAAAGACCCCCAGGGTAGGAGCCAGCACCACTTCCCTTGGAAGTTGGTTCCAGACCCTAGCTGCCCTGACTGTGAAGTAGTTCTTACAGATGCCTAATCTAAACCTCCTCTCCAACAACTTGTGGCCGTTATCCCTTGTTATGCCAGGGGGTACTAGGGGAAACAAGGTCTCTCCCAAACCCTTCTGGTCCCGCCTAGTGAGTTTATAGACGGTCACCAGGTCCCCCCTCAGTCTTCTCTTGTGAAGGCTGAACAGGTTCAGGTCCCGCAGTTTCTCACTGTGGGGTCTGCCCTGTTGTCCCTGGATCATGTGGGTGGCCCTCCTCTGGACCCTCTCCATGTTGTTCACATCCCTCCTGAAGTGAGGTGCACAGAACTGGACGCAGTACTGCAGCTGTGGCCTGACCAGTGTGCATAGAGGGGGAGGATCACCTCCTTGGACCTGCTTGAGATGTACCTGTGGATGCACGACAAGGTCCGGTTAGCCCTGACAACCGTGACCTCGCATTGTTGGCCCATGTTCATCTTGGAGTCAGTAATGACTGCGAGATCCCTTTCTGCCTCCATGCTCTCAAGAAGGGAGTTTCCCATCTTACAAGTGTGCTGCTGGTTACTACTGCCCAAGTGCAGCACCCTGCACTTGTCAGTATTGAAGCGCATCCTGTTTTTGCTAGGCCACCCCTGTAACCTATCCAGGTCTTGCTGCAGTCTTTCTCTCCCTACTAGCGTGCTCACCTCACCCCAAATTTTGGTATCATCAGCGAATTTAAACAGGGTGCTTTTCACCCCGTCATCCAAATCGCTGATAAAGAGATTGAACAGCACGGGCCCAAGGACCAAGCCCTGGGGGACTCCGCTGCCCACTTCCCCCCAGGTCGAATATGACCTGTCCACCACCACCCTCTAAGTACGACCCTTCAGCCAATCTGCAATCCATTTGGTGGTGTAGGCATCAATGCCACAGTCGCCCAATTTTTTAATGAGGATGGGGTGGGAGATGGTGTCAAAGGCCTTGCTGAAGTCCAGAAAGACTACATCCACAGCAACACCTGCATCCAGGGCTTTTGTGACCTGATCATAAAAGGCAATCAGGTCGGTCTGACATGACCTGCCCCTAATGAAACCGTGCTGGTTGCCTTTGAGCATCATCTCTGAGGCTGGCCCATCGCAGATGTGCTCCATGATGATCTTCTCAAAGAGTTTCTTTAGGATTGAGGTAAGACTGAGGGGCCTATAGTTGTGTGGGTCCTCCCTCCTCCCTTTTTTAAAGATGGAGACCATGTTGGCTATCTTCCAATTATCTGGCATCTGGCCCGAGCACCACGAGCGCTCGTAAAGCTGTGTCAAGGGCCCTGTAATAACCTCTGCTAGCTCCCTCCACACCCTGGGGTGGAGAGCATCTGGACTGGCTGATTTGAACACGTCCAGCCCCTCCAGAAGCTCTCTAACCCGCTCCTCCCCAACCTGAGGTCTGGAGGCGTTCCCCTCGAGTCCGTCTTGCATCACGGTGGGGGAGTCCCGGTCCCTGCCCAAGAAAACGGAGATGAAGAATTGGTTAAAGAGGTCTGCTTTCTCCTCTGGTGCAACCACCAGATTGCCCAGAGGATCTTGCAGGGGCCCCACATTTCCTGGTGCTTTCTTCATCCTCCCTATGTATTTGAAAAAGGACTTTTTGTTATCTTTGATTTTGGATGCAAATCCTAGCTCTATGTCCACTTTAGCTTTCCTGACTGCCCCCCTACAGGCCTGAGCAGAGGAGGTATACTCCTCTTTGGAGATAGCACCCCCCTTCCACTGGTTGAACGCCGCCTTTCTGGCAATCAGGCATTCCCGTACACCCTTGGTGAGCCAGGGGGGCTTTCGGGCACTCCTGCCCCCCTTGCTTTTTGTTGGGATGGTCACCCCTTGGGCCCTGAGTGTCATCTCCTTAAGGAACAACCACTCATCTTGGGCACAGAGTTCCCCTGCCCTTGAGAACCCCAGCGCCTCTCCCACTAATCTCAACTTGTTGAAGTTGGCCCTCTTGAAGTCTAGGGCTACCGCCTTGCTGCAGGCTCTTGACACCCTGCGCTGGATGATGAATTCCAGCAAGTGATGATCACTATCACCCAGGTGGTCAAGGACCTGGAGGCCCCTTACCAGGTCATCGCCTGTGGCCAGGACCAGGTCCAACAGGGCATTTCCTCTGGTGGGACTGTGCATCTCCTGAATTAAGTGGAGGTCCTGCATCTCGGCCAGGAACCTCCTGGAACGGTCCGACCTGGCTGACTGTTCCTCCCAGCAGATGTTCGGGTAATTTAAATCTCCCATGAC
Source organism: Crocodylus siamensis (assembly GCF_052110815.1). Classification (NCBI taxonomy): domain Eukaryota; kingdom Metazoa; phylum Chordata; order Crocodylia; family Crocodylidae; genus Crocodylus; species Crocodylus siamensis. The sequence continues at coordinate 50,723,245 of NC_143404.1, forward strand.
AATTACATCCCTTGCCTTAAGGGCCTCTGCAAGCTGGCCTGAAAATTCCCAGTCCAGCTCCTCCCCTTGGTTGGGGGGTCTGTAGTAGGCCCCCACCGTTAGATCCCTCTCCCCATGGCCCCTTGTATCTTGACCCAGAGTACTTCCGCTTGCCCCTCTGACCCCATTTTGCTGGCAGAGGATGTGTATTGCTCCTTGACATAGTGCCACACCCCCGCCTTTTCTTCCTTATCAATCCCACCTGTAAAGCCTATAGCCTCTAATGCTAACTGCCCAGTTGTGGGATGAATCCCACCAAGTTTCTGTAAGCCCTATTATGTCTGGGTCTGAACTGGCTGTTTTGAGGGCGAGTTCCTCCTGTTTATTCCCCATACTACTTGCCCTTAGTCTCACAGGATCCCAGTGCATGTTGCAAGCATGGCATTGGCTATGAACTTCTAAAAAGCTTCTGGGTGCCAAAGTCCCTGTCTGCATAAGTGAGAGAGAATCTTGCAGGCTGAAAGCACCTTATACATGTGGGGAGTCGCTCTTCCATGTGTATGTTGCCCAGAGCTCCTGGCCTTCCTGGTGGTGTTATTTGCCTAGGGCTAGATTCTCACACTTAAGTGTGAGTTTAAGATCTGACTTGGTGTGAAAATGGCAGATACCTTGCCTTTACCCATCTACTCTTTATTAAACATCCAGTTAAGCTGTTTGTTCCATCCATACCCTGTGCCACTGAATTCCACAGGCGACATGTTCATTGCATGGTAAATATATTACCTTTGACCAGTTTTCAATATACCCTAACCAGGCTGACACCTTCTGGTACTCAGGAATTACTGAACATGGTGACAAGTACTGTTCTTTCTAATCCTGGTGTCTTTAGTAATGCAAAATAGAAGTGCCAGGTCAGCACAGCTGCAGGGCCATTGTGAGCAACCACCAGATTGCCCAGAGGATCTTGTAGGGGCCCCACATTTCCCGGTTCTTTCTTCATCCTCCCTATATATTTGAAAAAGGACTTTTTATTATCTTTGATTTTGGACGCAAGTCCTAGCTCTATGTCCGCCTTAGCTTTCCTGACAGCCCCCCACAGCTTCCGGAGGTATACTCCTCTTTGGAGATACAACTGGTGGAAGGGGGGTGCTATGCTGCCTTTTTGGGCTATGACAGAGGCTGCAGCGCCCATCAGGGTTGCTCTTCCTTCACTGCTTCAGGGGTGGCCATGGGGCCAGAGGTTGGGTGGCACAGCCCCCTAGGCAGCGGGGCAGAGAGGGGAGTTATTTCTGCCTCTCTCTGGTGGCTGGTGGAGGGGGCAGGAGGTGGCTTTTTCAGGGTGAGCAGACCCCACTATGGTCCCCTAGAGGCAGAGAGGGGGATAACCACTTTTCCTACCCCTCTGCCTAATGGCTATGCTGGCCAACATCTGGCCACCCACCTGCTGCTGCAGTAGTGAGCGAGGAGTGCCTGGCAGACCCCAGGATCAGGTCTGTGGGACAGGGTGGGGGGAATTCAACCTGGCCAGTTCACTCCACTCCAGGCCTCTGCCCAGGGCAAACCACAGCCCTGCCACTGGAGCAGCCAGTGGAGACACACAGATCATGCTGGTAGGACACGGGATGGAGGTGGTGGGGAATGAACCTCTCCCTTACTCCCTTCTCGGGGCCAGTGTCTGGCCAGGCCCCTGTCCCTGCTCAGCTGGGGAGTAGAAGAGAGGGCCAGTCCTCCTCTGCTGGAGCAGGGAGCCCAGCCCAGAGAGCATACTGGGATCCTGGGAGACTCTGATTTAACTTAAACCAGGAAAGGGTCTGGGACAGAAGTTGCATAAACTGGTTTCAGTGCGATTATGTAAGTCTTATACTACATTCAACCAGGTTTATCTCAAACTAGTTTTAGCCATTTTTAAACTGGTTTATATGCACTGAACTTATGTTCTGTTACAGGTTTAAACCAGTTTCTGATCACTTAAACTGGGTTATGTGTAATGTCTGTCCCTAGCCCTTGAGATACTTGAAAGTCTCCCTTCCAAATTCTGCCTTACCACCAGGGATCTAGGTTTTCTGCTTGCCATGGTAAAATGCAAGTTTTCTCCTTTTAAGGAGAAAAATGTGGAAAACAGTTGGTTTCCCCTTGCAAAACTGGCAGGGTTCCAGCCTGCAAGGGGATGGGAGAAGCAGAAAGAGGGCAATTAGGTGGGGGTGCCATGTGCAAGTGTGCACGTACACATGCACAAGGCTGCCAGGCAGCCTGGAGAGCAGCTTCCACAGGTAAGTGTGGTGCAGGGGATTGGAGGCGGGGGGCAGGAAGAGACCCATAGTGAGCACTGATGATACCAAAATTTGGGGTGAGGTGAGCACGCTAGTAGGGAGGGAAAGACTGCAGCAAGACCTGGATAGGTTACAGGGGTGGGCTAGCAAAAACAAGATGCGTTTCAATACTGACAAGTGCAGGGTGCTGCCCTTGGACAGTAGTAACCAGCAGCACATTTATAAGATGGGAAACTCCCTTCTTGAGAGCACGGAGGCAGAAAGGGATCCTGGAGTTGTTATTGACTCCAAGATGAACATAGGCCGACAATGCGAGGTCACAGTTGTCAGGGCTAACCGGACCTTGTCGTGCATCCACAGGTGCATCTCAAGTAGGGCCAAGGAGGTGATCCTCCCTCTCTATGCGACGCTGGTCAGGCCACAGCTGGAGTACTGTGTCCAGTTCTGTGCGCCCCACTTCACGAGGGATGTGGGCAACATGGAGAGGGTCCAGAGGAGGCCCACCCGCATGATCCGGGGACAACAGGGCAGACCCCACAATGAGAAACTGTGGGACCTGAGCCTGTTCAGCCTTCACAAGAGAAGGCTGAGGGGGGACCTGGTGACCGTCTATAAACTCACTAGTGGGGACCAGAAGGGTTTGAGAGAGACCCTGTTTCCCCCAGCGCCCCCTGGCATAACAAGGAATAACGGCCACAAGTTGTTGGAGAGTAGGTTTAGGTTAGGCATCCGTAAGAACTACTTCACGGTCAGGGCGGCTAGGGTCTGGAACCAACTTCCAAGGGAAGTGGTGCTGGCTCCTACCCTGGGGGTCTTTAAGAAGAGGCTTGATGCCTACCTATCTGGGATCATTTAAGCCATTTTTTTCTCCTGCCCAGGCAGGGGGTCGGACTTGAAGATCTACAAGGTCTCTTCCGACCCGACTTCTATGATTCTATGAGGGAGTTGGGTAGGGCTGGGGCTACTGCCTAGCCCGGGCGGTGCATGGGTCATGGGGCCCGGGGCAGGAATATGTGGCTACAGGGCCTGGGTGGGAGAGAGATGGAGCTGTGGGCAGTTCATCCAGGGGGGAGGGGCTGGCTCCCTGCTGCTGCACACCCTCCTGGGACAGCATGGGGAGCACGTGCCCCAAGATTTGGGGGGGGTAGGTTGCCCACTCTGGGCTCAGGCCTCCCCACCCTACTGCCCCCTTCCCAGGGTCTCTGTGTCCCAGTGGGATGGACCTGGTGCAGCAGGGTAGAGTGAGGCAGGGTGGGGAAGCTCAATTCAGTTGCTGCTGGGAGTCCTGCACCACCACGGCGAAGCAGCTTTGGTCACCAGTGGGGGTGGCAGTGTACAGGGCACCTTGCCATGGTGGCACAGTGCTTGTGGCATTGATGCCTGCCTCCACTCTGCCCTGTTGTGCTGGGACCTGTCTGTTGGGCCATGGAGGCCCCAGGGGGAGGGCAGCAGGGTGGGGAGCCCTAAGCCTGGACCTGACCCAGGCACAAATCTGTGGGGCATGTACTCCCTATGCCCCATCATGGGAGTGCGCACAGTGGTGGGGAACCAGCCCACACCCCACCCAAGCCCACAGAGGACAACCTGCATCTGACTCCCCCATGGGTTCTGCTCCAGCTGTGCCACCTGCGGGGAAGGGGAAGCCAGACTCCATGCTCCACTCCACCACAGCAGCCGTCCCCTCCCACAGGCAGCAGCCAGGGCTCAGGTACTGCTCTGTGGGGCAGAGGGCTGCAGACCAGGGTCCCTGGCCCCACAGCCCTGGCAGCTGGGGGTCCCCTCTGGCAGGGCTGGAGGGAATGGGGGGCTGTGAGTTGGTAGCGAGGAGCAATGGCATGAGCAGGGCACCAGCATATCAGGGCTGCTCAGTGCCACAAAGCGGGGGTGGAGCGAGGGCAGCCACAGCTGGACCCATGTCCTGGGCAGGGGGAGCTCTAATTTTTCTATGATAAAAGCAAAATCGAATGCCAAAAGATATAGATGTTTTGAATTTATTTTATTATAATCATTGAGGCACTGGTAATGTTCTCAATTGCTTTAAAATTGTAAATATATCAATAAAACATTGTGTTCAACTGATACCTATGTATATAATGCCACTTCATTTTAATAATAGAAAAATATGAATTTGGGGGGTTTTAATCAGAGAAATTACAAGCCCCCCTTTTAAAATGAGAGAATTTGTGATTTTTAAACAGAAAAAAACAGGATCCCTGCTTACCACTCTGACACCATGAGATATAACCCACTCTGCCAGGCACAAGGCTGCCTGCTGGTAGTCCTGTAATTCTTCCGCAGGTCTTGAAGCTGGCTTCAAGTCTTAACCAGAGCTGGTTGGGAATTGATGACATTTTTTGTTGAAAAATGGCACATCAAAACCATAACTGTTTCCTGAAAGAGTCAGATTCAATGACCATCTCAACTTCAACAATTTTTGGAAAAAATTTTGAAATGGTTTAAATACCTCAATATGATATTTCCTAAATTAAAATTTCTGGTTTTCTGCTTTGAAATGACATTTCATTGCAAAATTTAAACTAATTATAATAATTTAAAAAAAGTTTAGAAATTGATCAAAGTGAAATGACCCATGTCACATTTTTTCAGACGTTGAGAACTTCGAGATTTCAGTTTTTTGTTTTAATTATACATGGAGGGAAAAATATTAATCTCAGAGTGTTCATGGACAATAAAATGCATGTGGCTTTACTGAAGCCGTTTGGCTTGATGATATAGCCAGCTTCAGGAGGGGCTGGGGACTGCTGGGGCCAGTTGCTGTCATAGTTCACCTGAATTTTGCACCTTCCACCATTTTCCAATTCTGGTGAAGGGGACTTGTCATTAGGATTTTTCTCATCACATTATCATATTTGGCTTGTCATGTAAATGATTTCATGGTATTTCTTTCCTACATATTTTCTTCCAACTTTTCCCAGTTACTTTAAGGATAATCAGGCTTATACCTGGTACTTTAATAAATTAAGCACCCCCAAAACATGGGTTGGTCTGGGAATTTTTTGCTTGTAGCTTTTTTTTTTAAAACTTTCTATTAAGGCAACTATAGCAGCAAAACAACATGGGAGGAATGCGCAGGAATTGTACAAGGTTGAAGCTGTTACTTTTTTACAAAATAATATACAATAATTCTTATGAATTATCACAGTATCGATATCATTATTGCATATGTGAATATAACATTTAGCAATATTCGTTAATAATCAAAGAATTTGGCTAGAAACTCTAGCTTGCTGGCTGGTGCATTTTTGTTTCTGCCTAGGTCAGGAATGGGATCCTTACTTCTATACATCTATCTCTTTGTCTCTTTGCTAATAAATCTAAGTAAATAAAATTCCACTCTCTGAGCTGAAGCCTTGGCAATGTTCTTGTCAGCCATTTTGTATCATTCAGTAACAAAGATATTAGCAGAAACTGTCTTCACCTTTTCACATTATGAGAAATTTCAGTTCCTAACACTACTGTTTTTATTTTTTCCTTGTGATATTCTTCCTCCCCTCTTTTTTTTCTTTTCACATCCCTCATGCTATTATTCAGACCTGCTCAAATCCTCTTGAATACCCCTAGTTTTGTGACTTCTCCCAGTCTTCTTGTCTGTGTGCTTGGGTATCTTTTTTTTTTCTCCCTGACTTAACAGTTCATCATTCAATGTTATGGTGCTGCTTCTTAATGTCTGGTGCTAGCTTCCCAGGGTGCTTTCCACAGTTTCTCAAAGATTCTAAAGCCTTCTTTTTTTCTCCTTTATAATGTACTATTGTTCTTCATGAGCAAAGATAAGTTTCAAAGGAAAGCCCCATCTGTATCTTGCTGTTTGCTGCGCTGCAAGATGCTGTACTTCCACTTGGTCCCTTATTTTTTCCTTAATATAGCTTGTGGCAAGTCTTGAAACACTCGTGCATTATTCCCTTTCAGAGTAGAATCCGTAGTTTCTCTAAGCTTTAGAATTTGCTGTTTTTGTTCACAAATGAACAAACCTAGTATTGTGTCTGGCATAGGTGACTGCCTGGTAGGAGGGACACGGGGTGGGAGAACACGTGTGCCCCCCTGACAAGGCCATCCCTCCTGCTGACACCGCTGGCGGCTTCTGTGAGTGCCCACCAGCTCCATCCCTGCCATTGCCACCAGCTTCTGCAGGTGGTCCCCCAGACTCAAGAGGCACCAGTCGCCCATAGAGTCTGGGTTTGTTTGGGCAGGAGGGAGGGTGAGAGGGCTCTGTGTGCTCTGTCTATAGAACCGGTGCCTTTGCTCCCAGCTTTAGAAAGGACTGGAGGATTTCATTTAAATATGCTGCTGGATCTCCCTTCTCCACATCTTCTTGGTGCCTTTGAATTCTTATGTTATTTCTTCCTTCATGAGTTTCTGTGTCCTCAGTTTTCTCTGCAAGCACCTTTTCTTTTCCCTTTCAAACATCTTGATTTTATGTTGCAGATTTACTGCTGATAGCAGGTTTTCTTCCACTTTTATCTCCAGGTCTCTAACCTGACCCCTGATTTCTTTTATTTCTGCTTTAATCTTAGCGAGCTGGCCACACAGGATTTTCGAGCTCTGATTTCTGAGATTTAACTCACCAAAATCCTCTCTAGTCAAAGAGACTGTACTAGCTTTCTCCTGCTCTGCTCTGCCTGCTCCGTTTCCCCTTGCAGCAGCCACCTTTGATTCTTCAGGCCCTCTGAGCTGTTCTGAGTGAAGATGCACATTCAACGAACAGGGAAGCACCTTCTGACCTTTTTGACAGTTAAGCCAAACTTCCGTAATATGTGCCATCTCCCCCTTCGAGTTTTAGCTTCTGGCACCCATCTGCTCCAGTGATATAATCTGGCACCTCCCCCTACCCTCCCTTTCTCACTCAAATTTTAGTTTAGCTGTATCCCAAATATCAACTCTTGTCTTTTCTTGGAGAAGTCAATGTGTGTTTGTGGGGAGGGGTTACTCTCGGAAGATTCATGCCACAAGTTCACACACCTCTATTGTTGGGTCAAGAAGGTTAAATATTTAACAAAGACATCTCTTCTTTCAACTTGTACACGTGCTATCAAAACTAAATAGTCATTAACAAAAGCAAAGATTTACAGAGTAACTGAAATCCATTCCCAGCTCAGCTTTTCAACTCTCCTTCCTGTAGTCCTTTTGGTTTTACTAGTTGTCCAGGCATCATGGAGTCTTTCAGCCTAGACGGATCTGAATTTACAATATCAAGCAGGCATGAAAAGAACTAACAATTTGTACCTGCTTTATCAATGACGAAGATGCCAAAAGGGCACAAATCAATTTTTCCCACTGCTTGCAGATGATTTTTATAAGGAAACCAGGAGAGAGAGGCATTCTCAGTTGAAGGGTGTCAGCTTTCTGGTTTCCCTAAAGACGAGCATGATTCCTGAGGACTGAACACAACAGTGAGCAAGATCACCGAGCTGTCACAGAGCAATTAGCTTAACAACAGTGTGGAGAAAAATCAAGAAACATTAGAAGCTATTTGGTTAAATGAATGGAAAGAAGAGCATCTTGAGGCACAATTTGATTAAAGGCAGCTAGCTCAGCTTTAGGAGAATAGGGTTGGTGTGACAGCCACAGAGGTAAATTCTGTTTTACCTGTTAGCTGTCTTACGTGTAGCTGTTGGCAATTCTACTTCACCTGTGCAGACATGTAGCTCTCCTGTATTTCAGTGGGGAGATCCCAGCGGTTCATTGTACTTCACCCTGAAGAAGCACACAGCTCTCCCATTCATGGGCTCATTGAAAAGTAGGGCTGGAAGGGACTTTGTGAGGTCATTTAGTCCAGGCAGGATTGTCCCTGATTAAATCATCCCACCCAAGTGTCTGTCCAACCTGCTCTTAACAATTTAATTTCCATGGGAAGCACATAGGTACACCCAGAGGTAGATCTGTGGTTACTCATGAGGCTCGACCAGGAATTCTTAGGTCAGCTCACAGAGGCAGTGAGGGCTAAGGATGTGGTCATCATGGGGGACCTGAACTTCCCAGACATCTGCTGGGAGGAGCAGTCAGCCAAGTCTGATCGCTCACGTCGGTTCTTAGCCAGAGTGCAGGACCTCCATCTAACCCAGGAGGTGGACAGTCCCACCAGGGGAGACGCCTTGTTGGACCTGGTGCTGGCCACGGGTGATGACCTGGTGAGGGGGCTGCGGGTGATGGGCCACCTGGGAGACAGTGATCATCGCTTGCTGGAATTCACCATCCAGCGTAAGGTGGCAAAGGGCTGCAGCAAGGCAACAGCCCTAGACTTTACGAGGGCTGACTTCAACAAGCTAAGGAGGATCGTTGGGGAAGCGCTGAGGACCCAGAGGGGAAGGGAATCAGATGTCGAAGGTGAGTGGTTGCTCCTTAAGGAGACGATCCTCCATGCCCAAAGGGAGGTAATCCCAACAAGGGTCAAAGGGAGCAGGAGGGCACATAAACCCCCATGGCTCACTAAGAGCATCCGGGAATGTCTCCTTGCTAAAAGGGAGGCATATACCCAATGGAGAGATGGGGTCATCACCAAGAAGGACTATGTTACAGTCGCCCGAGGATGTAGGGGGGCAGTCAGGAGGGCCAAGGCAGAGATGGAGATAGGACTAGCTTCCCGGATTAAGGACAATAAGAAGTCCTTCTTCAAATACATAGGGGGTAAAAAGAGGGTCCCGGGTAATGTGGGGCCCCTGCAGGACACGATGGGCAACTTAGTCATCACGCCAGATGATAAAGCTAACATATTTAACGATTTCTTTGCCTTTGTCTTCCTAAGTAGGGACCAGTTCAGCCACCTTCCTGCTGGGCCCCCCTCGGGCCCCGGGAGAGACACGCCTGGGCCAGGGGTTAGCGAGGAGTTAGTTAGGGTACTTCTGGAGAGGCTGGACGTGTTCAAGTCCGCTGGTCCGGACGATCTTCACCGTAGGGTTCTACAGGAACTGGCCGAGGTCATTGCGGGACCCCTGGCGCGGCTCTATGAGCACTCGTGGTGCTCTGGCGAGGTGCCGGAGGACTGGAAGAGGGCCAATGTGGTCCCTATCTTCAAAAAGGGAAAAAAAGAGGACCCGGGAAATTACAGGCCAGTTAGTCTTACCTCAATCCCGGGTAAGCTCTTTGAAAAAATTATCCTGGCACACATCCAGGAGGGCCTTGCGGGGAATGCATGCTCAGGGGCAACCAACATGGGTTCATCAGTGGCAGGTCTTGTCAGACCAACCTGGTGGCCTTTTACGATCAGGTCACCAAATCATTAGACGCAGGGGTTGCTGTGGATGTAGTCTTTCTGGACTTCCGGAAGGCTTTCGACACTGTCTCTCACCCTGTCCTCATCAAAAAGCTGGGAGACTGTGGTGTCGATGCCCACACGGTCAAATGGGTCGCCAACTGGTTGGAGGGCCGCACCCAGAGGGTGGTAGTGGATGGGTTCTTCTTGACCTGGAAGGACGTGGGCAGTGGGGTTCCACAGGGCTCGGTCCTCGGGCCCGCACTGTTCAACATCTTCATCAGTGACTTGGATGAGGGGGTAGAAAGCACCCTGTTCAAGTTTGCTGATGACACTAAGATGTGGGGGGATGTGGGTGCACTAGAAGGGTGCAATAGGCTACAAGCTGACCTTGACAGGTTGCAACGGTGGGCGGATGAGAATAGGATGGGGTTTAACACTGATAAGTGCAAGGTGTTGCACATGGGGAGGAAGAACCGGCACCACACTTACAGGTTGGGGAACTCCCCTCTTGCCAGCACGGAGACGGAAAAGGATCTTGGAGTCGTCATTGACTCCACGATGAACATGGGCCGGCAGTGTGGGGAGGCAGTCAAGAAGGCCAACCGTACCCTGTCATGCATCCACAGATGCATCTCGAGCAGGTCCAGGGAGGCGATCCTCCCCCTCTATGCGGCACTGGTCAGGCCGCAGCTGGAGTACTGCGTCCAGTTCTGGGCGCCACACTTCAAGAGGGACGTGGACGATATGGAAAGAGTTCAGAGGAGGGCCACTCGTATGATCAGGGGTCAGCAGGGCAGGCCTTATGAGGAGAGGGTACGGGACCTGAACCTGTTTAGCCTCCACAAGAGAAGGTTAAGGGGGGACCTTGTGGCCTGCTACAAACTGGTCAGGGGGGATCAGCAGGTATTGGGGGAGTCCCTGTTCCCCCGTGCGCTGCCAGGAGTGACCAGGAATAACGGTCACAAGCTGGCGGAGGGTAAGTTTAGATTAGATATTAGGAGGCGCTACTTCACAGTCAGGGAGGCTAGGGCCTGGAACCAGCTTCCAGGGGAAGTGGTGCAGGCTCCTAGCCTGGGGATTTTTAAAAGGAAGTTAGATGAGCACCTTGCCGGGGTCATCTGACCCCGGTGCTCTTTCCTGCCAAGGCAGGGGGTCGGACTAGATGATCTACCTAGGTCCCTTCCGACTCTAGGTACTATGAAACTATGAAACTATGAGGCATGTGGTGCCCTATTCATTTCAACAGGGAATTTTACCCTCTGCTAAGACTTTTTCTTTCTGGTCAGAATTCCGCTTCTCTGGGCTGTGCAAGTCTTGTGTTTCTCAGCAGGGCTTCTGACCTGAAAATATTGACACCTACCTACCAAAGAGCGTGAGCCTCAACCTCTTAACCCCTAGTGGCTGGAGTACTTGCACAAGATATGGGAGCATTTGGTTCTAGGCCTCACTCAGTCTGAACACACCACCAAGCTGTGGGGCAGGCTTAGCTAGCAGCACCCCCTTGCACATACCCCCTACTTAAGCTAGCCCAAAGGCAGCCAAGACGGAAAAAATGTGGACCAGGCAAACAAGAAGGAACCTATCTCTGTGGGCCAAGGAGAAAGTGATTGCCTTGGCAGGGAGGTAATAAAGGATTCTGGTCCATGCTCCCAACTGCTGGTGCATTTTACCCAATGATTTGTTAATGCCAAATACATCAGGTGCATGGATGTATGTGGAGTCATGCCATCACAATCATGGCTCTATTCTGGATTTTGTTTTACTATCAAAGGCAAGACCTGACCCAATGGAATTGCATCATACCAAATAGAAGTGTTACAGGTGATTTGTGAGGAGCAGGCGAGATATGGTAGAAAGTTGACTCAGCTGGGGGGTGGGCTAGTTGCAAATGTCTTGAGAAGGTTGCATGCTGTACACATGGATTTCCTTTTTCTGAAAGAAAAGCCAGAGCCCTCAAGGCTTGCTGCTACCAATCCACCAAGCTTTCTTTTCCTTTCCAAGCAAAGGCATGGGATTCTGGATCATATTTTCCAAGAGGTCTCTCCTGCCTGAAGAAATAGAGTAGAAAGAACTACTACTAGAAGGTTTTCCAAATAGTGCAGTCTGGGCATCTATTTCCAGCCCCATGGAAAGGAAGTTTCAAAGAAGTGGAAAAGGGAAGAGGGCCATCAAATGCACCATGTGTCCTGATGGGAACTCTGTGGGTAAAGTAAACCACTACTCTACTCCAGAATAAACTCTCAGAGCAAAATTAGTAGAGAGGTAGTTAGCTGTGTGCGCTGTCTTCTGTCAGAGAAAAATGGTAAAGCATGGAAACACTTCAGTCACCAGTGATCACAGAACACCCACTCTCCCTCTAATCTCAGAGTCCTTTTATTCAAGAGAGAACTGCACAATACCCTCAGGAAGCAGGTTTGGAAACAAATTCATAACTTTATTGGAGACTGGTTCATTACAGTTTACCTTCTCCTTCTACTAATCTCTCTATGTTCCCCGAGTAATAATGACCTTATTGCCTCTGGAATGGTCTTATTGGTTTACATAATTAGGTTTATCTATTCCAACTGTTTTTATTTGGTCTGTAACTACCTTTGATAACTTCCCTTTTCCTTCCTCTTTTTAAAAGACCATTCCATTTACATAATGGGGTTAGACAAAATGAATTGTTCTACATGGTATTTAAGCTCAGGCAGCATTTGCTTTTTCCCCAAAGCAGAGGAAGGGCATTTTGTGCCTTGTCTAACATGTCTCCCAACTACACAGTTGTTCCAATAAAAGATATTTTCTCTCCTCACAATCTTGCTTCACAACATGTCAGTGCAGGCTTAGGATGTGTCTAATCTTAAGCTCTTTTCTTAAAAAGAGGAGCACTATAAAACTAATAGAAATAGAACTACCTATACTTCATTTTAAAATCCATTTAAATAGGGATCTTTATTCAAGACAATTCCCTCCTGTAGTGTTGGGGTACATACAATTTTTTTTCAACACCCAGAAGCGTGCTAGGCATTCTTGGCAAAGTAAATGAAAAGGCATATGGTAAAATGTTCAAAGGAACGTAAGGGACATAGAAGCCAAAGTTGCACTGAATTTCAATGAGTCTTGGGCTCCTTATTTTTCAGAAGTAAACTAAGTTCTTAGTTTACTTCTGAAAAATCAGACTTTGATTTCTAAGCCACTGAACACTTACTTACTCATAGTCCCTTCCCCTGCTCTTGTGATCAAAGTTCCCAAATCAAGAAAGTATTTAGCACAGGGGTGGGCAATTATTTTATGTGGAGGGCTGCTTACTGAGTTTTGGCAAGCTGTCGAAGGCCACATGACATGCAGCCCAGGGCAGATAAATATTAATTTTCTAAATTCTTTAGGGGCCCTGTGGGCTGGATAGAATGGCCTGGCAGGCCAAATCCAGCCTGCAGGCCACATTTTGCACACCCCTAGTCTAGCATGTGTTTAACTTTCAGCATATGTATGCTGCTGTCCCAGATTATGATGCTTTCCTGATTCAAGACTGTTGGCTCTGACTCTCTAGGCATACCCATACTCTAATTCAGGACATCAAAAAGAATCCATCTGTATGATGGGGCCCAAATGGAGGTGTGGTTCAGTGACGATTAGTATAGCAGTGTAGGGGGATGGGGTGAGGGAAGGCAAAACTTAATAATAAAATAATCAGAAAATGATTACATTTCCTGATTTGCATATCTGGATCCACCTTCAAAAGGGAGAGGATGGACTTCTTTGCTCCCTGTTAGAGACATAGACCAAGTGAGTTTTGTAGAATTAAGCAAGGGGTGAGTGAAGGCACAGCAAGAAGGAATTAAAAGGATTTAGAAGGATGTTCCAAGCATGAAGATAACTTGGAATAAGGTGCTGGGGCAGGAGGAGGACAGTGGTAATCAAATAACAACCTCCTCACAAGTCTGTAAGCCGAAACACTGCAGCATTCTCCTAGTGAAAAAGACCAGTGCAGTTGTTAAGCTCAAGGTGAATCAAATGCAAGGAAGCAACCATAATAAAGAAGATGGAATCAGATTTTAAGGATGTGGTCCATTTCAGTAATCAGTATAATTCTAAGCAATGGGAGTAAGAATGTCTTTCACTTAGAAATAGGATTTTCACCTAAAAAAACCCATCCCTTTACCGTGTCCTTTTAACTAATTTGTAGGAGCTTTCTATCCTGGCTGCCATGGTAAACAAAAGAGATGCAGTAGTGGGTGTTGTTATATAATCTAATAAGAGTGTCATAAAGCATTTGCCTTTATGGGATGATTGTCACAGCTGGAATGTTAACAGAAGGGCAAAAAGAGAGGAAGAGACAGAGGGGTGATGCTGCATGTCAGAAACAGCGACTAAGCAAAACTGACACTGAACAAGCTGGAGTAAAGACAAAAGAAAATGGGAACCCACATTCAGTATTTGCTATGGACCACAAGGCCTTGAGAAAGCTGGTCTAAGAAACTGTCAAACACAATATTGTTAGTTAGGAGACAGTGGGGACATCTACATGAGATGCTTACTCTGGAGTTGCCTTATTAGCTCTGCAGTAAAGCATCACAATCTACACATGTGGACCTGACTAAATATCAGGGGTCCCCGACAACCCACTTCGACCAGTCTGTGTCCTGTATCAGGGGCACCCTGTGGGAATGCAGGAACCTACTGGTATACAGCCAGACTGAGCTTGAGCAAACAGACAGCATTAAAATGTTTCTGAGCAAACACCAGTCCTACTATCAGAAAGTGGTGGGAGAGAATGGAGAGGGCTTAGCTAACTCCACCTGGAAAAGAGAAACTTGGCACAGGCTGTTCAAAACCTCCACAAGAAGGAAAATAGGGAGAAAGAAGAGTGACACAACTGGACCTGGAGACAACAAGAAGGACAGCAACAGGATCAGCAACAGCAGAAGTGACCACGACTTTGACAGTGACAAGGACTGTGAATGAACTGGGAATGCGAACCCCAAATCGGGGCCTGGACTAAAGGACTGCGTTTAGGTTAGGGAAGGGAAGCCAGGGGCAGGGTGCAGCTCCAAGATGACAGGCTGACCCCCCCGCCAGCGTCCTGTGAGTCAGGGCTATGCTGCCCCATCTCAACATGCTACAGTCCCAGGCACACACATAAACACTGTGCCTGGGAGCAATAAGCTCGAGTATTGAATTGTTCCAGACTTTATTGTGTTACACTAATTTCACATGTAGTTGCATCCAGTGATAACTACATCTGAAGAGTATTGCATGCATAAAACAAGCGAGGCTCTGTGATGATGCAAATTACTTTGAACAAAAGCAGGAACAATATCTCAGGTTTAAGGTGGTCAAAATTGCTTCCTCGTAAAATTATGAAGATTTTTGTTTCAAAAGCCAGCCAAAATTCGATATCTCCCATGTGTCAGTATCCAGATTGTAGCTGTATTGGTTTAGACGAAAAACCAATCAGGACTAGTGGTAGAGGTGATATCTTTTATTAGACCTGGATTTTTCCAAAAAAAGAGATTTTGCAACACGGGTGTTGCTGGCAGGTGTTATATGGTTTTGGTTGCCTTTTGGTCAGTGCCTTGCCTCCCAGCAGTGTCAGGGTGAGAGCCGGTTTTGGTGCCACCTAGATGTTTCGAGCGTTGCCCCTTCTCTCCTGCCACGTCTTTGATGTTCGTTGTTGGGGAGGCAGTTTCCTGTATGTGACCCAAGGGGGTCTCGGCCCTGGGCTGTCTTCATGGGGCTCCAAACCTCCCCTTTACCCCACTCTTACCATGTCCTCAGTCTGGGTAGATGCTGCTCCCTGCAGGTCTTACCCTGGATGGTTTCACCTCATCCACACTGCCTGCCTTGAGAGGGTTGGGTCTTCCTGGGTCCGTCCCTTGTCTTTGGGTTGGCTTCCCCTCTCCTGGGTAACTAAACCTGTCCCATTCAGGGCTAAACTGTAACTGAAGAAAACTTAACTGAAAGATGACCGGTGTCTGCCGGTTGGCTCCTGAGCTTCTGTCTCTCTGGGCCCTTAGTCCCCTGAGGGGGGAGGGGCTGAGCGGGGACTCATCCATCCTTTTATCCTAGCAGGCATGGGTATAGGCAACTGCCCTGTGCCCAGCCTCTGCCGGCTCTTCCGGCATGACCTCCCTGGGGCCCAGCTGACCTGTGGTCATGCTATGCTGGTTCCTCTGGCCATCTCCTTCCCCCCCCCCGGGGGCTCATGGTCCCCAGTGCTCTGCTCGCTACAGGGCTGCCTAGGGTTGCCTGTGTTCTTGAGAAGCCATCCCCAGCTGCAGCATCTGAGCTCCTGGTTGGAGCCCCTCTGCTCCCCGGTGGCATCCCTTGAGGCTGTTGCTCCTCTGTGCAGCTCCCTTGCCCCTGTCGGGCCCCAAGGCTGCCCTCTGCTGCATCCATCTGGGTCCTCCAGCAGGTGCCCGGCTCCTTCTCCTGACACCTGGGGTTGCAGCCTACCAGCCCCACAGCTGGCGTCCTACTCCCCGCTCCTCTGCGCCGGCTTAGCTGGATTCTGGGCTGCCTTTTGAGCCGCCCTCGCTTCTCGGGAGCCACACCACCAGTGCTCTTCGATACTCAGACTCAGGCAGCTGTAGAACTGCTGAGCCTGCGTCTGTGTTTCCTCCCAGCTGCTGCTCGTCCTCACTTCTATGGTAAGTACCAGGGACACCTCTCACAATAGGATTGCCACTTCACAGCACAGATTTTTTGCAAAAATCTAGTTGGTCTAATAAAAGATATCACCTTTACCATGAGTCCTGATTGCTTTTTCCTTTAGACCAATATGGCTACAACCTGGATACCTGACACATGGAAGATATTGAATTTTAGCCTATTTTTTGAATGAAATCTTTATAATTTTACAAGGAGGAAGCAACTTTGGCCACCTGAAATACTGCTCCTGCCTTTGTTTGAAGTAATTTGCATCATCACAGAGCCTCACAACAGAGCTCAGAGATACCATACCACATAAGAAATGCCTACCCAAAAAAGCACTCCATCTATTGACTCATCTGTGAAATCTGAAACACCATAACCAGAAGGAAATATGAGTACATCCTGCTTACCACCTAACAACTTCATGGTAAACAGACTATTTCAACTTTTTTCTGAGCCTAATTTGTATATGAAATAAACTTTTCCAAACAAGAGATTTTGTCACACCTTCAACTCTCTTATGAAATATCTTTCATTTCTACCCAAGAGAACTTTTACAATCTTCTCTCCAATGCCTGATGAAAGGTGTTTGTGCCTCAAAGCTTGCAATTAAAGATTTTTTTTGCAAAAATCTAGTTTGTCTAATAAAAGATATTATCTCTGCCACAAGTCCTGATTGCTTTTTTCCTGTAGACCAATACGACTACAACATGGATACCTAAAACATGTGAGACTTTTGAGAGGTATCAGTTTTGGTGAATAAATCAAAGGGAGTGACAGACTTCTGATTCTTTTCTAAAAGACTTAAATATGTTAAGTCAAACATGCAATTCTGGATAGCCTGCAGAATCTTCAAAAAGACATCAGATAGCACTGGGAATTGGAGACCAAAGCATTACAAGAACAACACTGAAAAAAACAGACTTAAATTTGGCTAAAGCAATTAGCATGTGCAAGGTTGCTGAGTTTAGAAAGGACAGAACTCATGCCTGGGCCATACGGCAATATTCAAAGTAAACTGCATGTTCTTGACGGGGTTGTTATTTGAAGGTATTTGACTGATTATTCCACAAGCCTTGAAACAGCAAATGCTGAGCCAGGTACATGAAAGACATCTAGGATTAGAAAAATGCAAAAGGTGAGCTAGTACTGTCTTATGCTGGTCCCAAATGAATACTGAGATGGACAAGTTTATCATGTAGTGCAAAACCCATGAAAATGTAGTTACTGTTAAAGTAAGCATCCTATGCTTGTAATACCTGAAACTCTGAAGCCATGATTCAGAGGTGGCATAGACCTGTTTCTGTATGCTGGGAATAACTGTGTATTAGTTTTGGAGTATTAATCCCATTATCCAGAATTTGTAACACTGGACAATACAACTAACAAGCATGTCATCATACATATTAAATATATATTTGCCAGTCATGGCATACCTGAAGTGGTTGTGACTAACAATGGACCAGCATTTAATGCTTATTAATTTAAACATTTTCCAAAGACTATAATTTCAAGCATATTATCTTTACCCTAGGGCAGCATTTCCCAACCTTTTTCATCCCACGGCATGCTTACACAACCTCTCCCATCCCATGGCACACCAACTGAGCACGAGGGAGGGGGGTGGCATGTGGCCAAATGCAGAGCAGTTGCGGCATGGGGCGGCAGTGGGAGCACTGGCTGGAGCCATGCCACACTGGGAGCCACCCCCCCCACCCCAACCTCAAGATCCCATGGCACACCTTGTAATGTCTGACAGCACACCAGTTGAGAAACACTTCCGTAGGGCATGCACAGTCAAATGACTTAGTAGTTTACTTTAAAATGCTTAGGGCTCAAACAAAGTTTACTTTAAAAAAGCTCAGAGCTTTCTTGGCTCTGTTGGACTACAGGACATCATCTTTACAATCAAGGTTCTTACCTGCAGAATTGCTGTCCAGCAGAAGGCCCAGAACCAGCATGTCAGGCTGTCTCAGCAGAGATTTGGTACATGCCAATGATAGAATTCTGAAGCAACAGGAGAGAAACTGATAGAGGGGGGCAAGTTGTGGCACCTTTGTCACCATGTGAAAATGTAGGGATTCATTATGGCAAAACATGGGCTCAAAAGGCATGAAAGAGGTAGCTCTTTGTTCATATGGGCTAAGTACAGACAGTCAGAAAGCCTGAGGCTGAATCATAGAAAGTTAGGGTTGGAAGGGACCTCAGGAGGTCATCTAGTTCAACCCCCTGCTCAAAGCAAGACCATCCCCAACTCAACCATCCCAGCCAAAGCTTTGTCTAGCTGGGCTTTGAAACCCCTCAAGGATGCAGCTTTCACAACCTCTCTGGGTAACTTGTTCCAGTGTTTTATTACCCTCCTAGTGAAAAAATTCTTCCTAATATCTAACCTAAACTTTCCTTGCTGTAACTTGAGACCATTGCTCCTTGCTCTGTCCTCTGCCACCACTGAGAATAACCTAGCTCTATCCTCTTTTGACTTCCCCCTGCTTCAGGTAGTTGAAAACTACTATTAAGTCTCCTCTTCTCCAAACTAAATTCTGCCTTTGAATCAATTCAGTCTTTGCAGGTTACTCTGAACTGCAGAGATTAAACTGAGAAACACCTGGACACACATTTACTTTTGATTCAGGAAATGCGGCCACATGCCTGCAGTGCCTCAGGCCAGAAGCTGGGGGGTGTTCAGGCACACTTATCTAGCATGTAGCCAGTCTGGGCTGTGTGTTTGCTTCCTCTTCCTGCTGCCCCTGAGGTCTCTGGGATTTGCAGTCCAGAATTACAGCAGAAGGACTCTACAGGGTTGCTCATCACTTCCTCTTCCTGCCTCTAAGTGCCTCTGGGATTTTTGTAGTCTACAGTCACAGCCAGCAGTAAGTTTCAGTAAGTTCAGCTGCAGGGAAGCTCTGTACTTGGGGGAAGGTGGGTTTAACCCTGTTTCCTGACCCCAGCCCCCAGCCAGGGTTTGCCTGGGTGGAGTGGGGGACAGTTCCTGCCTCTCTACCTCCTGCCCCCCCAAGCAGACAGCCCAGCCCAGCCCAGCCCAGGGCTAGAAAGAATGCTGGGGGACTGCGATTTACCTTGACCCAGGAAGGGGTCTGGGACAGAAGTTTCATAAACCAGTTTGACCCAAATCAGTTAACTCTGATACTACATTCAACCAAGTTTATCTTAAACCAGTTTCAGCCATTTTGAAACTGGTTTATGTGCACTGAGCTTCTGTTATAGAAACTGGTTTATGTGTAACTTCTATCCTTAGCCATGAGGTCACTGGGGACTGGGGACTGACTACAAGAGAGATTCCTAAAGTTCCTTTTATCAAACAGGGAGGAAAAGAGCAGAACACAGAAGCCCCTGGAACTCAACAAGTGGAGGAACAAATGAAATAGAATTTAGTAGCAAAGACTGAACCTCTGCACACACTGACAATATCTGCAAGAATGAGAGAGCCTAATGGAGAACTGCTAAGGCTAGAATGTGTGAATGTAAGTAGATATGGTCTTTTGTATTATTTTATGAGAAAAAGGGAGCTGTGAGGATATTAACCCATTAAGGGCGCATCCACACATGCAAGTACATGCACTTGCAGCAGCTCAAATAGAAGCGGTGAAAATTTGAGCCGGGGCTTTTTGCGTCAGCACATGTGCTCAAACATGCACTTTGTTGTGGAGCAAATCATGCCACTTGATGCAAAATAACTCTGCCTGGCTCCTCTCAGATCTGCAGCCAGGGGGAGCCAGAGCCTGGGACCAGCACCTGTGCTGTCCCCAGCAGTATAAAAAGCTGCCCTGTCCTGGCCCCATCAGTACAAAAACCTCCCCTGGCTCAGGGCTACTTGCTCTCAGGAGCTTCTAGTGCCCACCCAACTGGTATTTGGGGACACTACCCCTTGTGCCAGCTGGACTCCTGAAGCAGCCCTGAGAGTTCCCTGCACCCTCTACCCACTGCAGCAGTCCGGCAGTGGGGGCTGTTGCCTGGTTGTTACCTGCTGCACAACCGCCAGATCTGGATGGGGACTGCACAACCAGTAGAGGCATCTGCCCCTCTGGGCTAGCTGCAAGTGGGCTGTGGCTGCAGGGTTGGCTTTTGTGCGGTACTAGTGCCATGTGTGCCCCCTGCCTGGCCATTTGGGCAGCTAGCACCCAGAAGATGTTTCGTGTGTGGTGGCCTGCTGTGAACTGTCAAAGCATGTCATTCTGGCCCCATTTGGCCAGGAGGTCAGCCACAGCCAGCTGGGTCCAAGGTGCCAGCTCTGAGCAGGCAGGGTCCTGCCACTGGCCTCCCTAGCAGGAATTCTGGTGTTCCCTATTGGAAAACTGAAAAATCCCTGATAAAAAAATCCCAAAGTCACTCTGCAAAATACCCCCAACTCCATGTTCCTCCACAATTAAAACAAAAGACCACTATAAAGAGAGAGAGAGAGTAAGGCAGAGACAGTGATCAGTTGGGCACTGTTTTATTGATATATCTACAGTGTTAAAGCAATGTGGAAGCCTACCAGTGTCTCTATCATAATTAAATTAACTCTAAATACTTGTTTCATGAATACATGAACATATATTTTGCTGCCCCGCAACAGGGACCATGGCCCTCTTGCAGGGGTTATAGCCCCCCAACAGGGGCCACAGTCCCCATACAGGGGTTACAGCTCCCCAACAGGGGCTATGACCCCCACACAGGGGCCACAGCCCCCATACAGGGGTTACAGCCCCCCAATGGCCCCCACACAGGGGCCACAGCCCCCACACAGGGGTTACAGCCCCCCAACAGGGGCTATGGCCCCACACAGCAGTTACAGCACCCCAACAGGAGCCAAATGGCGTCCAGAGTGGCTACCACCCCCCCTGCAAGGCCCATATGCCCCACCCCAGCCCCCCGATTGCTGCCTCACCTGGCCCCATTCCCCACCAGCTGCTGCAGCCCCCCCGATGGCTGCCCCACCAAGCCCCACCCCCTCCCAGTCCCCCAGACCCCCCATGGCTGCCCTGCCCAGCCCCAGCCCCCCACTTGCACTCCCAGGCCCCCATAGCTGCCCCCCCAACCCCAGGCACCATCACTTAAAATAAAGAAAAAGGAAAAGAATCAGGGGCCTTGGCGGGGGGGAGGGCAGAGGCTGGGCAGGAAAGGGATCAGGGGCCTCAGGGGCAGGCAGGGGCAGGGGCAGGGGCCAGGGCTGGGCAGGGTAGGGCTGAGGGGGGCTGGGGGAGTGGGTGGGGCCAGCAGGGGTCCCCCCCATAGTCCCCTCCCCCCTCCTCCAGTCCCTGTGACCCCTTACTTACTGGCACTGGAGCCCTAGTGCTGAAGCATGCAGTCTAATTTTCTCCCCATGCTGCAAGTTTGTAGCGTGGGGAACATTTTTTTGTTCCTGCACGTTCCTCTTTCCCCATCTCAAATGGGTTTGAGACGGGACAAGAGGCACATACGCACTTGTCCGGACGTGCCCACAGAGGCTTGTGTGAAAGTAACCACATTGGTTAGCTAAAACTGTCTGTGGACAACTGATTAAGAGGAGGAACTCCCCACAGTCATATGATACAGTTGTTTCTCAAGTTATATCCTTTTTATGTATGTTATTCATTAATAAAATCTAACCTGCTCCTAAGAGCTAACTACAGCTCCCTTGCTGAACCCACAAATAGCACAAAACCTTCCTGTACCTACCTGTTATCAAAAGGGATGAGGTGGCTGAGAAAGTGAGGGTTACAGGAACCTTAGTGTAAATGCCCACAACCATTTGAATTCAACATACAAGGACAAGGTGGTTAACAGAGTCAGTGGCACTGGGTTACTAGATTTCGTGTAAGCATGTTTGGACCCTGGGCAGTGGATTACAAAGGGAAATGGCATTACAGTCTCTGAAGAACAGTAATACAATGGCACTTTTACATTTACACAGCACCTCACAGGCCAGAATCCATCCTGCAAAGCTGCAGAGGATCTTATCGCTGCAACTAAACAGTGTCATTATTGAACTGGAGGTGGCATGGCCTAGACTCATCCCCACAAGAGAGAGAACTTGTGGGTTAATCTACAAGTCATTTTTCCTTAAACAAGGAATGGTAACACAGGGCTTGATTGTCTAGGGCCCTGTACTCTATACAGTCATTTTCACCAACCCACAGTGCACAGAACACACAACTGAATCAACATAATTTGATGTCCCCTTTGCTTTGGTGTGAACTAGGCAAGGAGACGGGTAATAGAGAATGATACATTCCTTAGATCATCCATAGCCTGTGTCACTTTTAAACAGAATAGAAGCCAGTGAATTCACTGTCTGTCCATTCCATCAAAATGTCACAGAAATACACAGACACACACATATGCACTCATCGAGGTAATAAACCGAGATCCAGTATTTAAGGGTAGAAATTTTGAAAGAAGCCTAAAGAATTTATTCATTCTCATGCTATTGTATCTTAATGAGAACCTGAATTCCATAAAGTCATATTACACATGGATAATAGCATCTTCCCCTGTGAATGCATTCTGGAAAAACCTGTTTGCCCTCTAGATGCAGACCACCTGACTTCTTTGGGGTTAAGCTTACCATGTCAGAGGAACCGCCTGGAGTGTCTCAGACATCTTAGTAACATCTGTAGAGGACTGAACCAACCAGGGATGTATGTTACATGCATGTGATCACAAGTTCCCTGCTCCAAAGCTGCTTGGTGCTGAAAAGATTTCCCTTTGAGGAGAGTCCGATTCAACTCTGATTGAACCTAGAGAAAAACTATCTACTGGCTTCAATGATTGTAATCACAGAGCTGTAGCTTGCAGAGAAGAATTTACCTTACAGTCTAGTCAGAGCAATTGTGGATTTGTTCAACTCCTATTTCTAGTTGTATGTGTTTATTTCCACAAAATCTATCATTTCAACTCTCAGAAATACAAAGAAGTCCATAAATCCAGATTTCATATTAAAGGAATGGATACAGATGGGAAACTAAGGTCAAGGGAAGGAAAGCAGATTTTTCTAAATTATCTTGCCATTTTTACTGACATATAATTTTTTTTTACTGACACTCATTTTTTTTGTCTGCCTACAGGGGACTGGGTGAATTTACAAAGGCAGCTTGGCTGTGCTTTTTGCTTCAGTAATGTCTTGTCCCCCGCCCATTCTGTACTTGACCTTTTCTTCTTAGCATCTTAACAGGGGAAGGGGATCTTTGCAGACAGGCTTGCTAGCTTAGTGAGGACGGCTTTAAACTAGGCTCACTGGGGGATGAAAGCAAAGCCCTGAGGTACAGTGGTGATGCATAGGAGGTGCACAGGGGTGCATGTGCACCCCCTGAGAGTGCTAGTGCACCCCCTGACAGCAGCGTTCCCCACTTAGCAGGCAACAGCACTGGTGCCCCCCCTGACAGCGCCAGCCGGGGAGTGGGGGCACCAAGAGAAGCAATTCCTGTGGTTCCCCCTTGGCCAATCATGCCAACAGGGGGGATTACCCCATGGCTGATTGCACCGGCCCAGAAGTGCCAGCAGTGTGCCTAGAAGTCCCAACGATGCAATTGGTCATGGGGGAGGACTACCTCTCCCAGTCAGTGTGACTGTCCCCCCCATCCCTGGTCAGTGTGATTGGCCACAAGGGGACTCCCCCTCTCCAGTTGGCATGATCAGCTGCAGAGGAACCCCCCCTGGGATCACAGACTGGCTGCTGGGGGGGCCAGTGCCCCACTTGACACCAGTCACTCATGCTGAGGTAAGTGGGGAAGTGGATGACCTAGAGAAAGAGCAAGCAGGGTGGGGCAACGTGGAAGAGGCCTTCTTATTCATCCTGAGGAAGTAGGGCCATTGACTAATTACCTCAGGTGCTTGTACACAAATGCATGGAGTCTGGGAAATAAGCAGGAAGAACTGGAAACCCTTCCATAGTTATACAACTATGATGTGATTGGAATAACAGAAGCTTGGTGGGAGAGCTCACATGACTGAAGCACTGTAATAGGGGTATAAACTGTTCAGGAAGGACAGGCAGGGGACAAGAGGAGGAGTAGTTGCTCTTCATGTAAAAGAGTCGTATGATTCCTTGGAGCTCCAGTATGAAACTGGAGACAAGCCTGTTGAAAGTCTCTGGGTTAGTGTCACAGGGCACAGCAACACGGATGATGTTGTGGTGGGTGTATGCAATAGACCACCAAACCAGGAGGATGAGATGGATGAGGCTTTCTTCACACAGCTAGCACAAGTTATTTGATTACAGGCCCTGGTTCTCATGGGGGACTTCAATCACCCTGATATCTGCTGAGAGGACAATACAGCAGTGTGCTAGCAATCCAGGAAGGTTTTGGAGAGTGTTGGGGACAGCTTTCTGGTGCAAGTGCTAGTGCAGCCGACTAGGGGCCATGCTCTTCTTGACCTGCAAACAGGGAAGAATTGGTAGGGAATGTAGTAGTGGATGGCAACTTGGGAAGCAGGGACCATGAGATAATTGAGTTCAGGATCCTGAGGAAGGGAAAGAAGAACGGCAAACTAAGGACCTTAGATTTCAGAAAAGCAAACTTTGACTCAGGGAACTGATGAGCAATATCCCCTGCGAGTCCAGTCTGATGGGGAATGGAGTCCAGGAGAGCTGGCTGTACTTTAAAGAAGCCTTACTGAGAGTGCAGGAACAAAACATCCCGATGTGCAGGAAGATTAGCAAATATGGCAGAAGACCAAGTTGGCTTAGCAGGGAACTCTTCAGTAAGCTAAAACACAAAACGGAAACTTATAAGAAATGGAAACTTGGACAAACAATTAGGGAGAAGTATAAAAATATTTCTTGGGCATGCAGGGATAAAATCAGGAAGGCCAAAGTGCAATTGGAGTTGCACCTAGCAAGGGTTGTGAAAGGGAACAAGAAGGGTTTCTAGAAGTATGTCAGTAACAAAAGGAGGATCAAGGAAAGTGTGGGTCTCTTACTGAATGGGGGAAGCAACCGAATAATCAAGGATGTAGAAAAGGATAAAGTCCTCAATGCCTTTTTCACCTCAGTCTTCAGAGGCGAGGTCAGCTCCCAGACTACTGCACCTGGCAGCACAGTTTGGGGAGGATGTGAGCAGCCAACAGTAGTGAAAGAACAGGTCAGGAACTATTTAGAAAAGCTGCACATGTACATGTCCATGCGCCTGGACAAGGTGCACCCGACGGTGCTGAAGGAGTTGCCTGATGTGATTGCATCGTGATTGCACTGGGCATCGTTTTTGAAAACTCATGGTCATCGGGAGATGTCCCAGATGATTGGAAAACGGCAAATATAGAAATGGTAAAAGGAGGATACAGGGAATTAGAGACCAATCAGCCTCACCTGGAAGGGCATGGGGGGGGTGCATACCCCTGGATCTGCTTGTGGGACAGGGTGTGCTGCAGGCTGGGGCCGGGACGGCGCTAGGCTGTTCCCAGCTGGGCTGCACAGAGGCCGAGAGGCTGTGGCAGCAGCATTGGGAGTGGGACCATTGGAGTGGGGGGCATAGCCCCTACAATCCCCGCTCCCAGTGCCACCACCAAGTGCAGCATGGGCCATGCTGACAGTATGAGCCTGGCAGGAACAGCCCAGCGCAGCCTGCCAGACTGCAGCTGCACCCTGCCCTCCCCTGCACTCACCAGCACCCGGCCCCATGTCCTCAGGGAAGGGAAAGGCTGTGCCAGGCTATGGGCCTGGCCTGCACTGCACTTGGTGGCAGTGCTGCAAGTGGGGGTTGGAGGGCTACGGCTCTCCCCTGTAGCCCCGCTCCCAGTGGCACTGCCACAGCCACCTCGTCTGAGTGCAGCCCAGCTGGGAACAACCCGGCATTGCTCCAGCCCCAGCCTGCCCCAACCCAGCCCACATGCAGCTCCAGGGGCACATGCTCCCCCCTGTGCCCTCCTGGGCTGCATGCCCTTCCCCTCCTCACACTGCCCAGATGATTCATAGATTAATAGATTCATAGACATTTAGGCTGGAAGGAATCCTAGAGGATCATCGAATCCAGCCCCCTGCCCCAGGGGGAGGAAGTCATCCAAATGTGTCTTGAAGACGTTCAAAGTGGGTGCTTGAACCACCTCCGTCGGCAATCTATTCCAAACCTTGGGGGCTTGGACAGTAAAGAAGTTCTTCCTTATGTCCAGCCTGAATCGATTGTGGCGGAGTTTGTGACCATTCGACCTAGTCATCCCTTGGGGTGCTCTGGTGAACAGACGTTCCCCCAGATCCTGGTGAACACTCCTGATAAACTTATAGGTGGCCACCAGATCACCCCTGAGCCTGCGCTTTTCCAGGCTGAAGAGTCCCATGGCTCTCAGCTTCTCATAAGGTCTGTTTTCCTGACCTCTGATGGTGCACATGGCTCTCCTCTGCACTCTCTCAAGCTTTTCCACATCCTTTTTTGAATTGTGGAGCCCAAAACTGGATGCAGTACTCCAGCTGTGGCCTCACCAAGGCCAAGTACAATGGGAGAATGATGTCCCAGGATTTGCTTGAGAAGCATCTACGGATACAAGCCAGCGTTTTGCTCACTTTACTAGCTGCAGCATCACATTGAAGGCTCATGTTCATCTTGTGGTCAATCTTGACCTCCAAGTCCCTTTTATCTGTAGTGCTACCCAGCGTAGCACTGCCAAGCGTGTAAGCATGCTGCAGGTTTTTCCTCCCAAGGTGGAGAACCTTGCATTTTTTGGTGTTAAACACCACCATGTTCTCATCTGCCTACTTCATGAGCCTGTCAAGATCTGCCTGGATCACCCTCCTGGCCTCAGGTGTGGATGCTTTACCCCAGAGTTTGGTGTCATTGGTGTTGGAAGCAGGCTCGCCAAGTTCACCAATGTCTACATCATTGATGAAGATGTTAAAAAGTATAGGCCTTAGGACAGAGCCTTGAGGGACCCCACTGGTCACTGCATACCATGACGATTGGCTACCATGAACCACCACCCTCTGGGCCAGTTCCCCAGCCAGAGGAATTCCCCAGCCAGCTGCTCCATTCCCCGCCCTGCCCCGCCCCACCTTGGCTGTGCAGGGCCCGCCCCTGCCCCAGCCCCACTCCCTACTTCAGAGCTGATGAAGCTTCCGGTGCTGCCCCACATTTGGGGGGGGGCACATGCCCCCCGATCTGTGTGGCAGACTGGGCTTTGCACCCCAGACCCTGCTGCACGTGCTCCCTGCGCCTCCACTCCTTCCCTCCTCCACCGACCGACTTGCAGGGGCTGTACATTTTACCCCCCGCAACCCAGGATCAACTTGACGAAGCTCTAGGATCCACTGAGTTAGAGTGTTCTTAGTAGTGGTGGATGACAGAACAAGGAGCAATGGTCTCAAATTACAGCAAGGGAAGTTTAGGTTAGATATTAGGAAACACTTGCTCACTAGGAGGGTAGATTTCATAGATTTCTAGGGTCAAAAGAGACCTAGTAGATCAAGTCTGACCCCCTGCCCCAGGCAGGAAAGAGCACTGGGGTTAAGTAACTCCAGCCAGGTGCTTGTCCAATCTCTTTTTGAACTCCCTTGGAAGCCCATTCCATATTTTGGCAACCCTCACCATAAAGAATTTCTTCCTGATGTCTAATTTAATCTACTCTCCTTCAGTTTGTGGCCTTTATTTCTAGTAACCCCGAGGGGTGACCTGGTAAACAGAGTATCCCCTATTCCCTGCTGACCCCCCCAATGAACTTGTAGAGAGTCACAAGATCACCTCTCAGCCTTCTCTTGTGGAAGCTGAAGAGATTCAGCTCCCTCAATCTGTCTTCATAGGATCTTACCTGCAGGCCCTCAGCCATATGCATAGCCCTCCTCTGAGCACTCTCAAGGTTATCCTCATCCCGCTTGAAGTGCAGCATCTAAAACTGGATGCAGTACTCCAGCTGCAGTCTCACCAGTGCCAGTAGTAGTAAAACACTGGAACAGGTTACCCAGAGAGATGCCTCTCCATCCCTGGGGGTTTTTAAGACCCAACTAGACAAAGCCTTGGCTGGGATGATCTAGTTGGGGCTGTTCCTGCTTTGAGGAGGTTAGACTAGATGACCTCCTGAGGTCCCTTCCAACCATAACTTTCTATGAGTCTATGAATATGCACCATGGCATTTGAGTCAAAGCCCATCAAAGTTTTTCATTGACCTCAATGATCTTTGATTAGGACTTTATCCTCGTGTAGCCCTTTTCTCTTTTTTAACTCTGTCTTACCTTATTCACATCATGGTTGCCTGTTAGG
Source organism: Crocodylus siamensis (assembly GCF_052110815.1). Taxonomy (NCBI): domain Eukaryota; kingdom Metazoa; phylum Chordata; order Crocodylia; family Crocodylidae; genus Crocodylus; species Crocodylus siamensis. Next base: position 50,751,501 of record NC_143404.1, read on the forward strand.
CAACGTATCTTCAAGTCAGAAGGGCGGTCTCTGTGGTGGTGAAGTATATAAGTTTTTGAAGGCTGCTATTATGGCAGCCTTGGAGACAATTCACTATGGGATGCTCCAATTTCTTCTCTTAGTAGGGAAAATTACAAAGACACTAACCACTGCTCCACCTGTCATTGCAGGGGAAATTGGCTTTGGCCCCAGTGGCAGCTCTGAGAAATTCATTTACTAAACATTTCTAGACATTAAGGCCAAAAATCATGGACTGCCCTTTTGCATATCACAGACCATTGCATTTCACCTAGTTATTACCACACTGATAACTTGCAGTTGTCTCAAATGTACTTTCCAGAAAGGGATCCAGCCTTAATCTGAAAATATTACGAGATGGAGATTCCACCACCAGTCTGTATTTGTGTATACAATTATTCAGTTCCAAGTGCAGGACTTTGTCCTTGTCCCTGTTGAATCTCATCAAATTAATTGAGGACCAATTTTACAACCTATCCAAATCATTCTGGATTTTAGCCCTGCCCTCCAGGGTGTCTGCAATTCCACCCAACTTGATGTTATCTACGAAACTGCTAAATGTGCACTCAATCCCATCATCCAAATCATTAATGAAGATGGTAAACAATACCAAACCTAGGACAGAGCCCTGTGAACCCACAGGCTCCATGCAGCAGAATTGCCACTGCTGCTACAGCCCTAGGAGGCCTCCAGGACTCCTAGTAAGGCTGCTGGGGCAAGCCCAGTCCTGGCCCCACCCTCTCCTATGCCATCCAGGGTAACTTGCCACAGGCCAAAGTGCGTGTGGCATAGGCATTCCCTGGGGACTGTTGACTTTGAAATGGCATTTAAAGGTCTGTTTTTTGGGAAGTGGCTTATAGGTATAGATATATGCATTATAAGGGTTCAAGATAGGCAGCAGAGGTTAATTGATTTGTAAGAGCCTGGGTTTCACACACAGAATTCCATATAGCCCCTGGAAGCAGACCGGCTGTCTAGCACAACAAAGCAAATGGATGGACACAGAGCCTAAGAATTGAGGGGACATGCCATAACATGAGATCACAGCCTTCAAGTCAGATAGGTTGTCTAACACGGCCAGGACATATAGCCTAGAAAACAGCTTGGGAACCAAGGAAGCATGTACCATACTGTCCCATAACATGAGATAAGTGACACCAGCCACAAGGCCCCAGAGCAGGGGGGGGTGGGGGCTGAGTTTCAGTACTGGGGGAACAGACCAAATTAGAAGAAGGCCCAGAAGGCTACGTGAATGTGTGACCACATAGAAACAACCAACCAGAGATAGCCATGGATGAAGAGTCATCAGGAGTCATCAAGGGGTAAGGAAAATACAAAAGCAGAGACTTGAGAGTAACAAAGTGTCCCTCCTTCTCTTCCTTTCAGTTCCTCCCTTTGTCTCATCCCCAACCCAGGTTTCTCCTTCTTCTCCCTGTCCCCATTCCCCAGGAAGGGTCCCCAAGGCCACCATGGACCGAAGGCATACAACCAGCCCATATCATACATCCCACTGGAGGTGAGTGTCGCCCTTGGCATCACACCTCCAGACTGCTGACACCTAAGAGAATGAGCCTCAGAGTGAAGACTGCATCCTGCCCAAATGTACTTTGACTCTGATGACAGCCCTAGGATTTGGTAAATATATAGAATTGTTTGATTGTTTGTATTGCAGTTTTTTTGTTATCACTGTGCATCAATAAATTTGCCTATTATCAAATGGAAAGGTCAGGGTCAGTCTGAGTGTGCATCTCCCTGACCCAAACAAGGTACCTGGATCCTAAATCCAGAGCCAACGGGGACAGGTAGTGGCGGCACAAGGTGCACTGCTGCTATTTCTTCCTGGGGAACCAAAGGTCCACACTTGTCAGGACGTGCCCATAGTGTCTGTTTTTTTCTGTTTTGAAAAAAAAGTGAGAAAAAGCAACCCATGCAATTTGAGGTCGTTAATTTGACTACAATATTATATAAGGTCTTAGAACAGATATTGAACGAAAGAATAATGAAAGATATGGAAGTAACCAGAAAATGGGACAAAACACAACATGGGTTTATCTGCAGAAGATCATGTCAGACTAATTTAATATCCTTCTATGACAAGACAACTGACTTCTTGGATAAGGGCGATGTAGTGGCCTTACTTTACCTAGATTTTAGCAAAGCTTTTAATAACATGCCAGTTTGACCAAAGTGGAGAGGACAGGGAAAATACTACTATCATGAGGGAGATAAGGAGTAGTATCAAAGCCTCCAGCATATTATACTGAAAGGTGCACTATCTCACTGGAAAGTGGTTACGAACGGTGTTTTCTCAGGGAAAAGTCAGAGGGCCTATCCAGTTCAACATTTTCATTAGTGATGGCGGCATTGGAATTAAATGTGCCTTCATGAATACTGTGGTTGACACTAAGCTGGGAGGTACTGCCAATCTGGAAGCCTACCAGATTATTATACAGGAAGATTTAGATAATCTTATGGAGTGAAACATTAAAATGGTGTGAAGAGCAAAATCATGAGCATAGGAACCAACAACAAGCAGCTGGGCTATAGGATAGAAGCACATAGACTGGAGAAACTGACAGAGAGGAGGAGCTGAGTGTATTGGTTGATTGCAATATGACCATATTCAAGAAAGAGTAGCGGGTACAAAAAAGAGCCACTAAAACTACTACTTTTTACTGTCTCTCACTATATTAGAACTAGTGGACATACAATGAAACTAAGCAGGTTTAAAGCAAACAAAAGGAAGCTCTTTTTCATAAAGCCTGTAATTAACAGATGTTATAGAGGCTGACAATAGAGCCAGTTCAGAGGATTTGACAAATTCTTGCAGGATAGGTCCATCAGTGGGTATTAAACTTGATAAGACTGCAGCCTTTAAATTAGGGCTCTGATTCTGGAAGCTGTAAGGGGAGAGGTATAGGGAACATTCCTACCACAGATCGTTCTGGGCTAGGCCCTGCATAAATACTCATCCCTTTAACATCTGTTCTCTGCCACTGAGAGATACAGGACGCTGGGCGACATAGACCTGTTGTTTGACCCCAGCTTATCGATAAGTTGCCACCCCATGTCTGTCTATCTGTTGTTTTGAACAGCCAAGTGGCTAATACCCTCGCAGTGCTCAGATGGCCTGCGACAGAATTGATCTATCAATCTGTTTTTATTATCTGTTATTTACTATTAGCTCTTTAATACTGCATTATCTGCTTATCACATTTATCCTTCTGTTAACTGTCGTGTGTGTGATCTATAATAAATTTGCCTTCACTTCACTCCCAACTTTGCCTCCTCGATCCGAAACTGAATCAAACAGCCCAGTAGGCCTGTGATAAAATTAATACACTCACAGCGCCCAGCTGGCCTGTGACACCAGGCATACAGCATCCATAGGCGATGCATAGGGGAAGTACGGGGGGTGGGGGCACGTCCCCCCCACCCCGAGATTGGCTGCTCACCGCCGCCACCAGCGGCTTCTGTGGGTGGTTGCTGCTTGTGGACGCCGGCTTCTACGAACAGTCGCTGCTCGCCACCCCACTGCCGATGCCATAGATGCTGCTGCCCACAAATTGTACCCCCCAGGCTCAGGAGGCAGCAGTCGTTCATGCCAGAATCCCACTGATTTGGTATTTCACCAAGGGTCACTGAGGCCTTTTGTATCAAGTTCCTGAGGCACTGCCAGGCATTATTCACCTGCTTTTGCTTTTCAGACTCTCGAATTGGTACAGGGATGTTGCAGTGTTTGTATTTTGGGTATATATAGTACTGTACCTAGGCTCCTGGCAGCCGCGGGCAAACTTCTAGTATTGAGCCCCCCTTCACCACAGGTAATGATAATAATAATCAGACAACAGAAAAAAAAAAACCATTTTCAGGCCCCCTTTCTGTCCAGGCCCAGGATGGCTGCCAGTTTGTCCATGCCTGTGTCCGGGTCTGGGCATATACCAATGTAAAACGGATGTACCTTGTGGAGTCACTTACAACACACCAAACTACAGCCTTGACTTCTGCCTGTCCACTCTGCACAGATATCAGAGACTGCACAGTGAAGGGAGGCCTGACAAACTCCCACTTCCATGCCAAGAACACATCTTCTCCATCCCCACAACGAAGTCATGAGGCCATGCCCATGTTACACCTGGCATTCTCCTCTGCATCCCACAACACTGCCACTACACTGTACACTAGCCTTTGAAGGGTTTATTTTTCAGCATCTTCATCATCATTCAGCAGATTTATATTGAGGTTTTATACCAGGACATTAATTTGCCTTTTTAAAATAAATACACCAGCAGCACTAAGCAGCCTCTGGTAAGTGAATAGGTGACCGTGGGGCATCTGCTGTGGGCTTTTATCTGATGTGTGCACTGTGTAGGTGGTGTCAGTCTGCCTGCTAGCTGTGAGAAGGTGAGGTCTGGTGCATCTGTCAGAGGAGTGGAGTGTGCCTCTGTCTGGGGTGCGTGTAGTGTGAGTAGGGATGCAGGGTGTTTCTGTCTGTCTAAGGAATGGATTGTGCACCTATCTAGTGCTTATGTGCTTAATTACTAGATTTATAGAGGGCTCCTGAAAATTTTTAGCACATCAGCATTTTTCCAACTCCAGGGACAGCCTAAGAGTTCTGGCACAATCCTGTGATATAATAGGAGGAAATGGATTGCTACCAAGCTGAGATAAGATGAATAGGTTATGTATCCCAGCCAGGACTACCTGCTTTGCATGTATATGAAAAACCCAGCTGAATGGAAAATGGCATGCTGTCCTCTAGCCATTTATGCTGTGCATTGGGGCTCCTGCCTTGCAGTGTAGATTTCTCTGTGGAGAGTCAGGCACAAAGCCCTCCAGCTAGACCTTTGTTTTGGTGGCACTGCAGAATTTTGAATCATGCCTGGTCACCCTAGCATCACTGAGAGCAGAAAGAATAATGGCTTCGCTGTTCTGAGACCAGAGGAAATAATTGCACTGGGGGTTTGGTGACGTTGTAAGCCAGGAAGGAGGCTCTCAAGTTCTTTGCGATGCCACCCGAGCACTCAAGATTCAATTAATGCCACACTGCTCCCCTCCCCCGCCCATTTCCTGTTTCTTCATGGAGTGTGAGCTAGAGAATGTTTCTTTAATTAATGCAATACCCATATTGGCAATGATTGAATTCTGCTCCCGTTCACACCAGCATATCCAGAGTAACCCCACTGACTTCCGGGGAAGTATGCCATATTTATACCTGCATAAATTATTAGAGTAGAATCTGGCCCAGTTACCATAAAAAAGAGGGCCAAAGGATTTTAATTACATACGAAAAGCCAATTTTATCTAAGTGTACCCTATATTTATAGAGGATATCAAAGCACTTAATAAATTATCTATGTATGAATCACTTCACCCACCTCTGGGGTAGAAGGCAGCAGCTGTTTAGCAGCAAGCAGTTATGGACAGAAAGTGATGGAGAATTCTGTTCCCAGATGAGCGCGCAAAAGGAATATACATATATATATGAATATAACTATATACTAATGCATAAATATCCAAAGTGACACTTGATCAGGACACTGGGACCTGAGCCAGGGTCTGAGAGCCTTGAAAACAGCACCAGTCTTATGCAGACAGGTCCATTGTTTTCCATCTAGCCTGTGGTGTGTGATGCGTGATGTGGAGATAACTTCAGGTCTGGCTGAAGTCACTTGTGTTTATGAAACTGGCATGTCTGAACACTGTTCCAGAAAGCTCCAAATCTTAGATCTGAGCAATGGCTCATGGCTCTCCAATGTCAGGCTTGTTGACAGACCAGTAATATGGAACAAGAATACTGAGATATCTACCTCTATCCCAGGGCTCGTGACAGGTGCATTTAAGCCATGGGAGTGGGGCCGGATTTCCTCAATTGGCCACATACAAAAGAGATCTCATGGTTACAATGGAGTTCTGCTGATTTACATGGGCAGGGGATCTAAACCAGTGACTGCCAACCTGTGTCACTGCATCAGATAAGCTGGACCCATTAGGGCCTGTTTCCATAACACGCATTGTGTTCTTGTGGCTTGTCTTTCTTTCTCAGCAGGGCTTCTTAAAGTAGGTAATAGGATTGCTTCTCCAATGACTGGGGGAGTACAGGAGGACAAGGCAGCATACAACCCTGCCAGTAGCTTGGAGCTGGGCTCTCTCACCAACACCCCAGCAAGCAGACTCCGTGCGATGGAGCTCCAGCACAGTCAGGGCAATGGATGGAATCCTCTCCCAGGCCCTGCTGGCTCTCATAACCCATGACATGCCTGCAGGGTGAAATATGTACAGTTTGCACACAAAGCTCCAGTTCTCCCCTCCACAAGGATCCCTGATCCTCTTTCCCAACCCTGCTTTGACTGTCAGGCTGACAGCACAGAAGAGAACAGGAGAAAGAGAATTAAAACCAGGTTGTTCTGCCCTCCTGAAGTAAACTCTAGACCAGGGGTGGGCAATTATTTTGAGCAGAGGGCTGCTTACTGAGTTTCGGTAAGCCATCGAGGGCCACATGACAGGCAGCCTAGGGCAGATTAATATTAGGGGCCCCACGGGCCAGACAGAATAGCCTGGCAGGCTGCATCCAGCTCCTGGGCCACATTTTGCCCATCCCTGCTCTAGACCTAACACCTGAAGGCAGCAAAACAGGATTTTGAGAGAATACCTAAGACGTACCTGCAGCCATCATCAAAGCCTTGTAAGTATAATTAGCATACCTTTGCATTTATTTGAATACAGTTGCATGTATCTGCCTGTGTGTTCTACTTGTACCCATTTCCTGTATTCAATATTTACAGCTGTTTTTGTTCATTCACCCTCACTTTCACTCCACTCCCAGCATTTCCACCGCCTCACATTTACAATCTCTAAGCACTTCCATTTTATATTACCCACTCATCCTGTGCATGCCCACACACACACAGAGATATGTATATGTATACACTTTAAATACATGCAGCCACTTATTTTGCATGCCCACTCTCACTGGTCACAAATCTGACCTCTCAGGATCCCCCAGGAACTGCATCTTTGTCCCCTCATATCCTCCTGCCCCAATTCCCTGGCTTACATCCTTCTGAGTGCTGGCTTCCTTAACCTCATTGTCCTGTTGCCTTATTCTCCCTGGCATCCAGCTCCAAGCCTTGACCTTGTCTTACTACCATGGTGTGTCTTCTGGGTGATGCATGTGATACCCAATGGCCAGTCACTGCCTGCCTTCCAATCCCCCAAGGGTGGCTACTGCCCCTGTAAAGCAACTGAGGAGCAAGTTTTTCAAAAGACTGCTTCTCTCTCAACTGGGCAGATAAACCGTAGCTGAAGTGCCGTGTCCCCTCTTGTTGCCCCCCTTAAAGTCAGCTGGATGTGGTAACATACCTGTGGCAAAGGATGGAGCCAGGCCATGAGATTAAGCTGAGGTAGGGGATGGAGGGAGTGGAGAGACAGCAAAACAGTGGAGGGCTAGGGGAGGAGAAAGATCAACTTGTGTCAGGGATGCTGCTTCTCACCAGCCTTGTGGACTCAAGAACTGAATCCTTGTTTGCTCATGCTTTCACTCATACAGCTAGGGGGCAGGGGTAGGTGCTCTGCCATGTGCCACATGGAGCAGCGTAGATTGGCTTCTCTATCCCAGAGGTGGAGGAGCAGGGAAAAGCTCCTTCTTGTAATTTCTCTATAAAGTAGCAGACTCCCCGCAAAACCTTTGGAGAAAATCTGTGGGGTATACGAGTCTGCTAGAGCCTCTGTTTGAGAGAAGGACACCCCAAATGAGAGTGAGCACTCCCTTGACCTTAGTCAACCTCTTTGTGTCTCACTCCATGGATATGACATCTTCCTTGCAGAGATGGGGCAAGGCCTAACTAACACAGGGACGACACTTTGTTCTCCTTGGATCTCAAGCCCCATAGACAATGTGTAGTGGGAGAAGGGGCCATGAAGGACATGCGACCTTGGGCCAAATTAAGGATAAAAGGGGAAACTCCTAGATACTGAAAAATGATGTTACTTTGGACTCCAGTTGATGTCACCAGCTGCTGCTGTGGCATCTGCTAGTAAACAGGCAGTTGACATACACTGGATTGAACTGCTTAGCTCCTGTGCTCAGAGCTGTATTGAAACACTCCAGTTGTGCAGCATGGCGGGCCAAAAGCTGCTTGGCAGCATGACAAGGCCTGGGAGTGCTGTTTGCTGTCACCCACACCAACAGGGTACTGCTACCTAATAGGTTGAATAAACTGCTGTATTTTATGCTACCTCACTGCCAATCCCACTTCAATACATAGGTGGAGGTAACTCTGTTCAAGGCAACAACAGTGGCTCAGGGCACAGTGTTAGGGACAGGGGTTAGATGAGCTTGTCATGAGTACGTCTGACAGTTCAGAGCGGAGGACTAAGCAGACTGGGGAAAGAGCCAAAGGGTAAGAGCATTCACTCGCAGAGGGTACAAGTGTGGAGTAGGGCCATGAGCACACTCCCAGCTGCTTCCATCCTGCCCAGTGACAGGTGGAGCCACAAGGGCAGGTTGTACGTTCCAGCCCAAGATTTCTGAATGTGCTAAGAATAAGCTGCTCCCTCCCTCATTTGGTGTGGTGATTCACAGGGAAGTTTGTGCAGCTCATCTCAGTGGGCCCACGCCACTTTTGTTGTAGGGCAAGCCCCTTTTCTGGTAGCGCCTTCTGACTCAGTGCATCACTGGTGTGCTGGATGTCACATGGTGCACACAGGTGAGAAGCATTACAGAGCTCAGGCTTTTCCCAGCTCTCTTGCACTGGTGCTTTACTCTCCTTTGCACAGCGATAATGAACTGGAATGATCAGACCGTAGACTGCTTCCAGCGCAAGTCCCTTTGAGACCTATCAGAAAGGAAGGCAAATGCAGCTTTTCCAATAGTGTGGTTGCAGTACTCTGTAGGTACAGTCATACCTAAAGAGCAGCTGCATCTGACTGAATCCATCATCAGCTCCATGACCAGCCCAGTTTTCCTCCTTGGAGTACAACTGGGAGATGTGTTATTTTGAAGAATCTAAAGCAACGGTTCTCAACCTTTTTTAGATTCAAGACACCCCTCAGAATGTGCCAGCTCTGCGCTTTCACTCATGTTTTGACAATAGAAAAATATGAGAACAATTCTTCTGTTGCAAAGATCTCAGAAAGACAACAACAGGTCAGAATGTTTTTGACATGATGGATTCCTATTGAAAATCTCTGGGTTTATATTGTGAATTGTGAGCAGGTGTTTGCACATTAACAGTACTAATATTGTGTGGCGCCTTTAAGAGGATTGTAACAGAGCCCCTACCCCATTACTAAGAGGGAAAGGGAGCCCAGGGGTGACTGACCTTCATAGAATCATAGAAAATTAAGGTTGGAAGGGACCTCAGGAGATCGTGCAGTCCAATCCCCTGCTCAAAGCAGGATCAGCCCCAACTAGCTCATCCCAGCCAAAGCTTTGTCTAGCTGGGTGTTAAAAACCTCCTAGGATGGAGATTCCACCACCTCTTTGGGTAACTTGTTCCAGTGTTTTGCTACTTTCCTATGAGAAAGTTTTTCCTAATATCTAACTTAAAATTCCCTTGCTGCAACTTGAAATCATTGCTCCTTATTATTTTATCTGCCACCACTGAGAACAGTCTAGCTACATTCTCTTTGTAACCACTCTTCAGGCAGTTGAAGGCTGCTATTAAATCCCTTCAGTCTTTTCTTCTCTAGACTAAATAAGCCCAGTTCCCTCAGCCTCTCCTCATAAGTCATGTTCCTCAGCCCCTGAACCATTTTTGTTGCCCTCCTCTGGACTTTCTTCAATTTGTCCACATCCTTTCTGTAGTGGGGGGCCCAAAATTAGACATAGCACTCGATGTGGCTTCACCAGTGCTGAATAGAGGAGAATAACCAATTCCCTTGTCTTACTGGCAACACACCTACCAATGCAGCCCAGTTTGCCGTTAGCCTTTGTTGCAACAAGGGCACACTGTTGGCTCATATCCATCTTATTGTCCACTGTAACCCCCGGGTCCTTTTCTGCAGAGCTGCTGCCCAGCCAGTCAGCCCCCAGGCTGTACCAGCGCACGGGACTGTTCCACCCTAAGCAGCGACTGACAGGCCTGAGGGTGGAGGTGGAGGGTCAGGGTGACCCAGGAAAAGACTTATAAGCACATTGCCAGAGCCAGTGAGGCAGTCTGGCTGTAGGAGCCGCAAGAGGCAGAGCTCTGGGAAAAAACCAGGCCGAATGGCCCAGGGGAAGGACTCTGAGCTGCGGGGGAATTGAAAAAAACCCTGCAACCCAAAGAGGAACTGATATGTGCCTCAGGCCTTTCAGGCAGGACTTCTTCAGGGCAAGATCAACCCTGAGTAGGAACCCTTTGCTTTGGAGCTGATGCTCATGTTTTTGGGTTTTTGTTTAGACCAGAGGACTGGGCGTGGCTAGAAGGGGCAGCTTGGAAGCCATGGGGATATGGCGGGAGCCCTCGGCCTGGGAGCTGTCCCAGGGCTGTGATCTGGGGGCTACATGGTTGCAGTACCCCATGCCCTGCAGAAAGATTGTTACTGTTGGGCAGGTGGCAGAAATAAAAGACGGCAAAGACTGAGGTGCAAGCCCAGAACCTGTGAGGGTTAGACCAGAGGCCAAGGAGCCCAGAGCCCGCAAGGGCTGGGGCAGGGTCCAGAGCCATGAGAGTGTAGCTAGAACCAGAGCTGGGGCCAGGAGCTTGCAGTTCTGGCACGGGGGACCACAGGCCGAGGGGGTCAGCCAGAGTAAAGTGGGACAAAGCTAGGGGGCCTCAGCTCAGCCAAGGGCCTACCAGTCAAAACCCCTTTTGCCCTCTAGGGACAGCCTCCCTCTCAATTTATAGTATCAAGGCATTGGCAAGCAAGATAGCAGGGTGGGACCCTGCGAGTCCAGGAGAGGTGGCTTCGTTCCCCCAGCATCGGGGATGTTACAAGGAACTTGTGGCACCCTGGTTGAGAATTACTTATGTAAAGCAATTGTCATGCCTTGCTTTTCTAGCTGGAGAAGTCAGCCTTGGAGAACACAGTAGCTTGATGCTAAACAGCTTGATGCTGGAGCTGGGGGGTTGGCATTCCCATTTTACAGGAAATTTAGATACAATGACATTTCTTTATCATTCCAAATCAGACCAAGCAAACTCTTTTTATAATTTCCCATTAAATAAATTCTGAGGAAACCTGCTTTGGAAAATTTTTAGCATTTTGTTTCAAAACATAATTTAATTTCATTAAATTTTTTAATTTTTGTTTCTTTTATTCTATTATGTGAATGTTATTTCATTACCTGTCAATAATAGGCCTGCATTAGAGGCTGAATTCATATCCAGCACTATAATTGTTTTCATGTCATGTCATATTATGATATAATATTAAGAATATTATAGTCAACTTTTCATTGTTATTTTATTTGCATTCAGTACCCAGAACAGCTTCTCCTTAGTCTTGATTGAGATGCCCTGTCTTATTTCTAAATTAAAATGTCTCCCCTGTTTTTTAATCAAGCTGATAAAAATGAATATCTTTGTTTTAGCTTAGAATCATTTTTCCTGGATATTGAGAGTAACACCTTCTTCAATTAGAGCATTGAGTTATCTTGTTCAAAGTAGAAAACTACTTTATTATATGATATAGTTACCGTATAACACATCAGCAGGAGTAACGTATAATATCACAGCATGACACATGGTATTATGGTCGTATGCTGACAATTTGGCATGTCATCATGTGCTGTTACTACTGATGTCATATTGTAAGCTAATTGAAGTAACATAAAGATGAAAATGAGATAGAGATGAAACAAAATTTCTATTTTCTCTCAAATTACACTTTGAAATAAAATAAAATTCTGATTTTTTGTACAGAAATATATATGAAAATTGATACTTTTTTCCAAAGGAGGAAAAAACATGTCTTGTTGAACAAGCATTTTTCAATGGCAAACTGTTGTGCAGAACATTTCACACCAAGCTCCGTTCAAGGCTACCTTGCAAGGACTCCACACTCAATGGACCAGATTTCAGAAGCGCTCAGCACATGGCAGTTTGTACTGCGATATTTAGTTTTGGTTCCTCAGCAGGAGCCGAGCTCCTTCCATAATACCTCATCATGCACCTTTCTTTAGCTCTGCTTACAACTCATCTGTGCCAGGGGCCTTCCTAACACTTTCCTTGTTCAGCTACGGGTATGCTGTGACTGCTTTTTATTCCACCACTCTGAACTGCCTCCCTGTTCCCTTGTGCCTACTGGGCACATGTACATGAGATGTTCACTGTGGAGCTGACTAATTAGCTACAGAGTAAACATTTCAGTGCGTAACCTGGGTATACCCAAGGGGGTGCCCTATTCTCAACTGAATGGGATGTGTAGGCAGGAGGGGGTGCGGTGAGAGGGATGCCAGAATTTCGAGCAGATCCCTCTTTCCTCTATAGAGTTAACCCAAACCCAAAGTTCTTAACTATATACAATTTATTAAGTTATAATATACATAAACATAAAACTAAATATCACATACATATATTTACACAGTGAACATTAACCAATAACCAAGGTCAAACCCTAAATAGCATTATTTACAACATCACAATACAACATTTCAGTTACAAAATATAAGGCACAAACCTGAATAATCTTAATAACATCTGTTCCTTAATATAGTCCCTGACCCATGGCAAGAGATAGTCCTCCTTCCAATGGGGTCCCTTGGGGGGTGTCCAGGAAGCACCAGGGGCCCCTCCCCTTAAAGGCTTGACTAGGCGGGGGCGCTACTCACTTAGCCTCTTCTCTGGGTTAGCCCACCCCAAATGTCTTTCCTCTGTGGGACCCAAGGGCCCAATGACTCACGCTCCCTCAGCTCGATGGGGTCTCCTCTGCTGGAGCACCTCTCCAGGCCTCTTCTGTGCCACTGTGTTCCTCCCCACCCTGTGCCTTGCTCTGGGCACCAAGGGCTCAGCTCCTGCACCAGCGCTGCTGGCTTCTGGGTGCTGGGCCTCACGCTGCAGCACTACTATTTCCCCATGCCCTATATTCGGCACTGAGGGCTCTTTTAGCACAGGCCGGGCTCTTTAGGCTCTGGCTGTCTGTCCTTATGCCAGGTGGCTAATCCAAACAGCCTCCGCTGCTCCCTGGTTCCCACTGGGGGAGAGCTCCCCAGCTTGGCTCTGCTCTTCTTGGCTCTGCTCTTCTTGAGTCCCTCACCGCATCTGCCCCTCGTGCTGGGCCCGCAACTCCTTTTATACACTCCAGGGCTCTTCCCCTGAAGTCTTCCGGACCTGGCAGTTTAGAGTCTTCAATCAGGTCCAGGGAAGCTCTTCTTCCCCTCCCCTCAGAAAAGGGGTGTAAATTTCTCTTGCTGCCTCCTGATTGGTGGATGGACTCCAGCAATCAAAACAGTAGGATCTCAAACCTGGAACTCAACCCAAACTCTGGAAGGTGAGTCTGCTACACATACATTCCTATTAGGGCACAGGAAACTGATAAACTCCACAGCAAGTAGTGCTTGTAAAAACAAGTACTATCCTGTTGTGGAGCTTTTTCATGTATAGCAGCACACATGTAGATACTGACCTGCCTGGCAGGGGGACAGGGGTGCTTTAGTGCGAGAGCTGCCTACTAGCTAGCCAGTAGCACAATGAGCCCAATAGGAGCAGCTGACCCCTGGGGCCCCCTGCCAACCAGGGCTGCTCTGACTGGGTTCCATGTACTCTGCATGAATAAACTCTGGAGGTGATTGCTCCAGAGTTAATTGCTCCCAGACACATGTCGAAATGGTGCTTCTGGGAGCAAAAATATCCAGAGCTTATTCATGTGCACTAATTGCACATGTAGATAAACACAGTGGGCATGCCTACATGAGACGGTAAATGTGCAGTAGACCAATTCTACTGCGTATTAGCGTGACAGGCAAAAACTGTGCTAATGTGCTAATGAACACTAGAATTAGTCTACTGCGCATTAGCGTCACAAAAAGTGTGTGCTGGTGCTACTGCGCAATAACACTGATTATGGTGCATTTAGTACCTATTATTACAGTTACTAAACTCAACTCACCATAATGAACATGTAGACGCACCCAGTAAGTCCTAAATTAATCCTTTTCCATCCAACAGTAAGCTCAGACATACTTTGTTTAATGGAACACAGTGTGTTCTTCTGTGTCTTAGTTTCTTTCAGACCTAGTTAAGGATTACCTGGAGGGCTTAGATGTGTCCAAGTTAGTGGACCCAGATGACCTTCATCCACAGGTGCTGAGGGAACTGGCTGGTGTCATCGCAGAGCCCTTGGCACGGCTGTTCAAGGACTCCTGGTGCTCGCGCCAAGTCCCTGAGGACTGGAAAAGGGCCAATGTGGTCCCTATTTTCAAGAAGGGGAGGAAGGATGAGCCTGGCAACTATAGGCCAGTCAGCTTCACTTCTATCCTGGGGAAGGTCTTTGAAAAAATTATCAAGGGTCACATTTGTGAGAGCCCTGCAGGGGAAGTGATGTTGAGGGGTAACCAGCATGGGTTCGTGCCAGGCCGATCCTTCCTGACTAATCTGGTCTCTTTCTATGACGGGGTAACAAAGAGCTTAGATGTGAAGGAGGAAGTCCATGTCATCTTCTTGGACTTCCAGAAGGCCTTCGACACAGTGTCCCACCCAATTCTGGTGGGCAAGCTGAGGGACTATGGATTGACGAATGCAGTCACATGGGTGGCAAACTGGCTCCAGGGGTGCACCCAGAGGGTGGTGGTGGATGGGTTGATGTCAACCTGGGAGGGTGTGGGCAGCAGAGTCCCCCAGGGCTCGGTATGGGCAGCGGAGTCCCCCAGGGCTCGGTCCTTGGGCCGGTGCTGTTCAACATCTTCATTAGCAACCTGGATGAAGGTGTGGAGAGCACCCTGCTCAAGTTCAGTGATGACACCAAGCTGTGGGGTAAAGTGAATACACCGGCAGGCAGGGACCGCGTCCAGGCAGACCTGGATAGGTTGGAGAAGTGGACAGAGCTGAACAGGATGCGGTTCAACAAGGACAAGTACAGGGTGCTCCACCTGGGGAGAGGGAACCAGCATTATGGTTGTAGGTTAGGGGCTGACCCTCTCAGCAGCACAGAAGCAGAGGGATCTTGGAGTCAGGATTGACTCCAGGATGAATATGAGTCCCCAGTGCGATGAAGCAATAGGCAGAGCCTACCGCACCCTGTCATACATCAACAGGGGCATCGCTAACAGGTCCAGAGAGGTCTTGCTCCCCCTCTATGTGGCGCTGGTCAGGCCGCAGCTGGAGTACTGTGTCCAGGTCTGGGTGCCTCACTTCAACAAGGACGTGGAAAACCTGGAGAGGGTCCAGAGGAGGCCACTCGTATGGTTAAGGGCCTCTGTGGTCAGCCCTATGAGGAGAGGCTGAGGGACCTGAATCCCTTCAGTTTCCGCAAGAGGAGACTGAGGGGGGATCTTGTGGCTGCCTACAACCTTATCAGGGGCCACCAACAGGGACTCAGGGAAAGTCTATTCACCAGGGCCCCCTTTGGAGACACCAGGACAATGGCCACAAACTGAGGGAGGATAGGTTTAGGTTAGATATTAGGAAGAACTACTTCATGGTAAGGGTGGCCAGAGCCTGGAATAGGCTTCCTAGAGAGGTGGTGCTCTCACCTTCCCTGGAGATCTTCAAGAGGAGACTGGACAGGCACCTGGCTGGGGTCTTATGGCCCCTGCCACCCCCAGTGCTCCTTCCTCCTCATGGCAGGGCGTTGGACTTGATTATCTGTCTAGGTCCCTTCTGACTCATTGATTCTATGATTCTATGATTCTTTATCTGTAAAACAAAGCTGATACTATTCACTTTCTGGAGATATATCCTAGCAGCCTCACTAGGCTTGTTTAGTTAATATCTGCCCAATGCCACATGAATTCTGGGTGACCTTTTCAAGTGATTTTAAGAGTGTTGTAGTCTCCTAATCGTCTAGGTCACTTCTGAAAACAGGAATTAGTCTTGAAAGTCATTTAAGTACTTGTGAAAATTTTACCCATGAAGCATTATTACTGCACTTAATCAGAGGCTCTTCCATAGTTTCATAGATTCATAGTTTGTAGGGTCAGAAGGGACCTGAGCAGAACATCAAGTCCAACCCCCTGCCATGGGCAGGAAAGAGTGCTGGGGTCAAAAGACCCCGGCTAGGTGTTTATCCAGCCTCCTCTTAAAGACCCCCAGGGTAGGAGCAAGCACCACCCTGACTGTGAAGTAGCGCCTTCTGATATGTAGCCTGAATCTACTCTCAGTCAACTTATGGCCGTTGTTCCTTGTTACCGCCAGTAGTGCTTGGGGGAACAGGGACTCTCCCATTGCCTGTTGGTCTCCCTTGGCCAGTTTATAGCCACCAGATCCCCCCTCAGCCTTCTCTTGTGGAAGCTGCACAGATTCAGGTCTCGTGGCCTCCCCTTGTAGGGCCTGCCCTTCTGCCCTCTGACCATGTGAGTGGCCCTCCTCTGGACCCTCTCCATGTTGTCCACATCCCTTTTGAAATACAGCACCAAGAACTGGACACACTACTCCAGCTGCGGCCTGACCAATGTTGCATAGAGGGGGAGGATCACCTCCTTGGACCTGCTTGAGATGCATCTGTGGATGCATGACAAGGTGCGGTTGGCCTTCCTGACATGGGCCTACATTGGCGGCCCATGTTCATCTTGGAGTCTATAATGACTCCAAGATCCTTTTCTGCCTCTGTGCTAACAAGAAGGGAGTTCCCCAGCCTGTAGGTATGCTGCTGGTTCTTTCTCCCTAGGTGCAGTACCTGCACTTGTCAGTATTGAATCCCATCTTATTCTCATCCGCCCACCCCT
This sequence comes from Crocodylus siamensis, assembly GCF_052110815.1. NCBI lineage: Eukaryota > Metazoa > Chordata > Crocodylia > Crocodylidae > Crocodylus > Crocodylus siamensis. Next base: position 50,768,326 of record NC_143404.1, read on the forward strand.
GTAACCTGTCCACATCCAATTGCAGCCCGTTCCTCCCTTCTAGCATGCCCACTTCTCCCCACATCTTAGTGTCATCTGCGAATTTGAACAAGGTGCTTTTCACCCCCTCATCCAAGTCACTGATGAAGATGTTGAACAATGTGAGCCCGAGGACCAAGTCCTGGTGGACCCCACTTCCCACATTTCTCCAGGTTGAAAATGACCCATCCACCACCACTCTCTGGGTGCGGCCCTCCAGCCAATTGGCGACCCATCTGACTGTGTAGGCATTGACAACACAATCTCCTAATTTTTTAACGAGAATGGGGTGAGAGACAGTGTTGAAGACCTTCCTAAAGTCCAGAAAGTCTACGTCCACTGCGACACCTGCATCCAAGGATTTTGTGACCTGGTCATAGAAGGCCACCAGGTTGGTCTGAGAGGACCTGCCTCTAATGAACCCATGTTCATTAGCATACACTCCCCTGCTTGCCCCTTGCAGATGTACTCTTGGATAATTTTCTCAGAGAACTTCCCCAGGACCGAGGTAAGACTAACAGGCCTGTAGTTTCCTGGGTCCTCTTTCCAACCTTTTTTGAAAATGGGGACCACATTGGCCCTTGTCCAGTCCTCTGGCACCTCGCCAGAGCACCATGAGTGCTCATAAAGCTGTGCCAGGGGCCCTGCAATGACCTCTGCTAATTCCCTCAGCACTCTGGGGTGGAGATCATCAGGACCTGCTGATTTGAACATGTCTAGTCCCACCAGAAGTTCCCTGACTAGGTCCTCTCTGACCTTGGGCCCGGCTGTGCCTCCCCTGGGACCATTGGGGATCCAGGTGTGGGGGATGACCTGGTCCCTGCTCAGAAAAGTGGAGGCAAAGAAATTGTTAAATAGGTTTGCTTTGTCATCTGATGGGACCACCAGATTTCTAAGTATGTCCTGCAGAGACCCCACATTACCTGGAACCTTCTTTTTACCCCCTATGTATTTAAAAAAGGATTTCTTGTTATCCTTGATCCAGGTTGATAGTCCCAGTTCCATCTCTGCCTTGGCCTTCCTAACAGCCCCCGTACAATCCTGAGCAATGGAGGTATAGTCCTCCCTGGTGATGGCTCCTCCCTTCCATTGGGGGTATGCCTCCTTTTTAGCTTTGAGACATTCGTGGGTGCTTTTGGTGAGCCATGGGGGCTTTTGATCACTCTTGCCCCCTTTGATCTATGTTGGGATTGCTAGCCTTTGGGCTTGGAGGATCGTCTCCTTCTCTGTTTCCTTTGTTATTATAAGCCATTTCCATTCAACCATCCATCCACTTCATAGAGCTCCCTGACATGAAATCTGCATAACAAGACCCCTAGTGGACTTAAGGGACCCTTCTATTCTTCTTCTGGTCTTTTTTTACAACTGAGGCTATTTGCCTCAGACTACTGAAGCACTGAACAGAACTTCATGCAACTTCTACAAAAACATAAGAAGATGTCTTTGTTGGAAGGACTTCATAGTGTTCAGGTCTTCTCAGGGAGGTTCCTTACCTCCAGTAGCATGATTTTGAACTAGCCCAAGTTGCGTTTGAGTCAAGTGCTCTTCCTGTAGGTGCAGGCACTGCAATGTCCTTGTGATGCCATTTGTAGTGGGACATAATGCCTTGATGTCAGCAGTGTGTGGTTAACATCATTAGCTTCTTTCAGTATTCTCATATGGATACTGAAGATCTCCACAGGTCTTCTGGGAAAGAGGTGCAATCCCCCTATCAGAACTGTTTGGGTTTAGAAGTGAACAGGGGGAACTATTGTAGTTCTTTGCTGACTTACCCCATCTATGCCATGTAAGGCGATCAACACTGTCTAGTCAACTGTATCAAATAATAGTGAAAGGTTGAAAAGGAACAAGATGTCCATTACCCTATTATAGGTCTTAGAGCAAAAATAGTACATAGCAGTTCAAAGTGGCCAATTACATGGTGTGAATACAGCATACAGAAACAGAACTAAACAACAAACCGAGACACATCTATCATCCACCTGGGCCAGTGACCCTCTCCCCTGGCAGACATCTCTCCCAAGCAACTTGCATTTTCCTGAGGGTAATAAGTATATCCAGGGATAGGATTATGGTCAAATCATTCTTTTGTAAATGAGGTGTTCTTCATCTGTAATCTTTTACTATCAGAGTTCAAAGATATATCCCTCCTCCCACAACTTCCTCATAATTAGCCTTTTGGCAGCACAACCAATGACAGGCACCCATTTCTTGAATAGATTGGTTCCTGTGCATCCTGGGAAAGTCATTCAGTAAACAGGCATGCAGTCAGAGTGGCTTTTTATTTCATCCATTTATTATTTGTGACTGAAAGTGTCCTCAATAAAGGAAGCTATCATTCATTAAATGCTTTGATTGCAGTGGGTGTATACAGGCTTCTCCTGAAACTCCCAAGCTAGCTTTCATCTCTATTGCTCTCCCTTGACTCGTTATGGAAGAATATGATCATTACACTCTGAAAGAAATTAAAGGCCCACTTCTGGGCCTTATCCAAAGCACCTGACATCATTGGAAAAACTCCCACTGACTGCTGTGGCCTCTGGATCAGGCTTTCTAATAAAGTGCCAAGTGTCTCTTTCAAGACAATGAGTGCTTTCAGCTCCTGCTGAAGTCAATGGGATAACTTACCTGAGTAAGTACTGCTGAATTGTGATACTAAGCTGGTTTCCCTTGGACCTGTTTCTGCTCTCAGAAAATAAACTACAAAGTTCTGAGGCCCCTAGATGCCATGGTGATTGTGACCATGTCTACCAGTATGTAGAAATAGAAGAATGGGAGGGGATAGGTTTTCTAATATAAGGAAGGCTAAACACTACACCTGACAAACAGGTCTTCTAATAAAGCTTCAGTAATACTCTTTACTGGTACTTGACCATCATCTCTTCTATGCATCCTGCTCCTATACTGCAGACTATTTCTTTTTTCCTCTATCTATTCAACCAATATGTCTTCCTCTGTCCATCTCTTTCTCTCTGTCTCCTCTCCTTCCTATTTCTGTATCTCATCCTCACCTGAGAAAGGACAAATGCTTGTAATTAAATGGTAAAATGCTCTCATTCTGATATTTTACCCTTCATTATGAATGCAAGAATCATCCTGTTTTCACAACAGATTTGCAAAACATTGTAAATATTTTTACTCAACAATGGCCTTGTTTTCCCTGTTTGGCAGCAAAAGGTAAAAATGTGTTTTCAGATATTCTTGGTGTGGAAATATCCAGTTTGCTAAATTTCAGCAAAAAGGCTGTACTTTCAGAACAAAAATCTCTGAAATTGCAAAAAGGTTTATAGGAGATTTCACAATTAAAAATTAATCCACTTCTGCAGAGCTGGGATCCTCTGCCTCTCTTTGTACCCTATCTGTTTAATATGGAAGGTTGAGATGCTCAGGAGACGAAAGGCTTGGCTTTATTAATCAGAGACCATACCAACTCTCCAAACAGATCCTGCCAAAGATGCATCATTCATACTCCCTCAGTCTGCAGAGAGATGCACTCTTCCCTCTCTTGGTGAGGTTCTTATTTATTGTACCACAGATGCTTTTCTATCTACTGTTCAGTTACTGTACCCGTTACTTCTCTCTCTCTAGTTAACCTCGTACCCACTCAGCAGTCACCTTTCTTTATCTGGCTAACTAGCAATGCACCTTCCTGTCAGCATATCCAGAGATCCACCAGTATTAGTTACTGCTACTTGCCCATCAAGTAACCTGAGGCTGCTCTGCTGTGTGTGCATGTGTCTGAGAGAGAGCACTAACAGATAAAAACACTGTATTCTGTTATCCTTCATTTCCTTGGCTGCTGTCATATGCCTGGACAAAAGGATGCTATACAAATATCTACGATCTCTACAACAGCCTGGAAATTAACTGTTTGGAAAGGGAGGAGCCATTTTATATTCATTCCAAATTTGTCATCTCACATGTCATTTGGTTAATTGATTCAGAAGGGTTTGTTTTTTTTTTTGTCTGGACAGCTGCCTTACAATCCAGGGCTGGACTGCATGGATCGAAGTGCAGGAAAATCAAGAGAGATACAATCAAACATGAAAAGATGGTCAGCAGATTTATTCACCAGACATGAAAATGAGTGTGGTAGTGAGAAGATTGTTTTGCTGCAGGAAGGAATATATGCTAGATGCCAATCCAGATCTAATTTACTGGGGGCCATAAACAGTCACCTAGAAAGTAACCTAACCACCAGGCCATGTGCTAAATGGGGCTGAAGTTATCATTCCCCCATTCTATTGAAGCTGGACTACTAGAGGAAAGAAATGCAAGAGTCAAAGAGAGGCAAGAGAGAGATGGAATCCGTAGCCTAGTGAGGTGTGCTCCCTCCTGGGATGGTGGGAACCCTTGGTTCTGCTCACAGGACTATGACTGTTAAATGTGAAGGGAGAGACATGGATGGCTCCCTCCCTGTCATGCAATGAACAGCCTTGAGTCAGACACCGAGGGGTGGGAGTTTATCCTCTTCTCTGCACCTCACATTTCCTGTTGATGGCCTGTAGGCAACTAATGCTAGGAGTCTGGGGAATAAACAGGAGGAACTGGTCCTTCTGCTAAACAAAAACTACTACAATCTCATAGAGATCACAGAGAACTGGTGGGACTCCTCCTATGACTGGACTACCGATATAAATAGCTATACCCTGTACAGGAGAGATTGTGCTGAAAAAAGGGGCAGGACTGTAACTTTCTATGTGAAGGAGACCTACACATCCCTACAAGCTGAGATTGGCACCCAAGGAGGACGACTGGAGACTCTTTGGGTTAGAATACAAGGGAAATATAATGAAGGGGATACAATGAAGGGGTCTACTACAGACCTTCAAACCAGGAACAAGACCTTGACCAAGAATTCACCAGGGAACTGGCCAAGGCTGCACGCACTCAGTGCATTGTCAACATGGGAGACTCCAGGTACCCGGGCGTCTCATGGGATGAGCACTCATCCAAATCCGATCGGTCACAAAGCTTCTTTATATGCATGGATGAGCTCTACCTGTCTCAAGAAGTTTATGGGCCAACAAAAGGCAAGGCACTGCTGGACCTGGTACTGTCTAAAGGGGATGATCTAATTAGCAACGTAAGACTCAAAGGGAAGCTGGGTGACAGTGACCACGAGTTGATCACTCACTATCCATCACAAAGCTGAAATGTCAGCCAGCAATGCAGTAGTTTTTGACTTTAGGAAAGCTGACTTTCATAAGTTCGAGAGACTTGTTCTTGAGGCCCTGAGAGGCCCTGATTTCACAGGGAGGGGAGTTCAGGATAAGTGGCTGCTCCTTAAGGAAGCGATCCTAGAAGCACATGAGGAGTCCATCCCAACCCGTAGGAAAAGTGGTAAAAGGGCTCAACAACCCCCTTGACTCGACAGCGAACTCATGGACCTCCTATATCTAAAAAGAGAGACTTATAAAGGATGGAAGACAGGTAACACCACTAAGGAGGAATATACTGCACTGATCTGTACCTGCAGGGAGCGAACTAGAAAAGCCAAGGCTGCAACTGAACTCCATCTGGCTACACAAATCAAGGACAATAAAAAGTCCTTCTTCAGATATGTGAGGAGTCTAAAAAAAACAAGGGCAACATTGGACCCCTGACTAAACCAGCTGGGACAGCTGACTACTGACACCCAGGAAAAAGCCAATCTGTTTAATGATTACTTTGCATCAGTTTTTCAGCAGCCCAAAGGGACTGCCCTGCCTAACATGATGTGGGATGACCAGGGTGAGGATGAATATATGCCCACCATTGGTGTGGATCTTGTGAGGGAGCATCTTGAGAGGCTGAACCCCCATAAATCAGCCGGTCCATATAGGTTGCACTCAAAGAGTGCTAAAGGAACTGGCAGACATCATTGTGCAGCCACTGGCAAGGATATTCGAGAACTCATGGCGCTCAGACGAAGTACCTGTAGATTGGAAGAAGGCCAATGTGGTGCCCATCTTCAAGAAAGGGAGGAAAGAAAACCCAGGAAACTAAAGGCCAATCAGTTTGACCTCATTCCCTGGGAAGATTTTGGAAAAAATTATCAAAGGAACCATTCTTGACAGGCTAACAGAAGGCAACATTTTGAGGGATAACCAGAAAGGGGTTTGTTGCGGGTCGGTCTTGCTTGAACAATCTCATTTCCTTCTATGACCAGGTGACCTATCACCTGGACAAAAGGGAAGAGGTTCATGTCATATATGTGGACTTTAAAAAAGACTTTGACATGGTGTCCTGTGATGTCCTCATGGAAAAATTGGGCAACTGTGGCCTTGACTACTCCACAGTCCGATGGCTGGGGAACTGGCTCTGACATTGGACCCAGAGTGTGGTAGTTGACGGTACCAAAACAACATGGCACTTGGTGACTAGTGGCATCTGCAAGGCTCTGTTCTTGGACCTGTACTCTTTAATGTCTTCATAAATGATCTGGACTCTGGTGTCAGAAGCAGACTGGTCAAGTTTACTGATGACACCAAAATTTGGGGAAGAGTATCCGCACTTGAGGATAAGCTGGTGATCCAGGCCAATCTCAATAGGCTTGCAAGGTGGACGGATGAAAACCTGAAGGCATTCAATATGAAGAAATGCAAGGTGCTCCACCTCAGGAATCAGAACCCACATCACACTTACAGGCTTGGCAATGCTACATTCGCTATCACAATCACTGAAAGAGACTTGGAGGTCATAGAATCATAGAATCATAGAATCAATGAATGGGACGGGACGTAGACAGATGACCCCCTGCCATGGGGAGGAAGGAGCACTGGGGGTGGGAGGGGTCATAAGACTCCAGCCAGGTGCCTGTCCAGTCTCCTCTTGAAGATCTCCAGGGCAGGTGAGAGCACCACCTCTCTGGGAAGCCTGTTCCAGGCTCTGGCCACCCTTACAGTGAAGTAGTTCTTCCTAATATCTAACCTAAACCTATCCTCCCTCAGCTTATGGCCATTGTCCTGGTGACTCCAAAGGGGGCCCTGGTGAACAGACTTTCCCCAAGTCCCTGCTGGTGGCCTCTGATAAGGTTGTAGGCAGCCACAAGATCCCCCCTGAGTCTCCTCTTGCGGATACTGAAGAGATTCAGGTCCCTCAGCCTCTCCTCTGGACCATATGACTGGTCCTCCTCTGGACCCGCTCCAGGTTCTCCACGTCCCTCTTGAAGTGCGGTGCCCAGACCTGGACACAGTACTCCAGCTGCGGCCTGACCAGCGCTGCATAGAGGGGGAGCAGGACCTCTCTGGACCTGTTAGTGATGCCCCTGTTGATGTATGACAGGGTGCAGTAGGCTCTGCCTATTGCTTCGTCGCATTGGTGACTCGTATTCATCCTGGAGTCAATCTTGACTCCAAGATCCCTCTCTGCCTCTGTGCTGCCGAGAGGGTCAGCCCCTAACCTACAACCATAATGCTGGTTCCCTCTCCCCAGGTGCAGCCAACTCGGACACATCTAAGCCCTCCAGGTAATCCTTAACTAGGCCTGAACTAACAGTTGGGGGACTCGCATCCTTCCTGGGCCTCTCTACGCTATCACCCGAGAGCACCCCATTGTCAGCAGACAGGAACACGGAGGCAAAGAACTTGTTGAAGAGTTCTGCCTTCTCTCGCGCGCCCGTCGCCAACTGCCCTGCCCTGCCCTGCCCTGCCCTGCCCTGCCCTGCCCCGTAGGGGTCCAGTGTTACCCCGAGACCTCTTCTTGCTACCTATATACTTGAAAAAGGACTTTTGTTATCCTTAATCTCAGAAGCTAATCTAAGATTCAGTGCTGCTTTAGCCTCCCTTACCAAATCCCTACAAGCTCGGGGCAGGGAGGTATACTTCTCCTTTGTCCCTGCCCCCTGCTTCCACTGCCAGTACACTTTTTTCTTTGCCCTCAGGCCAGCCTGGATATCCGTGCTCAGCCATGAAGGTTTATTGGACCCTTTTCTCACCTTCTTGCGTAGAGGAATTGCATCCTGCTGTGCCCCAAGGATAGCCTCCTTGACGAAGGACCACCTTTCCTGGACCCCCACACTAGCTACCCCCTGGGCTCCGAGTCCCTCCCTGACTACTACCCCTGAGCACATCCAAGTTGGCTTTCCTAAAGTCAAGCATTTGCGCTGTGCTAGTTACCCTCCCCACCTTTCTCTGAATAGCAAACTGGATCATTTCATCATCACTGTCCCCTAGACTCCCTTGTACTAGCACCTCCCCCACCAGGTCATCCCCAGAGGCTAACACCAGATCCACTATGGCATTTTCCCTAGTGGGGACGAGTCCCTCCTGCACGAGGTGTAGGTCCTGTATGCACATCATATTCATCTTGTGGTCATGATTGACCACAAGATGAATATAAGCCACCAGCACGATACTGCAGCTGGCAAAACAAACACAACTCTGGCTTGCATCTACCAGTGTATCTTGAGCAAGATCCAGGACATCATCCTCCTGCTGTACTCAGCCTTGGTGAGGCCACAGCTGGAGTACTGTATCCAATTCTGGGTTCCACAATTTAGAAAGGATGTAGAGAAGCTTGAAAGAGTCCAGAGGAGAGCCATGTGCATCAGAGGGCAAGAGATCAGGCCTTATGAAGACAGGCTATGAGCTATGAGCTATGGGACTTTTCAGCCTGGAGAAGCTCAGGCTCAGGGGTGACTTGGTGGCAGCCTATAAGTACATAAGGGGTGTGCATCAGGATCTGGGGGAACACCTGTTCACCAAAGCACCTCAGGGGATGACAAGGTCCAACGGTCACAAACTCCTGCAAGACCATTTTAGGCTGGACATAAGGAAACATTTCTTTACTATCTGAGCCCCCAAGGCCTGAAAAAGATTCCCCCCACACACCCAGAGGTGGTGCAGGCACCTACTCTGGACACTTTCAAGAAACATTTGGATGTTTATCTTGCTGAGATCCTTTGACCTTAGCTGACTTCCTGCCCTTAGGGCAGGGGGCAGGACCCAGTTATCTTACGAGGTCCTTTCCAGCCCTAATATCTATGAAATTCCTGTTCAGTACTTATGTACCCTGGGAGCACATAAGGCTGTCCATTACCAAAAGGGGAGAGCTGTACACCTTCCTTGGTGGAACAGGATTGCTTCCCTGAGGCAAGATATGTAGGCTTAGACACTGAGAGAGTCGAATAGGATCTGGGACATGAGTTTAATCCTGGATTTTGGTGGCATGGTTTTGGGATTACCACTCTAACCTGGAGCTCTGGGTTCAATCTTCAAGGCTACTATAAACTTCCACTGTGGCTAAATCACTCTCTGTCTCCATTCCTCTCACCTCTCTACTTCCACTACAAACTTTTGCAACAGTGATCATCGTATGTGGTGCCTATGTACTGTCCCTAGCATGCAATCTTGACTTCCATGGAGCCCTCTGGATGCTAGCATAGCGTGGTATGCTGTGAAGTGAGGTTGACTTAAAAGAAAATTGTTGCTTGAAAATGACATGGTGACTTCTCACTCTGGTTTTCATCAGGTGGGAAAGTTGCTCAAGCCAAAGCCAGCCTTTGCTTTTCTGTCAGAGTGGTATCTCAGCCATGAGCTGATGGACAGAGCAAGTCCCCTCTGCTTCAAACATCATCACCTGCCACAAAGATCTTGGCAATGCAGAACCTAAGATTCACAGCAGAACACAATACAGCATAATTTTTCCCTAGGTAGGCTACCTGGGCAGCAATGTAGTACATTAGTCTTCTTGCCAGCATGCTGAACTAAAGATGATATGCAGGGAACGAGTATGAGCAGCACCAACAGGCTGACTGTACAGGGTCAGTTTTTTGGCTCATAATTGTATTTTAAAGACATCTTACCAAGACCAAGCCTGACAATCTCTCGCCATTGCTTTCACACCATCTGGGGATTTACCAAACGTGACAGGAGAGCTCACCAAGCTGAAACTCACCACATACCTGTTGTATGAGCTCCCTTCTGACCTGCATCATCATTATTGTGACTACAGGATTTGCACTTCTATGGCACCAGTGAGCCAAAGAATTGAAAGCACCTCATGAATAGCAAGAGGGAAATACAGCATAATGCAGGCACTCATGCTGGGAGAGGTGACTCAGGAAACCTGGGATCTGCTCCTGCCTCTGCCCTGCTGGTGCACTGTGAGCATATTATCTCCCCCAACCCTCCCCCTGCCCCCATCTGTGCTTCTGTTTTTCCTCTGTGAGTGTGTCCAGATGAGTGTACACAGTGCTGTAGCAAGGAGGGGAAGGGAGTGGGGTGACTGCCCTGGGCATCAAAGCAAAGCAACACCAACAGGCACTGCCCAGCTGGAGCAGGATGCAGGACAAAGATGCAAATGGCTGATTTGGGGGGGCTTGGGGATGGGGAAAGGTGGCTTCCACTGTTGCGTGCACTCCCAAGCAATCACGGGGAGACATGTGCCCCCCAGATCTGTGCACAGGGCGAGGGTGGGCTGCTACTGTGCACTTTGCCCTAGGTGCCAAACTTCATTGCTACAGCACTGAGCACATGCATGTGGTTTGCAGAACCTCAGATCTGTTTGTGGCACTGCAAACTGCACATGGCGAATGTGCAACTGTGTACCTCTCTGCAAATTTACAGCATGGTGCCAAAATTTGGTACTGGGATGCATGAACGCTTCATGTCCCCGGTGGCTGGGAGGGCACAGTGGCTCCCATTGGCAGCAGCGGTGCTGTTGATGACGGGGGGAATGGGGGTGGTAAGCACTAACCAGTGGTCGGCGACCACCCGCAGATGCCGCCAGCATTGTTGGCAGTGGCCAGCAGCGATCAGACCGCCGGTGATGGGGGAGGGGGGTCGCGAGTGGCAACCACCTGTAGGTGCCACTGCCAGTGTCCCCAGTGCCTTTTCACAGGGGGTGCACCGCCACACTTAGGGGGTGTGCATGCACCCCCTATGCATCGCCAATGATGGGATGTCCTGGTATAAAAAAAATGCTACAAAAACCTGTGTAACACATGCATCAGAAGTATGCGCTGCCAGAAACAGAGGCTGTCCATCCAGAGCCACACTCTGGCTGTTGGCCAAGCTCTGTGTGGCCAGATCCGCACTGCTGCTGCCCCAGCAGGCCTCCAGGACCCCAGGTAAGGCTGCGGGCCCCAGGCTTCCCTACCTTACCTGGGACGATTTGGCATGCTGGAGCACACATGAAGGGGCATGTCCTAGGTCACAAAGCAGCAGTACAAATGTGTGCTGCTGCTTTTTGTGCCCCTGGAAACGCATGCTTCTGCAAGTGGGGATGCACCTTGTTTGATCAGTTTTAATGTTAGCTTTATAGGGCACAGGCATCACTCACTGTGTGTGCAGCCCTAATCCTGGCATATGGATGAGGCAATAGGATCCTTCCCTGTCTTTGACCCAATGAACTATGGCTATGTCTCTCCACTCCCAATCTAGGCTGCCTAGTGCTGCTGTAGGCACTAGCCGTACATAGTCCATCAGCTTGATTGTCTCCAGCCTCTGCAGATGCTCAGGGTGCAGAGAACCTCATTGTGCTCTGTCCCTAGTCCCCCATTCACATCCACAGCTGAGGGCTGATTTTCCTTAGATTAAGACATCTCATAACAAACAGCCTGAGGTAGGGGAAAGGGAGATATCCCAAGAGAGTAGAATTAGTACTGGAAAACAAGTGGTAGAACACAGGGCTTACAACTACCACTGGTAGCTTTAATTACTGTACCACATTATCTTCCTGTGCTGTTTTTCATGGACAGTGTATTGTAGGGAGATTTACTATTTGCAGGGATGAAAAGAGAGGTCCAATTCTTGAAGCAGAAGCCATGGGTCAGACAAACTCAAAGAAAGATGATTAAATTCTGAAACAAACTACCAAGGGGCGCTGTGGACTCTCTCTCAAGTTTTCAAACCAAGACAGGATAACATTCCCCATTTCCTCTCAGAGGAAGGATAATCAAGTGTGCAAGGCCCTGGTCTAGCACTTGGGTGATCCAGGTGCCTGCCTTAGTTCAGCCACAACTTTAGCCAAATCATTTACCCCACTCAGTGCCTCAACTCCTCATATGTAAATTGTGGATAATACTTTCCTATCTCAGGTGTATGTTGTAAGGATAAAACTATGAGTGACTGTAAGGCCTTGTATACCACGCTGATGAGAGCCATTTAAGTGCTCAGGAAATATTCTGCCTCTGAGATTACATCTACTCTTTTAGTTATGGAAACCATTTTTTCAGTACAAATAAGGAAATGTAAAATATATGTATATAAAACAAGGAAATCCCACAGATCAAGAAATCCTATTCTTTACTTGGGTGATTACCAGGAGCTTGACTACAAACCAGTAGCCCTTTATAGAAACCTCTGAAATGAAGGCAGAAACGTCACCTCTTGGATTCTTTTCTAAGTCCTTATTTTTCTAATAGGAAGCAAGATGCCTCTACAGCCAACCCATGCTTTGGCAATGTGCACCAACCTGAGGGCACAGCCATATGTGATTGTTTAAATCCTGAGGAAAGCAAATATTGCCAAAGCACTCGTTGGTTTATAATCATTCTGCTTCCAAATAATAATTGCTCAGAAATAATGTGAGCAATGGGATGTTTATGACCGTTTATAAAAAAATCTAGAAAAGCAAGTATGAAACGAACGTTAACAGGACATGTATTAAAGCCAGTGGGTGGGAGAACCTCAGCAAAGTTGGAGTTTAGGGTCAGTTGGGATCTGTATTTAATTAAAAATTGTACCTAAAGCTTACATGAAATCTGGAGCCTTTCAAGTTTCGTACCATTCCCTGCTCAAAGCAGAACCATTCCCAACTAGATCATCCCAGCCAAGGCTTTTCTTAAAAACCTCCAAGGATGGAGAGTCCACAGCCCCTTTGGGTAACCTGTTCCAGTCTTTTACTATCCCCCTAATGAGAAAGTTTTTCCTAATATCTAACCTAAACTTTCCTTGCTGCAACTTGAGACCATTGCTCCTTGTTCTGTCATCTGCCACCACTAAGAAGAGTCTAGCTCCATCCATCCTCTTTGTAAACACCCTTTAGGTTGTTGAAGGATGCTATTAAATGTCCTTGCAGTCTGCTCTTCTCTAGGGAATAGGCAATAGGGAATTGGCTGAGGCTGCACACTCAAGATGTTTGTTCATCATGGGGGACTTCAACCTCCCAAACATCTTGTGGGAAGAGCACAAGGGCAAATCTGACCAGTCGTGTAGCTTCCTCATTTGCATAGATGAGCCCTACCTAACAGAAGAGGTCTATGGGCCAACTAGGGGAGAGGCACTGCTGGATTTGGTTCTGGCCAAAGGGGATGATCTGGTGAGCAATCTAAGGATCAGGGGAAGTTTGGTGACAGTGACCATAGACTGGTCACTTTCTCTGTCCAATGCAGAGTGGGAAACTGTCTCAGTAAAACAGAAATCCTCAACTTTGGGAAGGCTGACTTACAGAAACTCAGGAGACTGGTCAGCCAGGCACTAAAAGACCATGGCCCCTTAGAAAAGAGAGTCCACAAGGAACGGTTGTTCCTTAAGAATGCAATCCTTGAAGCACAAGGAAAGTCCATTCTGTTCCACAGGAAATGCAGTCAGTGGGCTGGAGAGCCCCTTGGGCTCAATAGAGAACTTTTGGACCTCCTGAAACTAAAAAAGCTTACATCAGATGGAAAATAGGGCTCATCACCAAAGAAGACTTCACAGCACTAGCTCACACCTGTAGATAGTGGACCAGAAAAGACAAGGCGGAAACTGAACTCAGGCTAGCAACAGGAATCAAAGACAACAAAAAAGTCTTTCTTCAGATATGTGGGAAGTTGGAGGAAAAACAAAGGCAACATTGGACCCCTGCTAAATCAATTGGGGTAGCTGACCCATGACACTCAGGAAAAAGCCAATCTCCTAAATGATTACTTTGTGCTGGTCTTCCATCCATCCAAAGGGGTCACCCTGTCAGATAGGATGCAAAACATCCAGAGGGTGGGAGATAAGCCCACAATTGATGTGGATCAAGTAAGGGAACACCTCAAGAGGCTCGACATCCACAAGTCCGTGGGCCTGAACAGAATGTACCCGAGAGTCTTGAAGGACCTAGCGGACATCATAGCATGCCCTGTGGCAAAGATATTTGAGAACTCGTGGTGCTTGGGAGAGGCACCAGAGGACTGAAAAAAAGCCAGCATGGTCCCAATCTTCAAGAGAGGAAGGAAGGAAGACCCAGGGAATTACAGACCAATCAGTCTGACGTCCATCCCTGGAAAGATCCTGGAGAAAATTATCCAGGGTTCCATCAGCAGCAGGCTAACAGAAGGCAACTTTCTGAGTGCCAGCCAATATGCTTTGTCCTGCCTGACCAACCTCGTCTCTTTCTATGACCAGGTGACACTGCCTGGACAACGGAGACAAGGTTGATGTCATATATCTGGGTTTCAAGAAGGTGTTTGACTTCATATCCCATGATGGCTAAGCTGGAGAACTGCGGCCTCAGCCATCTCACAGTCCGATGGCTGGGGAACTGGCTCTGGGATCAGACCCAAAGAGTATTAGTTGATGGGAACAAATCAACTTGGCAAAAGGTGACCACTGGTATCCCTCAGGGCTCAGTACTTCGGCCAGTACTCTTCAACATCTTCAAAAATGATCTGGATTCGGGCATCAGATGTAGACTGGCAAAATTCACAGAGGACACTAAATTATGGGGGAAGGCGGTCACACTGGAAGATAGGCTGGGGATACAGGCTGACCTGGACAGGCTCACAAGGTGGGCAGACCAAAACCTGATGACATTTAATGTAGAGAAGTGCAAGGTGCTCCACCTTGGGAGGAAAAACCAGCACCATACTTATAGGCTTGGCAGTTCTATGTTCACTAGCACCACAACTACAACTTAGGGGTCTTGACTGACCACAAGATTAACCAATACGATGCCATAGCCAGAAAACCAAACCAAACTCTGGTATGCATCCACTGATGCATGTCAAGCAACATCAGGGACGTCATTCTCCCACTCGGCCTTGGTGAGTCTCCAGCTGGAGTACTACGTCCAGTTTTGGGCCCCTCACTTCAGAAGGGATGTGGATAAGTTTGAGAGAGTCTAAAGGAGAGGCACTTGCATGATCAAAGGCCAAAAGAGCAAGCCTTACAAGGAGAGGCTGAGGGACATAGGACTCTTCAGCCTGAAGAAGAGAAGGCTCAGGGGGGACTTGGTGGCAGCCTATAAATATATGAGGGGGGTGCACCAGGATCTGGGAGAACAGTTGTTCACCAGGGCTTCCCAAGAGATTACAAGGTCTAACAGCCACAAACTTCTGGAAGGCCAATTTAGACTGGACATAAGGAAAACTTCTTTACAGTCCAAGTGTCCAGGGTCTGAACAGACTCCCCCCAGAGGCATTTGGATGCATATCTTGCTGGGATCATTTGACCCCAGCAGACTTCCTGACTATGGCAGGGGGGCTGGACACGATGATCTCATGAGGTCCCTTCCAGCTCCTAATGTCTATGAAATCTATGAAACCTACACTAAATAAGACCAGTTCCCTCAGCCTCTCCTCATAAGTCATGTGCCCCAGCCCCAAAACCATTGTCATTGCCCTCTGCTGGATTCTGTCCAATTTGTCCAAGGGACTAGAGCCCACAATTGGGGCTAGATTTTTCAGACACACCCAGCTCCCAACAGGTGCCACCAGATTCTCTAAAGCAGTGCTATTCAACCCGAGGTCCATGGACCCCTGGGGGTCTGCAGACTATGATCAATCAAAATTATGTGACTACCCACATGTACAATTCAAAGGGGTCCACACCATCATTCAAAATTTCCAAAGGGGTCCGAACCTCCATTCAACAATTTTTAGGGGTCCACAAATTAGGAAATGTTAAAAACCACTGCTCTCTAAAGGCTCTATATTCCCCCTGGCAATCGGGCTCCATTTTGTGAGCACTGAGCTCTGCTGGAAAAGCATTTTGAGCATTTGTTTTTCAGACGTGCTGCTCCTACAGTTCTCATGGAATGGCAGCCGCAAGACCCAGTGCCTAAAATCTTCCTAACAGGCTTTACCACAGATTCCCCATTTCCACTCAACAGTCCCTAACCCTTTCCATTCACAGCACAAGACACAGGTCCCCAGCAGACCCTGGATCCTTACTTTCTCCTGTTGTCTTTTTTGGAAAGAAGGCACAAGACCTCAATCCAGTCATATCCCTGGCTCACTGAGAGGTCTGCAGGGCTGGGTTGAGGTTTGGGTAGGTAACAAGAGTCCTCTTCTCCCATTTTGAGGAGTCCCTTCCACTGCTCTCTCCCTGCAAAGTCCTGATTCAGGATCCATCTTCCTTGAACATAGTGGGCCTCAGGCCCAAGGGAGCCGAGGTGGAGTTGGAGTTTCCATAGTAGCGCTGTAGCTTGCCTTGCATCACATTTAGAAGCAGCATCATGTAGCCGATCTTTTACTAATGTTTTGAGGAAGTTGTCAGCAGTTTAATTGATTTAATACCCCCGGATAACAGAGTTTAGGTGGAAAGTAGAAGGAAACAGTGAAACTCATGTATAGTAAATGTCTGTGTCCAAACTGCCATCACACTAAGTGCTCTGGGGGTACCTGCTTAGAAGAAAGCTATGTTACTGTGACAGGGTGGAAAAGAAGCTGTAGGATATGATGGAGGGGGCTGTGGCACAGGACATAAAGTATGTGTGTAGGAGTGCACAGTTGGCAGGTCTATTGTCAGGTACATTGTCAGAGCTGAGAGGAGGTGCAGAAGTGGAACTGCAGGGCACTGTATTATGCTACATGGAGACATTAGCTTTGAATCAGACTTGGAAGTGTCCTCAAGGATCATCTCATTTAGTGGCTGGGATGCGTCAAAACAGAGACAGGGAATAACTCAGAATTAGGGTAGAATGGGCAACTCTTAGGGTAGAATTAGTAGAATGGGCAACTCTTTGGATTGAAGTGCATAAGTACAGCAGGGCTGCAGAGAATGGCAGCAGTCAATTGATGTGGCAGGCTGCAGGCCAGAAGTTAGCACCGATGTGTGGAGACACAGAAGCAGAACAGTAGTCAGGGCTGAAATGCATTGGCAGAGACGTATAGAGGTCAGGGATAAAAGAGAACACCCATTCCCTTTCTGTGTTATGGAAATTGTGCTTGACTTCTAGCTAGCCTCTGCACTGCCCAAGTCCCTCTTTTCTTGCCAATTATATTTTTGATCCTATTATAGTTTTTTTCCAACTTTCCATTCCTGACAGCTGCAGTTTCTAGCATGAAGCATTATTCCTGCATCCAGACTGCCTCTGAAACAGATAGATACTTCATTTGAGCTGCCTCTCTGAACTGACGGGCCCTCGGTAACCAAAGGAGCAAACCTCAGCCCTGGCAGAGGGATCAGGAAAATCCCCAAAGGGGCATTTGTAAAAGCCAGATGGTGCAGAACTTAGCCTCAGGCAGTGGATGGTAAGTGTCAGCAAATGAAAGAAGAATTCAAAACCTAGAGACAGGCAGCTCCATTTCCATCTGTTCTGTACAACTCCTTTTGTTCTGCTGGGCTTAGCTTCTGTTCTCACCCACTAGCTTAGCTTGATAATTCAACTGTTACTCAGAGCCTTGCATTTAGCAAATGAGCCATTGCCATACCAAACTGCCCAAGTTGAACAAAGAGTCATGGGGCTCTCCTGGTTCACATAGAGCTGCTGGGCTGGGTTGCATGCCACAGTAGGAGCAGAGACCAGCTGGGATGATTGAAAAGTGAGGTTCCCCAGTGGATACTCAGTAAAAGATACAGCTGCTACTCAGCAGCAATGGGCCTGGGAAGGGATTCTGGACCAGCAGTTAGTGAGGGCTGGAATTTTATTCTTATCAGGCCAGTCCAACAGCCCGTCCTCAGTCATGATCCCCTTGCAGTGCAGCGAACAAGATACATAAACACCAGCAGCAAGTCTTCAGAGTGGTTTCCTCCCACCAGCTCAACTCCAGAGATGCCTTGTTTATACACAGTGTGCTCTCTCCAAGGGCCCAATCTAGAACTCAACAAAGTCACTTTGAGCTGGATTCAGCAAGCCTCAGATCAGACCTGAGGTTGTTTTGGAGAACCAGGTGTTCAGCATCATGAGGGCTGTGGCAAAACTTTCCAGATATTAAGTAGGGACACATGTTTAATTACATGGTATGTAATGGTTGCCAGGGGGGCTGCTTGCAGTCTGAAGTGCATAAGCAAAGCAAAACCAGTGTTCTCTGGCACCTCCAGGGTCCCATCAGAGGCTCCTGCAGTCTGTGTTATGCCTGAAAGCCTTGCTCCTTCACAACACCAACAATATTCTCCTACAAGATTTCTCAGGGGCTGAGTTTTCAACTGAAGTGAAAAATAATATACTTCCTCATCAATTAGCAAGGGGGTAGAGGGGGGGGCACTCTGAGGTGCTCTGGGTTAGAGTAAATGGCAGTCCAGGGGATAGAGACTTAACGGTGGGAGTCTACTATAGACCTCCCAACCAGGGAGAAGAGCTCGACCAGGAATTCTTAGGTCAGCTCACAGAGGCAGTGAGGGCTAAGGATGTGGTCATCATGGGGCACCTGAACTTCCCAGACATCTGCTGGGAAGAGCAGTCAGCCAGGTCTGAATGCTCACGTAGGTTCTTGGCCAGAGTGCAGGACCTCCATCTAACCCAGGAGGTGCACAGCCCCACCAGGGGAGACACCTTGTTGGACCTGGTGCTGGCCACGGGTGACGACCTGGTGAGGGGGCTGCGGGTGCTGGGCCACCTGGGAGACAGTGATCATAGCTTGCTGGAATTCACCATCCAGCGTAAGGTGGCAAAGGGCTGCAGCAAGGCAACAGCCCTAGACTTTAGGAGGGCTGACTTCAACAAGCTAAGGAGGATCGTTGGGGAAGCGCTGAGGACCCAGAGGGGAAGGGAGCCAGATGTCCAAAGTGAGCGGTTGCTCCTTAAGGAGACGATCCTCCATGCCCAAAGGGAGGTAATCCCAACAAGGGTCAAAGGGAGCAGGAGGGCACATAAACCCCCATGGCTCACTAGGAGCATCCGGGAATGTCTCCTTGCTAAAAGGGAGGCATACACCCAATGGAGGGATGGGGTCATCACCAAGAAGGACTATGTTACAGTCGCCCGAGGATGTAGAGGGGCAGTCAGGAAGGCCAAGGCAGAGATGGAGATAGGACTAGCTTCCCGGATTAAGGACAATAAGAAGTCCTTCTTCAAATACATAGGGGGTAAAAAGAGGGTCCCGGGTAATGTGGGGCCCCTGCAGGACACGATGGGCAACTTAGTCGTCATGCCAGATGACAAAGCTAACATATTTAACGATTTCTTTGCCTCTGTCTTCCTAAGTAGGGACCAGTTCAGCCACCTCCCTGCTGGGCCCCCCTCGGGCCTCGGGAGAGACACGCCTGGGCCAGGGGTTAGCGAGGAGTTAGTTAGGGTACTTCTGGAGAGGCTGGACGTGTTCAAGTCCGCTGGTCCGGACGATCTTCACCGTAGGGTTCTACAGAAACTGGCCGAGGTCATTGCGGGACCCCTGGCGCGGCTCTATGAGCACTCGTGGTGCTCTGGTGAGGTGCCGGAGGACTGGAAGAGGGCCAATGTGGTCCCTATCTTCAAAAAGGGAAAAAAAGAGGACCCGGGAAATTACAGGCCAGTTAGTCTTACCTCAATCCCGGGTAAGCTCTTTGAAAAAATTATCCTGGCACACATCCAGGAGGGCCTTGCGGGGGAATGCATGCTCAGGGGCAACCAACATGGGTTCATCAGTGGCAGGTCTTGTCAGACCAACCTGGTGGCCTTTTACGATCAGGTCACCAAATCATTAGACGCAGGGGTTGCTGTGGATGTAGTCTTTCTGGACTTCCGGAAGGCTTTCGACACTGTCTCTCACCCTGTCCTCATCAAAAAGCTGGGAGACTGTGGTGTCGATGCCCACACAGTCAAATGGGTCGCCAACTGGTTGGAGGGCCGCACCCAGAGGGTGGTAGTGGATG
Source organism: Crocodylus siamensis (assembly GCF_052110815.1). Taxonomy (NCBI): domain Eukaryota; kingdom Metazoa; phylum Chordata; order Crocodylia; family Crocodylidae; genus Crocodylus; species Crocodylus siamensis. The sequence goes on from NC_143404.1 coordinate 50,788,251, forward strand.
GGTTCTTCTCGACCTGCAAGGACGTGGGCAGTGGGGTTCCGCAGGGCTCGGTCCTCGGGCCCGCACTGTTCAACATCTTCATCAGCGACTTGGATGAGGGGGTAGAAAGCACCCTGTTCAAGTTTGCTGATGACACTAAGATGTGGGGGGATGTGGGTGCACTAGAAGGGTGCAATAGGCTACAAGCTGACCTTGACAGGTTGCAACGGTGGGCGGATGAGAATAGGATGGGGTTTAACACTGATAAGTGCAAGGTGTTGCACATGGGGAGGAAGAACCGGCACCACACTTACAGGTTGGGGAACTCCCCTCTTGCCAGCACGGAGACGGAAAAGGATCTTGGAGTCATCATTGACTCCACGATGAACATGGGCCAGCAGTGTGGGGAAGCAGTCAAGAAGGCCAACCGTACCCTGTCATGCATCCACAGATGCATCTCGAGCAGGTCCAGGGAGGTGATCCTCCCCCTCTATGCGGCACTGGTCAGGCCGCAGCTGGAGTACTGCGTCCAGTTCTGGGCGCCGCACTTCAAGAGGGACGTGGACGATATGGAAAGAGTCCAGAGGAGGGCCACTCGTATGATCAGGGGTCAGCAGGGCAGGCCTTATGAGGAGAGGCTACGGGACCTGAACCTGTTTAGCCTCCACAAGAGAAGGTTAAGGGGGGACCTTGTGGCCTGCTACAAACTGGTCAGGGGGGATCAGCAGGTACTGGGGGAGTCCCTGTTCCCCCTTGCGCTGCCAGGAGTGACCAGGAATAACGGTCACAAGCTGGCGGAGGGTAGGTTTAGATTAGATATTAGGAGGCGCTACTTCACAGTCAGGGCAGCTAGGGCCTGGAACCGGCTTCCAGGGGAAGTAGTGCAGGCTCCTAGCCTGGGGATTTTTAAAAGGAAGTTAGATGAGCACCTTGCCGGGGTCATCTGACCCCGGTGCTCTTTCCTGCCAAGGCAGGGGGTCAGACTAGATGATCTACCTAGGTCCCTTCTGACTCTAGCTACTATGAAACTATGAAACTATAAGGAGGAGCAGCTTTGTGCCTGGGAGCTCACACAGCCCTGAGCAAAGCATGAGAGCACAGCTGCCAGTGGGATGGCATCAGGCCAAGCAGTAAGAGTAGGGAGGGATAGCGGTGGCAGAGCCAGCTCATCCTCTGTAGAGCAAGAGCCTGGACCAGTTGCCTAGTGCTTTGGGCAGTAGCCCAGGACAAAGAAGACTTGGTTCAAGACTCTGCTCTTTCTGACTTTTGAAGTCCCAGCTATGCCTTTATCTCCATCTGTAATAGCACTTCGTAGGGGCATTGACTCCATGGTTTTAAGGGCCATGTGAGTATCCCAGACTGATAAACAACTCCAGAGATAGCCCCTCTCCATATTGTATATGGCTGGACTAACTCCACCAAAAGCACCTGTACAACACTGGCCTGGTCACAGTAGTGATGCTGTTGTGTCTGATGCGTGGGAGGCAGAAGGGCATGTAGTAGGTGCTGTTTTTTAGGAGCTTTCAGAGAAACAGATCCTGTTCCCACCCACGGGTCAGGAGGTCAGCAGCAGCCAGCCTCTTTCCCATACCCAGAGCTCTGCACTTTTAACAGGGCAGTCATACTGTGCAGAGCTGGGCATTTCTCCTTGACTCTCCCGCATCCTTTAGTGATGATGAAGGTGAGTCCCTGCTTCTATTCATGCAGTGTTATGTAAGACCTAACGGGAATCCAAAACCCTGGGAAATTCTACAATTACATTAATGGAAACAGAGTCCCAGCTGCCTAATGGAGCCCCTTAGCTCCAGGGACATGGTAAGTTAGGTGTTTTATTACATTTAAAGTCAGTGGGAACGTTTTGGCAGCAGAGCCCAAGAAAGATGGATCCTTTATCTGAGGCCTGTACATCTCCTGTAGCTCACAGTGGAGCAGCCCTGTGGCATTTCACACAGACCCATGTAGAAATAACGTAATCCAGGCCATATGGCTGCTCTGGCTGCTGTGCCTAACTGCCGAGGGATGGGTACGCTTTCCACCGTCCACCTCAGGACATTCACAGGGGCCTTAGGGTGGAGGAAGTACTTCAGCTCGTGCTGTTTACCCTGGCACGCTGGCATTTTCCAGACCACGAGCTAGTCTCTCTGTCCCTTTCATGATAAAGGCGACAGGTTCAATTATGTGGAAAGGCTGCTGCTGGGATATTAGGCTTTGTCAGCAAGGTGAGCTACCAGCAATCTAAATAAGAACTAACAATTTCAACTCAATTGGCATAAGATACAGGAGAGAAGTGGGATAAGAACAAAGAAGGCTGAGAGACCAGGCAGAGTGTTGGGTAGCACTGGCCAGGCCCCTTCTGGGATGAAATCCCCTTTCCTAATTGGCCCAGATCTCTCAATTACTGTGCAGTGCTCTTGTGTTCTCCACCATTCACTCAGAGCCAAGGAGTCTTTCAGAAGACTTCTTCATTCAGTGCTTATATTCTAACTGATCAGCATTGGGCAAAAGGTGCTTCTGCACAATAAAATAACCTCACCTAGCTGGCTGTCACTGGAGCCTCTTAGAGGGACAGTTCTCCATGTCTTCCTTCCCCCAGAAAATGTAACAACGTCAACAAGCAACACAGTACAGGACTTCAAACAGATGCAAATGACCTAACTGACAATGTGCAGTTAGTCTCTGAGGTGCCCTGCCCTGTGACAGTAGTACCGAGGTTGTCAGACAATGGTGAGTCTAGTGGTTCTGGTTAAGTCAGATTTGCCCATCACTTTGGGGTGTGCTCATTTATTAGGGATACGTTTCTAGGGTCTTTGTAATTCTATCAATGTGCTGCTTGTGTACTTGTGTTTCTATATGGAGCTGGATATCTCCCATCTGCAAGCCCTCACCCCCAATGGAGCTATCTTGCAGGACTCAGTTTCATTGGGGCTGTGTTCCTTCAGTCACCAGATCAGTCATACACACACAAACACACAGTTTAACGTGACATACCTGACCTGGCCGGGTTGATCAGCATGGACAGGCTGACACCCTCATATGCCAAGAATCCGTTCATCAGAGCAACAATAAACTGCAGTCAGACGCAAGCCCACAGGTAAACAGAAGATATCTGAATCCGGCTGGGTATCCAGCTGACACCCTCGTGGGCCAGCATTCAGTTCATTAGGGCATGTCTGAGCCAAACTGGGTCAATCAGCCTGTACAAGCTGATCCCCTTATGTGTTTCAAACTCAGCACATTCCAATCTTTAGCCTCTTGATGAGTAGACCCTACAGTATTTTTGGGCTTCACAGGGATCTTTAGCTTAGGTAAAAGAAGCATTGCTGCAGAGCAAGTGGGGAAGGAGAAGTAAAGAAGGAAAAATATACCCAGTTACTACCAGTTTGACTATAAAAGTTATTTATTGCTAAGTATACGAAATATATAATGGTACTAGTAGTAATAGACATGCAAAGGAAAACAAACACAAACAATTACAATACTACCCTGGTTTCACTAAGTATTTGGGGAAATTTAGCTCAAGCTTAACTAATACAATTCAGGTTCAGAAATCTATGCCTAGAGAAAAAAAAGAAAGAGAGAACAAGAGCTGGGATCTCACCAGTCCAAGGCACTCGGGTTCCCATGCTGACAGGTAAAGTTCTTAGCACAATCCTTGAAGGGAGACGATCTGTTTCTTCCAGCTTCTTGAGAACAACAGCGGATGGTGTCAGAGAGATTTCTCCTCTTGAAGCACACCTTGCTGCTTTTTTTACAGCTTTTTATACCCTCAGTTCAGCTTCTTCAAAGCTTTCTTTTAACAGTGTAAATTATGGTCTTTTCTACTGACAAGGGGTTTTCTGGTTTGGAACATCTCAAGAAACTGATCAATAACCAGGAAAAACATAAGGTTAAGGAGTAACCAGACACTTAGGAGCCAGCTTGAAGTTCCTATGGATAGCAGATATACTGGATGGGATACCTCATTGTTTCTTCAGAAACAATAGATAGCTTGCAGTGTCAGGGTTTTGTATTTTTACCTGTTGTGAATAAGCCTCAGTTTAGCATGACTTTTCCAGATCTTACTAAAAGGGATTGATTACTTTAAGTGTTCAAAAACTTTTGTGGGGAGGACTTCCACCAGTCATCCTGGGAAAAGTATGACAGCATTTGTGGTAAGGGCTCCAACAGGCTGGACGCTGTGATGAACCCTTTTACCATTGTTCAAATGTTCCCCATACCCCCTCTGACTCGGTCTCTTTGCCTCAGCATTCCCTAACCTGGCAACCGAGTTTTAGTCGATCAAGTTTAAATAGGCCTCCCATAGTGGGACCAGGGAATATACGGCCTGAGATGCCTATTAAACTTTACTTCTGCTTAGTTCTGGTTAGATGAGGTGTGCGTTGTGGGGAAAAGGTCCTTTGTAAATCCAGCTTAGAATTGGTCTGATAAATGCTGAGTTGGGTGTGTGTAAATGTGGGTTGATTAGCATTTGGAGCACAGATTCCCCATCATGCAGTGCTCCCCTGCTTCTCTGATTTCAAAATTCACTGTGGTCTTTGCTTCAGGCTTTCTGTTCTCCATCTCCCATGTAAATGAATGGTCAACTGGTTCCATCTCGGATGCAAATAAGACCTAGGTCACTTGTTTCACATTTGTCACCCTTATCTGGAGGGCTTTAGGTGCATCTCCTGCTGCATCTTCATTGTCTTTTGTAATCAGTTCTTGTTCGGGGAGGGGGGGATTCTTTGTGAGTCAGACAGGCTGTGTCCTGTGTCAGGATTCCCCAAAAACACGGAGCTGAGAGGTAACAGATCTGTCTCAGCCCGATCTGGTTGTGGCCAAAGACCTCCTTGTACAAAATGACAACTTAGCACCCCTTACCTCAGGGGTGGGAAATTATTTGGGCCTAAGAGCCGCTTAGGGAGTTTTGGTGAGCTGTCTTGGGCTGGGCTAGCACCCCCCTCCCCCCCCCCCCCCCCCGCAACTGCTTACCAAAACTCTAAGTGGCTGGGCAGATGGGATGGGTACTGGGTGGCATGGGTGGGCAGGGTGCAGCATCTGGAAGTGGCATGCATGAGCAGGGAGCAACATCTGGGAGTGGAACAGGTGGGTGCAGCCAGGGCTAGGGCTGGAATGGGATGGCAGGGTGGTGACAGCGCAGGGCCAGGGCCCAGGGGTGTGTAGACAGGGCCATGTGAGGAGTGGATTGCAACTCTGCCCCAGGCCCTGGGCTCTATGCTGTCACCGCCCAGCAATCCTGGAGTCTCCATGGAGATAGCCGGGATTTGCACTGGCCAGGTGGGTGGGAGGGGACCACAGGCAAGCGGGAAGTGGCCTCCTGCTCCTGGACACTGCTCCTTACCTTCCTGCAGCCCCACTGCACCATCCCGGTTCTGCTGTGCCTGGAGGGAGAAGGACCAACTGCATGCCCCACGGGCCAGGCTGCCCCCACACCTAGGCTGGGTGCAGCTGAGGGACCTGCCGGAGACCAGACAAAGTCCCCTGGTGAGCCGGATCTCCTTCCTTCCTGGAATTTTGAGGTGTCACCTATTCCTTCCCAGTGTTTGTCAGTCTAGGGCAAAAATTCAGACCAAGCTGCCCCCGCTGCAAGATCCCAGGGCTCCAGAACAGCCCCCTGCCCTGTCCTGCCCCGCTCTGCTGCATACCCTGCCAGGGTAGCTGGGGCTGGTCTCCATGGCAACCCCAGTCTTGTGCAGCTGTGGCTGGGGTCTCCATGGAGACTGGCCCCAGGCATGCAGGCAGAGGCTGCTGGGAAAGAGTCCAGCTGCTGGCCAGATCTGCCATTTTTCCTGCTCCTGTTCTAACACTATGCACACTCCTGTTTTCAGTTTTCTGGTGAATAAATGTCAGCATGTGACAACCCATGTTTCATTAGTGCTATTGGGTAACTTATTATTTCAACTGCCTGTCTCACCAACCTATTAGATTGGGATAATGACCACTAGCAGCTACCATGAATTCATATTTCACTGCAGGCAGCTTAAACTGATGCCTGTTAAACTGAGGTCCATCACCAAACATTACTGTATTAGTTATGCGGTATCTAGCAACAATTCATTTGATATGCACGATTACCAGATTAGAAGTAGTATATTTCCATAATGCTATCTCAGAAAAATGAGACTAATAGTCTTGGACAAGAACATAGTTTCTTCCAACCAGCATAAAAAATTAAATCTATGCCTACTTCGCTCCAGCAGGCCAATATTTCCTGGACTCTTTTGCATGATTCAACCTTTATTTTTGGCATGTACAACCAACCTTGATAGCTTCCTCAATGTCACTGTTCACTTGAGGCCAATATAAAAAACATCATTTTTCAATTAAATTAAAATTTTCAATCCTTAAATAATCTTCCCAAACACTGTTAAACATATTTTCTGTAGCAACTTAGAAACCACAATTTAGAAATTGTATATAATATGCCATATTGAGTTGAGAGCTACCACTTAACTTGATAATAAGGTCTGAGAACATGATGTCCTAGGCACACTGTGCTGGTAACCTTAATTACTTTCTGTATTGTCCTGACCAGCACCTCTGGCAGTCATAGTTAACATTTAATCTGAGCCTGAACACAGTTTTATTATCAGACTAAAAATAAAAAAACCAGCTCTCGCTTTTGCACCATTACAGTTCCATCAGTATTCTGGAGAGTGTCTGTAGCCCCCAAAGTTCTCTCAGGTTTATATTCAATTTGCAAATCATGTATTTGTGACTGAAAAAATAATCCCTATATTCCCAGGGGGCAGTTTGTCAGGCTTCCTCTGCCAATGGCAACAAGAGTTTTATGCTCATTTGAAGTTAATAATGCCAACCAATGAATAAAGGATGACATTTCTTATACTCATCTACTATGGCCAAAACCTCCTATTTCAGTATTTTATTTGCATCCCTATTCTGACCATGCTGCAGTAAGAGAAGTGGGTTGATAGTCTCTTTGGAAACATGCATAGGCAGCTTATTTTGTGCTCACCCTCAAAGAACCTCAGGATTTAAAACAAAAACCAAAAACACACACACCTTCAGTTTGTCAAACCTTTTATCATGACTTTCATTTTGCAGTCACTGGGTATCCTTGCACAGTGGAGCTCTTAAATTGCTGGTTTGGGCAGCTAGATTATACACGCTTTCCCCCATACATAACCATTGTGAGGAATCTTTGTACCCCTTCCTTGTCTCCTGGAGCAAGCATATTGGTGATGTCTCCACTGTAGTCACTCAGGACCCAGTCTGGAGCAATCCAGATTGGGTCATGAGTGACTACAGGGCTCTGAGGGCTGGGCTCAAGGGGTTGGGGGCTCAATTAGTCTTTTCCTCTGTGCTCCCTGTTGCAGGCCGTGGTCCTAGGAGGGAAGGATACATCGAGGAAGTGAACTGACATCCCCAACCATGGTGCCACCAAGAGGGCTTTGGTTTCTTCATCACAGTGTGCACTTTAAGGAGAGAGGACCCTTTGGGAAGAGACATCATCCACCTCACGCAGAAAGGTAAGTCCCTGTTCTCAGCCAGGATGGCCAATCTTCTAGACAGGGCTTCAAACTAAAATTGCTGGGGGAAGGGGAAACACTGACTGGAGCATGCCCAGGAACTGACATAAAAGAAAGCTCCATAGATAGGGATACTAGGAGAGCCACTCTTGCAGGAGCTGAGAGAATAGTTCTTCTTCAGCATGACAGGTAGTCGAGGGCCTCAGTAGAAGGACTCAGGTGCCTATAGACTAACGCCAGGAGCACGGGGAACAAGCAGGAGGAGCTAGCCCTCCTACTCTCCAGTAGGCATTGTGATCTAGTAGGGATTAGGGAGACCTGGTGGGATTCCTCACACGATTGGAGCACAGCCATAGAGGGCTACACCCTCCATAGAAGGGACCAAGTAGGGAAGAAAGGTGGAGGTGTAGCTCTGTATGTGAAGGAGCAGTGCACTTCCCTGGAGGCCAACATCGGCTCCAAAAAAGAACGGCTTGAAACCCTCTAGGTGAAACCGCGGTGGGGTGGGGGAGTGTGTGGTAAGAGAGACCTAACTGTAGGTGTATACTACAGACCGCCAAACCAGGGGCAGGAATTTGATCTAGAGTTCGTCCGAGAACTGAGAAAGGCCTTGCATACATGGGACGGGTCATCATGGGTGACTTCAGTTATGCAGACATCTCTTGGGAGGAGCACTTGGCCAAATCAGATGGGTCATGTTCCTTCCTGACCTACATCAAAGAGCTTTTTCTGACTCAGGCAGTGCATAGGCCACCCAGAGGTAACACCCTTCTAGACTTGGTCCTGGCCAAAGGAAATGACCTGGTGACTGACTTAAACATGGAGGGCAGCCTGGGTAATAGCAACCATAAAACCATCATGTTCGCTGTCCATCACAAGGCAGACAAATTAGATAGCAGGATTGAAGTTTTGGACTTCAAAAATGCAAATTTCAACAAGCTCAGGTCACTAGTAGAAAAAGTACTGCGGGACCAGGGACTGAAGGTAAAAAAAGTACATGAAGAGTGGTCATTCCTTAAGGACACGATCCTTGAAGCACAAAGGAAGTCCGTTCCCATGCAGAGGAAAGGTATTAAAAGGGCTGGGAAGCCCTCTTGGCTAAATCATGGTCCTCTTGAGAAAGAAGAAAAAGGTGTACGTATAATGGAAGCTTGGGACGTGCCCTAAGGAGGACTATACAACAATGCCATGCACTTGTAGGGAACAGATTAGACAGGCTAAAGTGGCGACTGAGATAAAATTAGCAACAGGAATCAAGGACAACAAGAAGTCCTTCTTTAGGTACGTAGGGAACAGGAGGAAAACAAATGGGAGTGTGCGGCCACTGCTCGACAACTCAGGCCAGCTGGTTACCAGCACTCAGGAGAAAACTGAACTCCTGAATAACTACTTTGCTTTGGGCTTTCACTGGGCCGAGGGGAAAATCATGCCAGACAGGGTACAGAATGAGCAGGGTAAGAATAACTGTCTTCTTACTATTGTCGTAGAACTGGTCTATGATCAATTAAAAAATTTAGACATATAAAGTCAGAAGGACCGGATGAACTTCATCTGAGAGTGCTGAAGGAGCTGGCAGAAATTGTCACGGAATCCCTGATGAAACTCTTCCAAAACTTGTAGCACTCCGGAGAGGTCCCTGAGGACTGAAAGAGAGCTAGTGTTGTGCCCATCTTCAAGAGGGGGAGAAGGGAGAACCCGGGTAACTATGGGGCAATTAGCCTAACTTCTATCCTAGGGAAAATCCTGGAAAAATTCATTAAGGACTCTATGTGCAATAAACTTGCAGAAGGTAGGAGTCTGAATGACAGCCAGCATGGCTTCATCACAGGCAGGTCTTGTCTCACCAACCTCGGTTACTTTTATGATCAGGTAACTCTCCACCTGGATAAGAGAGAGGAGGTTGTCATATACCTTGCCTTCCAAAAGTTTTTGATCTGGTATCCCATGATGTTCTCGCAACAAAATTGGAGGATTGTGGGCTTTATTGTGAGACAGTTAAGTGGGTACAAAACTGGCTGTGGGGTAGGACCCAGAGAATCCTAAGTAACGGATCTGTATCATCTTGGTAAGAAGTGGCCAAAGGTGTACCTCAGGGGTCAATGCTTGGCCCAGTGCTATTCAACATCTTCATCAATGATTTGGATGTAGGGGTGAAGAGCTCACTGACCAAGTTCATGGATGACATCAAGTTATGGGGAAGTGTGGTCATGCTTGAAGATAGGCTGCAGAGACAGGCGGACGTAGACAGCCTGGCAAGTTGGGTGGATCAGAACCAGATGAAGTTCATCTTTGAGAAATGTAAAGTGCTCCACCTGGGGATGAACAATCCCTTGCACACCTACAGGCTTGGCAGTGCCAATCTGACCAGCACTACGAATGAAGCTGGCAGTGTGACGCAGTAGCCAACAGGGCAAATAATACTCTGGCATGCATCAATCGATACATCTCCAGCAAAACCAAGGAACTGATTCTTCCACTCTATTCAGTTTTGGTGAGACTCCAACTGGAGTACTGTGTCCAGTTCTGGGCACTACACTTTAACAAGGACATGGTAAAGCTTGAGGGAGTCCAGAGAAGGGCCAACCATATGATCAGAGACTTGCATGGCAAGCCATACGAGGAAAGGCTGAGGGACCTGGGACTCTTCAGCCTGAAAAAGAGAAGGCTGAGAGGGGACTTGGTAGCAGCTTACCGCTACATCAGAGGCGTACATCAAGGGCTCGGTGAACAACTGTTCACCAAGGCATCCTTGGGGAAAACCAGGAGCAATGGTCACAGACTCCTAGAAAACCATTTCAAGCTCAGCATAAGGAAAACTTCTTCACAGTCAGGGTGTTCAGACTGTGGAATAAGCTCCCTCCAGAGCTGGTGCAATCTCTTACTCTGGAAATCTTCAAGAAGAGACTTGACAGTCACCACACTGAGGTCACCTGACCCCAGCTGTCTTTCCTGCCAGGTGCAGGGGGCTGAACCTGATGATCTTGCAAAGTCCCTTCCAGCCTCACAATCTGTGAATCTCTGAAACCTTAGCGGTGTACCTGCAGTCCTTGCTGTGCTAACATTTCTCTCCAGTGTATTTATTCCTGTAACAACAAATTTACAGTTTTGTTTGTTTACTGTTAAACCCAGCAGCTCTGGCTATTTCCAAAGCTGCTCAGAGCCTCTGGTCATGCTCTTGTTTCTTGATTGAAACATCATCCATATGGATGTCAGGACTCTCTATAGCATCAAAATGTGTTGTATTTTCCAAGGAAACATTTCAGGTGCCAACAACTACACAAATGGCAGTCTGAGGAAACAGTGTTAGCTCCCAAAGAGGGAGCTGAAGGCGGATAAAAGCATGTCTCATTTCCTGAAGGCACCTACTGCAACCCTGCTGACTCATCAAGTGTAGAAAAATTTATGGCACCTGTCATCTCTGCCAGAATTCCTTCCCCCATAAGCAGTTAATATCATTCGCTCTTTATATATTTATTTAGGTTTTTGGGGTCTATATATAAGTGAAAGATTCCATCTTTTTTTCCTACAAGGTGCACAGAAATACTTGTTCCTTTTGATTTTCTACTCAGTGACTGGGGGGAAACTAGGTTTATGTAGCTCCTCTCTTAGCCTCTGCTGTAGGCAGACAGGAACTTTCCTAGAGGCATGAATCATGGCTCAGTTGGGCTCCTTCATTTCTACTCTGTTAGCTTACATTACATGATGAGCATAAGTCCCTTGTTGCCATTGTGGCAGAAGGAGCCTGAAAAGCCATCATCTGGGATTATACGGATTATTTTTTTCAGTCACAAATATATGTTTTACAAACTGAATATAAACCTGAGAGAACTTTGGTGGCTGCAGACACTCCAGAGTACTGACAAAACTGTAATGAAGAGTCCAGAGGAGAGGCATGCGCATGATTAGAAGTCATGAGAGCAGGCCTTATGAGGAGGGGCTGAGAGGCATGGGACTCTTCAGCCTGGAGAAGCAAAAGCTCAGGGGGCACTTGATGGCAGCCTACAATTATATAAGGGGTGTGAGTCAGGAACTGGGAGAGCATGTGTTCACCAGGGCACACCAAGGGATGACAAAGTCAAATGGTCACAAACTGCTGAAAGACCGTTTTAGACTGGACATAAGGAGAAACTTCTTTACTGTCCAAGTCTCCAGAGTCTGGAATAGACTTCCCCCAGAAGTGGTGCAAGCACCTACTAAGAAACACCTAGATGTTCACCTTGCTGGCGTCATCTGACCATAGCTGACTTTCCTGCCCTTTGGGCAGGGGGATGGATCTCATGAGGTCCCTTCCAGCCCTAATGTCTATGAAAATCCAGAGCTGTTTTTTCTGTATGCCAGTCTGATGATCAAAAATGTATATACTCTATTGACCACGTATCTATCCCTTGGAAAATGTCCTCAGTTGTTTTGGTGTCGTGCTGCTCCAATGAGAGTACCCATTTGATAAGATCCAGAGCTAGACACATTTTTAATCCACTGTTGGGTACTTTTCCTCCTGGTATTATTAGTAACTAGCCAAAGTACAAGGCTTGCATGGGTTGCAGTAATCAAATTTTAATGTTTTATAAATAAAAACATTTCATTCTATCTTATTTCCATCTACTAATAAGCTGTGTGTATGTGTTTAGTTTTGTACCCTATTCTACTTGTGTGGTACAGCTTGACACTGTGAGCTTTTGTAGCACAGGTCTTGTAGCAGACTAGATTCTTTCTGCTCTGGATGTAGCCATTGCCGCTGTGTTTGTTTGTCGTCTTGCAAGTTGCTGCTCCCGAGTCTCAGATGCTCTGGTTGCAGCTTTTGCAACGCGATTTTTGGCAATTTTGCTTCTTGTAGATTACCTTTTTTGGTAGGAGCCATGTGAAATGATTTGCATCTGGAGTGTTGCTTGTCAACAATGTATGAAAGGGGCTCCAGAGGATCATTCATTTGGGGCAGCTGAACCTTGCCACTGTTGCAGCATATTCCTGGCGCTTCTCCTTTCCATCTCATTGCAAGGCAATGGCTGCAAGAAGTACAGCTTTTGCAAGTCAGTTTTTGGCAAGTTTTCTTCTTGTAGATTGCCTTACAGGGAATGCCTCTCACAACCCTCTGATCAGTCCCTGAGAAGGCCCAGTACGGTTTTCTCCCTGGACCTTCCTTAAGACCTCATTCTACCTGCGGGTGCTCCCAGGTCCTGTTAACCAGTCCCAACCACAGCCCTTAGGGGGATACTCCTAAATGCTGAGCTTTCTCCAGCTGTACCAGTTGACCTTGGCCAGGAACTTTGAGCTTTGCTAAAGAATGTTTTGCACATGCAAATTTATTCTGATTCCTGGGGCTGACCTGTCACAGGGGGTTATGCAGTACAGATCCAAAAAAAACTGGCAATTTTTTCGAGCCAAATCAAAAAAATAGCACCCAGGTGCATGTCCCCAGGGTCCCCTTAATATGCACGCAAAGTTTCAGGTCTCTAGGTATCATGGTGTTGGAGCTATGGCATGCGCGTGCACGCTCGCATACACACACACTTTTTTATTAATATAGTTTGGATCTTTTCCCATTTGTTGCTTACCCAGACATTTGAGCTTGCAATACTCTTTTACTGGAAATTAGTTCACCGTGGTCAACTCTTGAGTTTTGTTTGTTTACCTTCTATTATCTACGGCTTTCCTTTCAGTGCTAACAGCACTGTTTCTGGCCCTACACTGGCTTGTGCACCTGTGTCCAGTGTAACATTAACAAATGTTCTATTTCTGTTCAGGATGATCAACCACTGACTGTCTGCTCCGATATTGTCCATTGCTCCCCTGAAGAATTCCTCCAAGCAAGTGGCGTTTTTGTCATCCTCACTGTCCCATGCTGCGCATATTTTCACTATCATTGCAAAGTAACAGCAAGTTTAATATAGTGTATGCAATTCCATGTATTGTTTTTGTGGATGCTGACTGGGCTCTGCATGTCTCTTTGCCTTAGGTCTCTTTTCTAGTTTCATTTTGGATTCCCTACCACGTCCACAGTGTCAGAGCACACACTTCTGCACATGGAGACCCACCCAGTGGGTGCATCTACACATGCAATTAGCACGTAGAAATAAACTCTGGCACAGTTCAAGCTGGAGTTTATTGCTCCCAGGTGCAGTATTTACACATGCGCTTGGGACCACAGTACATTGAGCCAGGGCTGAGTAGCCATGGTTGGCAGGGGACCTGGGGGGTCAGCCTACCAGCCTGAAACTGAACTGTGGAAGGGCTGGCTGGGGCATGAGGGTACTAGTGTGGGACTAGCTGACAGGCAGCCCCCGTACTGTACCACTATCATGCCCCAGCCAGCTCTGGTCACTGTCTACACCTGTGTTTCAGTGTGTCCTGGGAGACAGCGTAATGAACAGAATTCACCCGCAGCTCAGGACAAGACGTGCATGAGGCGAAGGGAGGAGCCCACGTGGCTCATTAGCCGCCTTTTTATTCAGTTGCAGCCAGCTGATGACATCACTGTCGGACGCCAGCCGGCAGTGATAAAAACGGCGGCTGTGGCCATGGAGGGGGCAGATAGCCCAGGTGAGGAGCAGCAAGTGTCGCCGACGATAAGAGAAGCCTCTGCTGCAAGATTGGGTGAGTGAGAAGAGCTGGCAGGGACTCGGACGGAGCGGGGCCAGACCTCCCAACTGGAGACTGCATCGGGCAATGCTGGAACAGGAGACACGGCACCAGAGGACGCGGTTGGAAGAGCACCCGGGAGTGAAGTGACCCACTGGTGGGGTGCCAGGATGACATTACGCAGAGACAGTCTTGCCAGGGAGAAGAGATCACGGGAGAGCCCCGAGGGGGTACAATCGAAGCGAGCATTGCTGCCAAGCGTCAATAGAGTGACAGGCAGGAGGGAGGAATGCTGTAGGTGATCGGTCCGGGTTGGGCCAGAAGGGAGCCGGGAAGGGATCGGAGTAAGCCAGTTAGAGGGTGGGGGGCACCGGATGGTCAGCATTTTTGGTTGTTTCATTTGTTTAGGCAACCCTGGCTAAGGGGTTGAGAGCTAGGGGAGTGCGCCCTGAAGATTGAGGCTGAAGGGAAGCCTCTGTGACTTTACAGTTTCTTTTGCGTTTCCTTCCCCTGAAGGGACGGGGTCAGGCAAGGAGGGCCATGGGGCCAGACCTGATGGCAAACACTATGGCTGGGAGCTATGGTCAGTTAGAAACAGACCGTGGACGTCGCAGCTGGGATCAAAAGCAACAGGCGAGGGACGCACCGAAGGGGGCATGAGGCCGGGGTGTAGGGTTGGGAGAGCCCCCTAAGTGACCGCCAGGGGATCCTGGGCCACGGGGTATCCTGTCAACCGACTCCTCACACTGAGGAACATCAAGTCGTGGCAGACGAGGGCGGGGTTGGAGACACGGAGAGAAGAGAGCTACTCCGGCACAAATAAGATCCCAACAGGTGTTTGACATCTACCTGTAAGGCAAAAACCGCTCAAGAATGGTTAACTGAAGCCTGGCGGTCACACAATGCAATGAATAACTCTACCATAGGGTAGTCCTTGTCCTGGACAGTACTATCCTATAGTGGAGTTAATTAACTTACTGCATCCTAATAGGGGTATAAAGTGTTGCTTTACTGCAGAGCTAAGTAGTCAACTCCGCAGTAAAGGGAACATGTAGATGCACCCAGGGACTCCCTTTCTTAGGCAAATTCTAATTGCTTTCTCAAGTATGAATTTCTGGACTCTCAATTTTTTTATTCCATATCCAAATTGATTTTGAGTTTCTTATCAGAGACTCAGCCTTAGAGTGAATTGTCAAATTGGTTTTCTAGCCTCAGATCACTCACAAACTCATCCACATTTTCACCTTCTGTTGTGCTCTGTTTAAAAACACATCGCTCACATATTTCTTTTTGATGTGGAATACAGCTCTCCTCACACTGCTGCAGTCCAGACTCATAGTTAGCCTCTTTCCCCTGTGTTAACCTTCTGTCTTTCTTTTGCTGGCTCTCATTTCCTGAGCACACTCGCTCTTAACTGCTCCATTCTTTCTCTCCATATTTTCTCATTTCCTTTTACTGCTGGTTCTGTGTGTTGTTCAGTGATCACTCCAAGCCCTGGAGTGTGACAGGCTTCATTAGTGGCCTGAGCTCTACCTGATCATGTCCTGTAACAAGAGCCTCTGTCCAGCAGCCATCACTAGCTTCACTAGGCTCCTGCTAGAGCCTCTTAAAGGTACAGTTTCCCATCTAACCCACCAGAGGAGAAAGGGAAATAGAAGAGCTCAACAGCAGTTTCATGATCATGGCCTTGGAAATGGAAGGGTGGCTGCATCCTCTCTTCTTGACACCCCAGACTGAAGAGAAGCTCGGTCCCCAGCTCTGCAGATCTAGTAGGTCCCTTGTGTACAGCTGTCTGTGAGACCCCAGACTTGGTTAGGGAGCTCCCCAGTGCTAAGGAAACTCCATAGACAGGTCAGTGCTCCCAAGGGCTAACACAGATTGAATTAGTGGGGGCTGGGGATGCTCAGTGCACTGGATGTGGAGGAGGAGGAGCTGTGTGTATTGGGGGGTGGGGGAAGGGAGTAGGGGGGAAGGTTCTGCTTAACTCAGCTTGGATGGGGAGCTCTCTCCAGCCTGTGTATAGCAGAGGAAGGGAAGATGTTTTATGCATGCCCTGTTGCAGGTACAGTGTGGGCCCAGGCCTCCCCATGCATGCAGGTAGCGGAGTAAGGCCCCACATGACTCCCCTCTACATGGGCTGGGGCAGACCCAGGTGGAGATGGCTCTCTCTGCAGGAAGGCTGAGGGACAGCAAGCTAAATGAGATCTGAGCAGAAGCAGCAACTTCCATCCCTGTGGTGCTTGCTCCAGAGATGGGGTGCCTCTCTATAAGCTCTAGTGCTCATCCTCATGCCCTCAGCTCTTCATTGTAGCTCTGGAAAACATGAAGGATGCCGGGCCTTCCTGGCTGTGGACTTAGGTGCAGAAGTAACCCTACAGAATCCATACCAGGTTTTACAGGGCCCCTGTGACTGCTCCAACTGGAGGTGTGTGGGGAAAGGGCTTGAGTGCAGTTATGCCTAGAGGGAACACCAGCCTGCTTGGCTGCATTCAATAAACCTTGTAGTCCTTTTATCTTAATGCAGGGTTCAATACATCAAGGTGGGCTCCCAGGAACCTGGGGCTTACAATACATGCCAGTAGGGAAAACTACCCCAAAAAAATGCCATGCAAGGCATCAGAAGCCCTTCATTCTGGTTTATCCAATCAGAGACAGCCCCATCTTTGCTCAGGCTCGGAGGAAGAACTCTCTTTTGTCAAGTTTTGTGCCCCTGTGAATATGGGGTTGCTGTAGAAATCCTGATGCATTATTTGCTGCTTGGTGTAAATAGCAGTGCTGCTGTGATCTGTAGGTCCCAGTGGGGAACAAGATTAATGGAGGCTGAGAGAGGTCAGTGGAGAAACCCTAATCACTCTGGTTTTAATCCCACCTCCTCAGCCAAGCTCTCAAATGCATCTGGACATCTGAGATCCTCTGGCTATCAGGGCTGGGAAATCCAGGAAACCCTCACTGGGACAAAGTAATGACTATTTGTGCTGCTGGTATTTTAATTATAACAGTGTCTCCAATCTCCTGTGCAAGCTTAATTATAGGTTAATTATCAAACATGGCCTCTGCTTTGTGTGTTTCTTAAGCAGCACAGACAGAGGGGAAGAGAGTGAGACTGTGTGTGTGTGCAGGCACACTCACAAATGTGTATTTATGCACCAGGGGAAGGGATAGAGAGAGAACAAGTGTTGGGATTTGCATACCTGGTTCTTGTAAGAGAAAACACTACTGGGACTTTATACCCTGAAATACCATGTACTCACATTATACCATGTGTCCAAAGTTGTGTGGAGTGGGATTACAGTGCCCCATGCTCAGGTCCAGGAGACAGTCTGTCCCAAAGATCTTCAGATATGCCAAACTTGGACCACGGAGACTCGGCTTTTTCAGTATCCTCAGGGCAGATCCTACAGATCAGGGCTGTGCTTAACCTGGGCATATGTGACTAAGTGTGAGCATTTATCAGAATTAAGAGCATGTCTGTAGCTCTCCAGAGAGTCAGCGTTTTATTAGCTGTAAATATTGCTTAAATAAAGCAAAGCAGTGCCAGGTAAAGAGTCCTGAACTAGCGCTGGAGAAGTAACAATCCTGCTGGGCTGCTAATTCACTGCTGACAACAGGAAGTCCACAGAGGGTCTTGTAAACCCTCATGACAAGGTTTGCACTGAAAGAGCATCCTCCAGTGTTAATGCCCATGGGAGGCCTCTGATGGATAATGTCAAGGCACCGGTATTAGGCCTTAATGGTTTAGGATTCCTAAGGCTCTACTGATATTTAGGTTTCTTTCTGACGGTGCATGTTAGTGCTGTTAAATTCTGCTCCATCCTATCTCCAAGTCCAGAAGATACAGCAGAAAAAGCAGTATAACTTGGAAAGGGCTAAAGAATCCCAGTTAGTCCTAGGGGTGCTTGGGTAGAGTATGAAAGGAAGGAAAGGGGATGCATTTCCCTCTTGGCTGGTTAGAGAGGAGGCTCTACTGTCAGTTGATTTGCTTTTTGGTTTTGTGACTGTTAAAGGACAGGAAAAGGACCAGGGCCTGGCACTTTATTCCTACTCCCTGCCTGCAAAGACCACCATCCAGCTCTGACAGCCCAGCCCAGAAAGCTTACTACATAACAGAAATCTCCTTGTTTCACAGGGGATCTGAGATTCATAGAGACTAAGGGTGCCAATTCATTATCAGTGAGGCTGTGCCGACGTGCTGTAATTACAGCACATCAGATCACGTCTACTGGAGCATGGTAATGACCATGCTCTAGCACAGGGGTGGGCAATTATTTTGAGCAGGGGGCCACTTACTGAGTTTTGGCAAGCCATCAAGGGCTGCATGATAGGCAGCCAGGAGCAGATAAATATTAATTTGCTAATTTTTTCAGGGGCCCCGCAGGCCAGATAGAATGGCCTGGTGAGCCACATCTGGCCCCTGGGCCGCATTTTGCCCACCCCTGCTCTAGCAGCCTCCAGCATCTTAGGTATCAGCATCCCCATGCTTCAAAATGGTGGTGGGGGTGCTTTAACTAAAGCTCATTTGATGAGCTTTAGATAAAGTGCCCCTGCTGCCATTTTTAAGTGTGGGGATGCTGATACACAAGATGTTCTGGGCACTTTAATTAGAGTGGCTCTCAGAGCTGCTCTAATTAAAGCCCCTCCCCACCTCCCAGAATACATGTATAAACACCTTACAGGACTTATCCAAGGCCCTATAGAGAGTCTGTAGCAGAGCAAGCCACTGAACACCTAAATCCTCCTAAATCCCAGTCCAATGCCACCCTAAACCACAAGATCAGACGTTCTTTCTCTTTTTACTTTAGCCTTGTCTGGGCTGGAGGTAAATGCAAGTCCAGTGTTACCTCACTCCACCTAAATTATGGATCCCAAGCTGTATCTTGAGGCCAAAAATTGACTTGTGTTTGTCTCTAGAGTTGGATGCCCTGTTCTGTTTATGGATCTCATTAAACCACCTTCTGCCCCATGTAAATCTCAGAAGAATGAAATTCTGGGGGGCCAGAAGGGAGCGAAGGGTCACCACTGAGCCCTTATTACCCAAGTATCCCTCAGTTAGAAGAAACTGATTCTGATCTAAATTGAAGCCTCGCTGAGCAAAGCCACCTTTAACCTGTTGCTAAAACCTGTTTTTTTTAAAAAAGCTGTATTTCTAGAGCACATCTCTGACCTCATTTGATTCTAAAAGGCAATTTGTTCTTGCTTAGCAAGCGGCTTGGGAAATGAAAAAGCCAGTGAGAGCCACAGACAAGAATTGATAGGAACAAGCCCAGCAGTAATCAGGGAGTCCAGTGAGCTGCATACCTCTCAACCTGGATACAAAGAACTAAATGCATCTCTGGTGTAATGGCATTCTGGCATTTGTCTGTCCTACTAGCCACACAGCAAAGCATGTGCTAAGAAAGCCGTGGGCTGTGTGTTTTCAGAGGCAGCTAGGTAGTGGTGGGTGGCAGAGGAAAAAGGATCAGTTCCCTTTTTCATTAACAAATTCTGTTGCTCCCCCCAAATAGGTCATGATGAGTACAGTAGGTCCAGAAGGAAAGACACCTTCTGTTTCCCCTTTGGCTGGATACAGCCCACCACTCAATCTGAGAGAAAATTGAAGATGAAATATTGCTGGTCATGTTTGCTTTTTAAAACAAACCTCAGTTAAATCTGAGCCTACTAATATCCTGCATTTTCCTGAGGCTGCAAAGCCAATAAATGGCTGTGTCTACACACGCTCTTTAATATGGAGTAGATTAATTAGCTGTGGAATAAAGCATCATCATCTACACGTTAGACCGCAGTTAACTAATTTATGCCAGCGTAATAGTACAGTTGGGGACAGTACTATCTTATGCTCTGGTAATTTATTCCAATTAAGCACACAAGTAGATGCTGACCACAGGCATAAATTGCACCCGGTCAGCCCAGCCAGCCGAGGGCCAGATTCCTTCCTGTTGCCTAGCCACGTGGCTCCGCACTTTCAACACCCTTATGCCTCAGCCAACACCACCACCCAGAGCCTGAGGCTGACCCCCTGTGCCCTCTGCCAGCCCAGGCTTGCTCTGCCCTGGCTCAAATTGTACAGACACTGTGCCCAGGCATAGTTTACTCCAGCTCAAACTGCTCTGGAGTTTACTGCTTCACATTAATTGCACATGTAGATGCTCCTGGTGTCTCTACACCCTTGTGGAACAGTTAGAAGAACTGTTATCCTCAGGTGTAGAAGTGGGTTTGGGAACCACTTGACCCAGGTCACACAATAAGTCTGTGGCAGAGCTAGCTGTGAATCCTAGTTTCCTTGCTTCTGAGCATTAACATGAAGAACTCAGTACCAGGCTCCCCTATGAAATAATCTTGTATTGCTAGGAAGGATGAGGCTTTATGGCATTAAATTCCTTAGAGCAAAGTGAAATAGGTGAAACCTGCAGGTTGTGCCCAACAAGGGGAAGCAGTATGACAGGGGTCATTGCTGTGCCCTTGGCCTGGCTGTATGAGTGATTGTGGTCCACGGGCCAGGTGCCCAGAGATTGGAAACTAGCTAATGTGGTTCCCATTTATCAGAAAGGGAGAAAGAAGGACCCAGAAAACTACAGGCCTGTAACCCTCACAACGGTCTTGGGGAAAATCCTTGAAAAAATTATCAAGGATCACATCTGTGAGGGGCCAGCAGGGGAGATCATGCCCAGGGGAATCAACATGGGTTCGTCAAAGGCAGGTCCTGCCAGACCAACCTGATGGCCTTTTATAACCAGGTAACTAAATCCCTGGATGATAGTGTCATCGTGGACGTAGTCTTTCTGGACTTTAAGAAGGCCTTTGACACTGTCTCACCCCATTCTCATTAATAAATTGAGCAACTGTGGCATTGATGCCTACACAGTTGGATGGGTCAAAAATTGGCTGATGGGGCGCACCCAGAGTGGTGGTGGATGGGTCGTACTTGACCTGGTGGGATGTGAATAGTGGAGTCCTCCAGGGCTCAATCCTGGGGCCTACACTGTTCAACATCTTCATCAGCGACTTGGTCGAGGGGGTGGAAAACACGTCCAAGTTTGCCAATGACACCAAGATGTGGGGAGAGGTAGGCATGCTCAAAGGGAGAGAGAGGCTGCAATTAGATTTAGACAGACTACAGAAGTGGGCGGATGTAATAGGATGGGGTTCAGTGTAGATAAATGCAGGGTGCTGCACCTGGGGAGAAGGAATCCACAGCATACATACAAGCTGGGGAGCTCCTCCCTTGTGAGCACAGAGGCGGAAAGGGATCTTGGAGTCATTATGGACTCCAAGATGAACATGAGCTGCCAATGCCAGACCGCAGTCAGCAAAGCCAACCGCACCTTGTCATGCATCCAAAGATGCATCTTAAGCCGGTCCAGAGAGGTGTTACTTCCCCTCTACGTGACATTGGTCCAGCCTCAATTGGAGTACTGCATCCAGTTCTGGGCACCGCACTTTAAGAAGGATGTGGCCTGCCTTGAGGGTTCAGAGGAGGGCAACCCACTTGGGTGGAGGGCAACAGGGCAGGCCCATGAGGAGAGGCTGAGGGACCTGAACCTGTTCAGCCTCAGCAAGTGGAGGCTGAAGGAGGATTTGGTGGCTGCCCAGAAATTCGTTACGGGAGATCAGCAGCAAATAGGAAGGGTCCTATTCCCCCCAGCAGCATGTGGGGTGACAAGGAACAATGGCCAGAAGCTGCTGGAAAATAGGTTCAGGTTAGAGAACAGGAGGCACTATTTCACTGTTAGGGTGGCCAGGATCTGGAATCAACTTCCTTAGGGAAGTGGTCCTCGCTCCTACCTTGGGTAAATTCAGATAGAGGTTGGACGAACACCTGTCTGGGGTCATGTGATCCGAGCGTGTGCTCCTGCCAGTGGCAGGGGGTCAGACTAGATGATCTGTTCAGGTCCCTACTGACCCCAAACTACTATGAAACTCTGAAGTAATGAGAAGAAAAGCAAACCAATGGACATCATCTGACTGGCGGTACCAGCAGGTTTCATAAAAAGAGGAGTGGAGCGGAGACATACAGGCCTAGCTTCAGGAGCTGAAGAGTAAGAACGTACCCAGGGTACCCATGCCATGCACTGCACAGATGATAGCATCTCCTTTCAGCCAGAAAGAATGTAGCAACTAATTTTTCCACTGCCCCCAACTTGGGGTAGTCCTCACATTTGTCATGATGATTTTTTCATGAGCTTGGGCTCCTTGGCTTCAAAAGCCACTTCCTGACCTAATGAGCTACCTCACAAACTACTGATGGGTCCAGCAACCAGAGAGGCAGCTAGAGCAATACCACATCACTACAGGCAATTGCAAAGCAATTACAGCCATGCTGTAAAATGCTCCCTCCAAGTGGATGTACATGGGGAATTTAGATTGGGCAGGATCTGCACGTTCACCATGCCTAAACAGCTATGCAAGGGGCAAGGCAGGGGAAGTCCAGACCTGTGGCATTTAATTTTTAATTAAATGTTTCAGTGAACTGAACAGCGGCCAGAAGAATCAGACTGAAGACTCAGGAAGCAAAGAGCCAGCCATATGAACAAAGGACCATGAGATAAATGGGAGCAGGGACTTGCAGTGCACTAGCTGCTCCAGGGTAACTGCCTATGTGTGTGCTTTAATCTTGCAATAAATTAAAGCTAACCCATGTGCCCATTCCCTTCTATTGCCTGTGCATCTCCTGGCCTTGCCACACTTGCTACCACTTCAGGGCAGGGAGCTGGACTAGATGATCTCTTGGGGTTGTTCCCTGCCCTACCTTCTGCCATACTGTGATTAACTTCAGAAGAGATGCAGCTTAGGTAGAAGATGTAGCCACCACCTCATAACACCCTCCCACTGGGCCTCCCTCCTGCACTGTCAGGAGATTCATCCAGTACATCCAGATTCAACCTCTGGCCCATGCGGCTACATCATCTAGCCTGTGGGGCTCCCACGGGTCTGGAAATATGGCTGCAGGGGAGCAGTAGCGGCATGAATTGCTATGGCTCTGAATTACACCATAGGAATTGCTACCACTTCCCCGCCACCAGGTTTCCAGACCCATGGGGAGCCCTGCAGGCTGCATGATGTGGCTCAGTACACTGTGGCCAGATCTGGCATCCAGGTTCAAGCTGTGGTCAAATCCAACTTATGGGGTTTGGCCAGCCACTGTGTTGCACTGTGGCCTGATCCCATGCACCAAACCCACATCGTATCCAGCTCATAGACTGACTCTGCCTACTGGACCTGGCCTGTAGACTGTCTCCATGCCACTCATCTGGCACATGGGGCTGGAAGGTTGAGCACCACTGGATCAATCTATTTCTGTTACAGGAGCTTAATATAACAATTAAATGGCTGAAGCAGGAACAGGAAAGTTGCCCCGTACCTTTTCAGAGAAACTTCCGACTCTGTTCTTTGGTTGCCTCCTTGTTCTCAGTGATCTTGTCTGACCAGGACAGTGCCTGTGCACCAGTGGAAATGAAAGAAGTGCTGTTCAGGTACTTGTGTTGCAGCTGCAAACCTGTGGGCTGAAGCAGGACATAAAGCATGCCTAGACCTTCTGCTGGTCCTTGGCACAGAAGTGAATTTCATGTTGAATGAACTAATGCACTATCTGGTCATTTGCAAGCATACCATGCTGGGACTGGATGCCTCTGGGCTCCCTACAAGCACATCAGCAGTCTCTAGGTAGCCCGAAGGTGGATATTTTCTAGGAACAGTATTCAGATAGCTTGGGGATGGACTCAAGCACAGCACAAGGGAAGAAATAGCCAGATCTAGTCTGGGGTAGTTTAGTGCTGCAGAGGACAGGACAATTCACTTCCTGGCTCTGTTTAGCTGCCCTGTGTACAGAATACCAGGACACATCCTCAGCCGGCGTAAAGTGGCATTGTGCCCCAGGAGCTGGGGGACTGACACCATTCCACACATCACTTCCTCCACATGTTATCTTTGCAATTCCTAGGGGCTGCAGTCTGTTGCAGTTGGAACCACAAAGTGACATTCATAGGGAGGGACAGGTTAAACTGGAGATTTGCAGGCAACGATATGCATGAATTTCTGCTTTGCCTCACCATAGGCAACCACCGCTGCCATTTACTCTGTGGGAAGCAACATTTGAAATTGCTCAGGCCCTTTTATATCTGCAAGAGAATCCTTGACACTCTCAAGCCACTTCCATTGTGCTGTCTGCATAGATCTGCCTGTGCGCTGCCAAACCTATTTTGTGTTTGCAGCTAAGGCAATTTCTCACACATTTCAGTGGCCTATGGGCACAATCTTAAGGCTTTGTTGGGGTGCACGCTCAGATCTACAATGTTGTGGGTCCCTTTGAAGAGACCTGTTAAGAATGTGGCCTCTAGCTTTTTCCAGCTTACTCTTATTACATGAAATATGGCCACAATTTCATCTAGAACCCAAAACCAACAGAGATCATTCTCTCAGCCTTCAGCATTTGTAAAGTCACAAGTTACATTTCAGTTACGAAGCACTTCACGAGCTTCATTTGTTTATAAAATATATAACTGTGTTTTCTCTAGAGGGGAAAACTGATGCACAGTGTGCGGAGGTGCTGATTTACTCAAGGTCATGCAGCCTGCCGAGTATTAGCATGGAGACACAGGACTTCCAGTTCCTAGACTGCTGCCTAGCCCATTAAAGATCTTTCAGGGGTCTCTGGCCTTTTCAAAAGCCGTATGTGATATTTGCTTTTAGAGTGAAGCTATTTTCTCCATTTTTTAACACCAATGCTTCTGCTTCTGTTAAAGGGCTCCCCATTCAGAAATACTTCCCTGATTCCATATCAGATTGTCCTTTCGGCTTTTTCACTTCTTTCCTTCTCACCTCCGTCTGTTCCAAATGGAGCAGCAGCAGCAATCGCAACTTTAATTGTAAGTACAAATCTGTATGCTGTTTGCTTTCCACACATCAGCCACCAACCAGCTGCTTTCATTGTGAATAATGTATGCTCAATTAAGGAAAACAATACTAAGGAACAACACAGAGCATGGTGTGTGCATCTCCCTTCCAACAGGCAGCACCTACTCTGAAAACAAAATGGCTGCTGTCCCTGAACACAGGTAGAGTTCCTAGAAATGGAAAGTCATTGCAGACGCAATGAAATATCCTGCACAGCACTTCTAAAAACAGCTTCTACTTCTCACTGAAAAGAGTCTACGTTCCTTCGCCACTGATGCAGGGAGGGGGCAAACATCTTACACAATCATAACACAAATTCATTTCTATTATGGATGAATTTATATTACAGGAGCACTTAGGGACCCTGGATAAGACTGGGTCCCTTGTGCATGGAGTTGTATAGACCCAGAATAGGGTAATCTCTGCATAGGTATAACAAGCAGTTTTTGCACCCAAGGTAAAAGTGGTGGCAGATGCTGGTTTTATACCCCCTCAAAATAGGCAACTGGAGTTTGTGCCCCTTTGGCCATGTTACTGCATTTCTGTGCCACCCCATACTGGGCAAGGGAACATTGTCAGGGAGTGGGATATGTTCTGCTCATCTGGTCCCATTCCACACACCAAGTGACAAATCTGAAATACACACAATGTGGCACGCTCTCAGAGCAAGCACAATACTGCTCTCAGGCTCCAGTGTGTTTACTGATCCATTCCTAGTGCTACTTGAAGAGCAGCTACATTACATGACTGCAGTTATTGAGCAGTTGGTGCACGCTGACTGGGAATTGAGTGGGTAAAGTCATGTTTTCAGGCTGCTCCCAAGCATAGGTAGAAGCTACAGTGACTCTGCCCTGAAGTTCATTTGGCAACCATTGATCCTTCCAGAGCATGGTATATGCATGAGAGGTCACCCAGACTTCAGGGCAGGAGTTCTGAAGGAAGCTGCCCAGATCTTCCATCCCCCCATTAGGTCACTGAGACAGAATCCAAAGGCCAGACTGAGTCCAAGCATTTGGCACCACCATGGCTGTCTTTGTATAGCATCTGGGAATTGAACCCTAGTCTCTTGCATGGTAGACAAGGATACATGGCAAACAAGGATTTTACCACTGAACCACAGGGGACTCCTAACCCTGAAGTACTTAGTGTCTAAGTAGACAAGATAATGGGTGGGAGAAAGAGCTACCATGTTCTTCATATGGCAATTGCTTCATGGCAGGAATTGGGTTTCATCTGTGTTTGCACAGCACTCAGTGCTATCTAGTAGGGTCCCTACAGTCCTGGGTTGCAGGCACTTTGGTTCCATTTTTCTCCATTGCACTGGTGAGGGAGGCAGAATCATGAGGTTAGGGGTCATAGGGTAACCGGGAGAAAGTTGAAGCAACATTCACATGTGCAGATTGTGTATCTTATGCAGAGGCACCAGAAAGCAATGCATGGAACCAGCCATGTTCAGCTACCTGCCTTCACAGTGCATCTGGGGCAGACATACAGGCAGCCATACCCTCTGCCAAACTGAGGTCTCACCCAAAGCCCATGAAAGACAGTGCTCCCACAGACTTCAGCAGACTACAAAAGTGGGCAGATGAGAATAGGATGGGGTTCAATGTAGACAAATGCAGGATGCTGCACCTTGGGAGAAGGAACCCACAGCATACATACAGGCTGGAGAGTTTCCTTCCTGAAAGCACAGAGGCAGAAAGGGATCTTGGAGTCATTATTGACTCCGAGATGAACATGAACCACCAATGCCAGACCGCAGCCAGCAAGGCCAGCCATACCTTGTCATAAATCCAAAGAAGCATCTCAAGCCGGTCCAGAGAGGTGATCCTCCCCCTCTATGCGACACTGGTCAGGCCGCAGTTGGAGTACTGCGTCCAGTACTGGGTGCTGCACTTCAAGAGGGATGTGGCCAGCCTGGAGAGGGTGCAGAGGAAGGCCACCCGCTTGGTGAGAGGGCAGCAGGACAGGCCCTACGAGGAGAGGCTGAGGGACCTGAACCTGTTCAGCCTCAGGAAGAGGAGGCTGAGGGGGGACCTGGTGGCTGCCTACAAACTCATCAGGGGAGATCAACAGCAAATAGGTAAAGCACTTTTCTCCCCAGCACCACCTGCAGTGACAAGGAACAGTGGGAATAAGCTGATGGAGAATAGGTTTAGGTTAGAGATCAGAAGGCAATATTTACAGTTAGGGTGGCCAGAATCATAGAATCATAGAAATTAGGGTTGGAAGGGACCTCAGAAGATCATCTAGTCCAACCCCTGGCTCAGATCAGGACTATCCCCAACTAGATCATACCAGCCAAGGCTTGATCTAGCTGAGTCTTTAAAACCACTAAGGATGGAGATTCCACAACTCCTCTGGGCAGGGCTGTCCCTGGGAGGGGGGCGAATTGGGCAACTGCCCCAGTGGCAGGCTCCACAGACAGTGCTGTACAGGCCCCATCATGGCTGCTGTGTGTCACCAGCACTGGCCACTTGCACCTCCTGGCCACTTGGAATCTGGAACCAACTTCCCAGGGAGGTGGTCCTCGCCCCTACCTTGGGCAAATCCAAGGGGAGGGTGGATGATCACCTGTCTGGGGTCTTGTGAACCCAGCATTTATTCCTGGCTGTGGCAGGGGGTCAGGCTACATGATCTGTTCAGGTCCCTCCTGACCCTAGCTACTATGAACCTATGAACTTTGGATCAGGTACCTGCCATGCAGTTGGTTGTATATTATTAAAAATCTGCCACCCAGAAACAGCTACCTTCACTGATAAGTCAGATGATACAGATGATACTTGTAAGGTTTCATAGTTTCATAGTTTCTAGGGTTGGAAGGGACCTGAACAGATAGATCATCTAGTCTGACCCCTGCCCTGGGCAGGAACGAGTGCTGGGATCATAATAACCCAGCCAGATATCTATCCAATCTCCTCTTGAAGACCCCCAAGGTAGGGGAGAGCACCACCTCCCTTGGGAGCCCATTCCAGAACCTGGGAGCCCTAACCATAAAGCAATGCCTCCTGATATCAAGCCTGAACCTTCTCTCAATCAATTTGTGACCGTTATTCCTTGTTATCCCAGGTGGTGCCTGAAGGAACAGATCCTCACCTATTTTCGGCTGGTCCCTCCTCGTGAGTTTATAGACGGACACCAGATCCCCTCTCAGTCTTCTCTTGTGGAGGCTGAATAGATTCAGGCCCTTTACCCTATCTTCATAGGGCCTGGCCTGCTGCCCCCCGACACCATGCGAGTGGCCCTCCTCTGGACCCTCTCAAGGTTAGCCACATCCTTGTTTGCCAGATGGGCAGGTGTCACATCTGGTCCCTCACAGGGCCTCTGTGAGCAAAGTGAGGGGCTGGGAGTACTATTTTCACTTCCACAGGTGATGATGTGATGAGAGGTAATACTCAAGGCACTGAAAGTCAATCCTCCCCCCTCCCTTTTCCCCACAACTCTCCCTGGTGAAGGTTCGAGCTGACACGGTAATGAGTTTAAAGCAGGATATGCTTCCAATGAATGAATGAGACATCTAATGAATATTCAAAATTGGCAAAGCAGATCGCTTTCAGCTAAATTTGATCACAATAAGGGATAAATTAAGCTGCAGGATGAATACATTAGAAATGAAGATTAAAAGAACGCACTGTACAAAGTCAGAAAAGTAGGTTTAGCCAAAATCTGACAGTGTACACAAACAGACTAAAATAAAGTTCCTTTCACCACAGCGATAATGAGAAGAATTGGATCAAGGCTCTCAGTGAGTTCCTATGGAAACACATTTTTTTTATTTAAAAATAAAGGGCAGAGGGGGGATTGCCTGGGAGATAAAAGATACTCAGAGGTCTAAGAATAGAGGGTTATGCTCAGAAAGGGTTATATTTAACAAGACAAATAACCTTGTGTCAAGGGAAAGTCCAAGCTGGAAAGCAGGGATCATCAAACAGTTGCCCAGGCAAAAAATCACTGCTCCGTGATTGAAGTGCAGTGCAGACTTTACATCTCATGGGGTGCAAAGCCAGATCCTAGGTGGTGTCCAGATGAGCGCAGATCTGTCTGCAGCACCACACACTGCACAGGCAGGCATTCCCCATGCTGCTACCTTGTAGTGCAGGGTTGGGGGGTTGACCCTGGGAAATCCCAGGGTAAAAAAAACCATGCCCAAAAAAAGCAGGGCAGCGCATGTGGCAGCCAGCCAGAGGCCCCCAGGACCTCAGGTAAGGCTGCTGGGGCCAACACAGTTGCTGGCCTCAGCCTCTCCTGCCCTACCCGGGATAACCTGCCATGTGCCAGAGCATGCATGGCACTGGCGTTCCCCCGGGGACAAGCAGCAGCAGCACAAGGTGAGCCACTGCTGCTTGTCCCCAAGGAAACAAACATCTGCTTTCATCTGGACATGCATCTGGAGCTTGAGTGCATAGCTGGGCAAGTAGCCTCTCAAAGCTTGTCAGGAAATCCTTCTGAGTGATAGCAATACCTCCCCTTCCCAGAGCAGCTTCCTGCAAGGATCTCAAAACACTTTGCAAATGCCTCAGGAGTTGAGATGGGACCTTGAGCTGCTTTCATCCCCAGGGATAACTTAAGCTTCACATCAGTGAACCACGTAAGCATTTTTAGATAGAGCTAACTTACAAGAGAATGAAGCAGTTGAAGAACCCAGGGGTCCTGGCTTATAGACTCATCTGCACTAAGCCACAGGTCAGCATGCCAACCATATGCTAGGTGAAGAGAATCAAGCCCTTGTGACTTCAGCAGCTAGAAGATCAAGGTGTTTTTAGGGTGTAGCTGTCCCTTTTACATAGGCAACAGAAATAGGAGACCTAAGTTCCAGTCCCAGCTGCAGCCCAGACTCATTGGGAAGCCTTGGGCAAACCACTAGGCTCTCCTGTCTTTAAAGAGTTTAGATGTGAGGGCATGTTTTCTCTAGCAGAGTGGTGTTGTCAAGGAGTCAGCTGTATTTGTAGCACGTGAAGAATGAAGCAAATATTACTGGTCCAGGACAGTGTCAGGCTTTTCCTACGACTGTTGGACTCCTATGTCCCAAAGGGGCAAAGTGTGGAGGTTCATGCTGTGCTAGCCCCCAAATGCTTCCTCACTTCACAAAGTGTCCAGGCCTTCAGGATCTGTAACACCAGGCTGGTGACCTCCCAGGAACAGGATTCCAAGGATTATGGCGCATGTTGCTGTAGTTTGGGTAGATCCAGCAAGGGCAGAGGCAGAACACCTGGAGAGAAAGGTTTTGCATGGGCAAGCAGGAGTCCTCCAAGCTGAGAGAGAGATCGCAGTGGGGACTTGGGTCTGTTCTTATTTTGTCTGGACACGCCCCAGCTACAAAGCCACTTAAAGATCAGTGAGACAGTGGTAATATTCAAGCCCTGACCACAGTTACAGACCCTGTTCAAGAGTGGAACAAATGGACAAGGGTCCCCAGAGAGCTAGGGTCTAAGCAAATAAGACAGGTAAAGGGTGGGAGAGAGTAAGCATGGTTACCATGCAGATTGGATGAAGAGTTGAAGCAGAGCACCAGAGGGCCAGGCTTTCATAGGAACTCCAGCCCACAAGGAGAGCTGGGATTTCCTGTGCTGCTCAGCACGTTGGGAGCACACTGGGTAGTGAACTCTTTGCAAACCATTGGTATGAAAATCACAGTGGACATGGATGATCATTGGAAAAATCAGACTCAGCATGAGTAACCCAAGGTCACTCAGACTGAGTGTGTGGAACAGGTGGAAAGTGAACACCACCCAATCGAGACCACTGTTTAATCACACAGCTTTCCTCTCTCAACCTTCACCTCCATAAAGGGGTGTCAGCTTTTTCAGAAGCAGATAAATGTCTCAAACTGACCCACTTTCCCTTTGGTTTATGTAAAAACCTACAGGTCACTAGAAACATCCTTTCTAATCCAGCCCATCTCTCTGCCCAAAGAAGTGGAATAAACAGGGGAGGGCTAAGGGCTGTCGGGTGAGCATGGGGGAGAGAAGGAATGTGCTAGCACTGCCCTAGGTGACACAGAACAGTGCTCAGAGCATGTCTGCTGGTCCTCCTCTCCCTGCTTTCAAACTATATGACTCCCAGCAAACAGACACTGAAGGGAAGAACAGCAAAACTCCAGCTAGCCGCCTACTCCTCAAGTGTGCTGATGCCAAGGACGCGTGGGCTGGATCCCCAGCGCAGCAAATGCCCAGGGAGAAGCTGTATGAAGTTTAATGTTCAGAGTCAAAACACCACACCATCAGCACTGGAGCCAGGAGTCTGAGCTGCCAGGCTTTCCTCTGGGCCACCACCCTATGCCTTTTTTGGTTAGACAAGGAGCTAGCGACGCCAATCATTGCCTCTCCACTGCACCCTGACCCACAAACTGGAATTCCCAGTTACCTCATGGGATCCCTCTACCCCCTAAAATATGGGACCAGGAGGAGGAGGTTGCAACCTGAGAGGTGCCCACACTGTGGGAGAGGGGAAGGAAGGGAGAGAGCAGATGAAGGAGGAAGGGGTCAAGAGAAAGAGAGGCTTCTGGTGTCACTGGGTGAGGGAGGAAATAGTCCGGTCCAGTCACAGCTGATCCATTTGAGACTGGCTTTGCCCCTTCACGCTTGAACAGGAATAAGGAGGGGACAGGACAAGGGCCAGCCTTTCTCACAGGAAAGACGAGGGCAGTGACAAATGATAGCGTATGGATAGCTGAGCAGTGTGTTCATAATTCAGCTGCCATAGAGTGAAGCAAGCACTGTATTTATGCAAAGGCAGGGGACTGGGTTTGAAGGCTGAAGGGACCATTTCCAAATGCCTCCTGAAAGTAGGGCAAGGCTCAGAGCAGAGCAGAGCTGCATTGTGCCTCAGTAGCACCACTTGCCCTTGGGGCAGCATGGGGTGGCAGGGGAGCTCTGAGAGGCACGATGCCTTAGGCTGGCAATCTCCTACTTCAGGGATCCAGGTGGAGTGTGGCTCTACTGGCCCAGCCTTGGAGATGGGTCTGTGTCTGCTCCACTCCACCCTGGCCAGCTTTCTGCCCTGACCTCCCAGCACCTGCAGAGACAAAGATTTCATGCACCCATTAGCCTTGGTATCCAGCCCAGTGATGCTGGGTAAAGCCTGGGCAAGATGAAACAACTTCTGCTTCTTGCTATCCTGGTAGAGACTGGGCACCCAGGCCCCCCTGGAAATGCTGCATGGGAGTCTCATTCACTGTCTGCTCTGGACACCCTAAACACTCCACCAGCTCTCCAGCCATACAGTGCCCAGTAGGAGAGGCCGGGGGCCTTGTGTAGCAAGTTCAGTAGCCATGCCATCCTTGCCCTGCTCCAGTTCTAGGGTACTCTCCTCTTCTTACTCATCTGCCATGCCTTGATATACTTTAATTGATCAGATGAGAGGCTACCTAATGGGTCCTAGAGCAAGCTGCCATTTCTCTGACAGTCAATAGGTTCCTTCCAGACTGCCAGTTTCAACCCTGCTTTCATGCTAAGTGGCCCTGTCAGTCCATCTATGCCCCCCAGGGCACCTGTAGCCTTAAGGGCTATTCCTGACCTCTGACCTCCCTTACAGCCATACCCATGCCTTGCAGATTCTCCCAATCATCACTTAGGTGGCAGTCTGCCCCCAAATCACCAGGCCACCTCAGGTCTCCATTCCCTTGTTGGGGCCTCGGCCTTCCTGGCCTCCTCCTCTCTGCTCTAGCTGGTCCCTTTAGCCTAGACCCATTGCATTGGGCCTAGCTTCTTGAATGTAAGTCCTACTCTTGCCCTTCTTGGTGCTGGGCTCTTGGCCCTGTCTGTCCTTGTAGGACTCTTGGTCCGTGACCCTGTCTCTGGTGTCCTTGAGCACCCTGGCACTGTCTTTGCCCTTCTCAGGTGTTGGGCATCTGGCCCTGTCTGCATCCTTCTTGGGCGCTGTCCATCAGTGCCTTGAGCCTGGCTGCTGGCAGGGCTCAAAACCACTCGTGCCCCCTGGGCACCACTAGGACCTCCACCTCCCCTTCAGTCTCAACCCTGAACCACCGGTATAAACTGCAGCAAAGGAATAAGCCCACTGGCTACAACCAGGGACTCCCAAGCCTGCTGGCTGTATCACCAACTAAACCCACATTAGATCCAAACATAAATAGTCACTAACTGTCCATGCAGCAAGTCTTCCCCTCATCCTTGTTGCATTCTTCTGTGCTATCAGCATCTTACTGGCAGGCCTAGGGCAGCTCCAGAGTCAGCCAGACATCCCCCCGCAGCCTTTCTGTCCAGAAGATCTTCCCCTTGTGGCACACAGGGCCAAACTGCCTCTCTGGCTCAGACTCTGGGCTTGTAAACTGCCTAAGCCTTGCCCCTTCCCGGCAGGTGGCACCCCAGCCCCCTGCAGGGATTCCTCCTTACAGCCTGGTGGCTGGTTGCCATGGCAGCTTATGACTGCTGCTCTTGAAGCCCCTTGCTGCCCACACCGGGCTCTGGCCTCCCGTCCTATTGCAGAGCAGCTCGCTGTGCAATAGACTGTCATAGTCTTTGTCCTTAGCTGCCTATTCCTTTTCAACCAATTTATCCAGCCAGCTGACTTCCTGCCCTTTGGGGAGGGGGCTGGACCCAATGATCTCTCAAGGTCCCTTCCAGCCCTAAAGTCTATGAAATCTATGAGATCTATGAAATCCCAGGCAGAGTTCCTCCTGACTGGCTGCAGGTGTGTCTCTTCACTCTAATGGCCATCTCCCTGTCTGTCTAGGAAGCAATGCTGCTTTGCTGCCTGGCAGCTAGCCCCTCTTCAGTTGTCTGGGCTCTATCTGCTGCAGCTTCTCTCCTTAAAGTAACAGGAGCCCCAGGCTCCCTGTTACACGTTGCTACCCAGATAAAGGGCTGCTGTCCAGGTGGCTAATCCTAACTGCCATGGGGGCTTGGGCCAAGGCCTGATCTCTCTGTGACTCACTCTCTCCATCGACAGAAAGGGGAGGGAAAGGTATAGGCCACAAAGCGTGGCTCCACTTCCAAGGTGCACTGACTAGCTCAACCCTCCTCTCTGGCTCCAGAGCATTGGAAACACTATTTCCAACCTGCACAGAGCTTCTAAGAGATGACACGATAGGTGACTGATGTACAGTGGCAATTGCAAAATGCATTCCTTGAGCCAGCCTAGACAACCAAGCAGGACTGTTTTAGCTCTATTGATGGATTCATAAAAAAGGGAACTTTGATGCAGGTCCAGCTATGCACACTCTAGAAGTAAAACCAATATAACTCTCTCAGTAAAACAGATTGTTTCCCTAACCACCATCGTGATGCTGCTGCAGAACTGTGTAGCCCAAGCCAATAAAGGCTAACCTGGGGAAGCACAGGCACAGAGAAGTCAAGGTCAGTGGTAGAGTTGGGATCAGAATCCAGGTCTCCTCAGCTTCTTCCAGCTCCACATGTGCCGTGCACCATAATTCCTCTTATGGAGAATGGCCTCCCAGAAGCCTAGTGAGTTTGCAAAAGGAGAAAATTAGAGACCTGTCTATCAGACTGACATGAACAAGTCTATTAGCAGCCCTTGCCAGGTGAGAGGAAAATATTAACACATGGAAAACAGAGGAAAAGAGGCAGCTTGTCTGGGCCTCTGTTGTGACTGCACAGACAGATGAAACCAATGAAGTTATAATAAATCCCCCACATGCTTAATTTTTTTCTATCAATAGTTCTGCAAAGTCTTTGACAGGTTCAGAAATTCTATGTAGGCTCCTGGCAACTACAGCCGGGCTGGGAAGGGGTTCACAGAAGAGGGGTAGCAGGGCTTCTCAGAGAAAGTAGAAAGGAAATTAAAACAGCAAACTCTGCTTGTGGATTGAAGGGGAGACAAACCAGGGGCCTGGAGTGCCTAATGAAGATCAAGTCCTGGGGAAGATGGAAATCTAGCTGTCTCCTGCCCCTGGGCATCTTTTTCCTGGCTTTGATCAGTTACTGTAGAAGCGGTATGCTAACAGCCTTCTATAGCCTGGTCTAAGGGAGACACCGCTGACTGGGAGACCCTGGCTCTGATCCAGGCAAATCAGCTTCCCCCATGCCGTTTCCCTTCTGTAAACTGTTCAGAACAGATGCTTTATATTACCCAGGTATATGCAACTCACCTAGCACAATGCCTGGGGTATCCAAGAACCACTGTTATGTGAACAGGAAATGGAAGGGATTCGCATGTTAAATAAACTGTGCGCCCCAAATTGTGACCACTCCACCTGGCCTTGGAAAAAGCACTTTGTTTCCAAGTCTTAGGGGAAGACTTGTGTGGCCCAATTTATCTAAGAGAAGCAGTAAAACCTGGGTGTAAAAACTGAAGCTGCTACCATGGAAATGGTGGCATCTTCAATTGCCCTACATAAGCAGGGTCATGGATAAAACTTGGGCTGTGATGAAAATGGGCAGATTCCAACGGCACCAGGAAAGAGAAAAAGAAAAGCCACTCCATACCTCCAACTCCCCCCAAAGCAGCAGCCAGCACCTCCACACAATGTACCACATTACTATTCCACATTAGGCACCTAGGCTCCAGTCTGTCAGAGCCTTATGCACACATGCCTGTTTGATAGTCAGTGGGAAGATGCATGTGCCTCAAGTTACTCCCAGGCTTTTAGGTTCTACAGATGCTCGGAATAGCTGGACTAAATTTGTGAAAGATTGTAACCCTCAACCCTTCACTTTGGAGGCTCTATTGATGACTCTCCTGTGTCCATCATAACACAGAACATGTTTCAAGCACAGACATGGTCAAAGGGCTGAATTCTCCTCTTTCTCTACCTCACCATCACCAAGACTGTCTACTGTGCCAGATCTGAGGGCATGGAGCTGTACCACAGCCTGCCTGGATTTGGACTCCCTCCCATACTACCTACCAGCAATGGCAGAATGTGGGTCATTCAACAAATGGGTTGGTGGAGGGGGCTGACAGTCATACAGAATGACAGCTTTCAAAATCTGGGCAGCTTGTTCTTGACTGTTGGCAGGATATATTGATCTTGTGAAAGCAAGGGGATTATTTGAGAAAATAAGAGCATCTATCTTCTTTTTAGTTGAACAAGGTTTTATGTATGTCCATCATGCTTTGGCAAATAGCAGAAATGTTGTTTGTTCAGGGATGCCCTATGGCTAGGGTTGTTGTGGGAGGGCATTCTTATGGACATTTTTGGACAAATGTTTATTATGTGGTTGCCTGCAGTCACACTGAATTGCTCTCAGTGAGCTGGCAGGTCACTTCAAGCTCTATGACTCCTTTTACATATATACAGGCACTGAGAATATGTAGGTACTTGCATGAATACACTAATTTCCTGATCTGGATTTACTGTGCATCAATCTATGCCGTAGGTGTTGAATTATTTTAAAATCACTGCCTAGGTTAACATTTTTGGTGACTAAAGTTGTTAAGTGAATATCTAAAAAAACCCCCCCAGAAACAAAACCTTGGAACTGTAGCCAGAGCAAGCAACACTGAAAAATTAGCACCAAGCCAACCCCAGGGAGCTACACTAATCAACAGAAGGAGTGGGTGGTTTTGTTGTTTTAGAATCAGATGCCAGCATTCCCCTTCAATTATGTGCTCTATTGTTTGAAACAGTGACTGGGTAATGAACATGGACGTGCATTATGACCGGGGGACTTTAAAAGGACCTAAAGGAGTTAGGTTCCCAAATCTCAGTGAATGAAATTCAATGGCAGCTCCATTAAAAACCCAGCTTAAAACTGATCAGGAATAGGTAATGCTCAGCTCTACAGTTAAATTATGTAGGTATGACAGATGCAAGATCCCAACCAAAACCGTATACCTACCACTCTATTTGCATATGGGCACCATTCTCAGCCCAGAATGCAGCCTAACTATGCAAATGCACTATCAATTCTACATATGCAGATATGGACTTGCATGCATACTGTACAGACATCAAAATGCTTTATAAATGCACATCTAGGAATGTCTTCCAGTACCTGCGTGGTAATGTAGATATTGGGGTAGATTCCATGAGAAAGTGCCAACATGCATACATTCACAGATGTGTTCACGAGGGATGGATGTAGAAAGTCAAGTTTTGTTTAATGATGCTGTTGAGAGCCAGATGCAACCCGATGTAGTCATCACCAACAAAGAGGCCAAGAAGGTCGTGATCATGGACGTCACCATCCCCTTTGAGAACCAGCACCAAGCCTTCACTGATGGCCGGGCTCACAAGTGGGAGAAGTACGCCCCGCTGGCCAACACCCTGGGGTGCCATGGCTACGATGTGACAGTTGACACGCTCATCGTGGGAACGCTCAGAGCCTGGGACTCCAGCAACAAGAGCATCCTGTGTGCCTGCCACGTCTCCCGCTGCTACGCCAAGCTGATGCGCTGCCTCATGGTGTCCGACACCATCTGATGGTCCCGCGACATCTATGTGGAACACATCACGGGCCACCACCAGTAAGTACTCCGACCACACCAGACGAACCACCGCCGGACCGGACCCAGAGGGGACCGCCTGAACCGCACACCCCCCCCCGCACCAGATGGACCTTCATTTTTGAGAGGATTCTTCAACAACAGACGACCCCGCTCCACCTGAAGAGGACCCCCGTGATGAGACTCTATATGGACTGAGACACTTCCTTTGAACTACTTCCTCCACCATTGCGGACCATTGTAACGGGTTTGTGTGTATCTATCCCTTTTCTCTCTCAGCGTCATGAACCCCCTCCCTTCCCTTCCTCCTTCTCCCCATCCCCCACCCCCGAGGTTAGATGGTTAACATTGTATCTCCTGTAACCTAGTTGCCTTCCCCCTCTCACACCCATCCCTCTATTGTTAGTCCCTCGTGCAGGCGATCTGTATTTCCCTACTGGCTTTGTCATCTTTTTTGGATTCCCAATCCTAAACATTTACTAATAAGAGTCAATATGTACTAACATAACATTACAGCATGGGAACCACAAATTAAGCCCCATGCTTTCCCTGAGTGCCACTCTGATACCCTTCCCTTGCTTGAACTGCTGTTCTGCTTTCAGCTCCCTGCCCTACCTGCTGCTATGCTGCCTGTTCCCTCCCCAGTCTGCCATGTGCCACACAGAGGCTACCTGTGCCACTTGTGGCACATGTGATACAAGCTGGCCAATCGTATGTCACAGTACATATATAGAAATGCTGGGATGTGCTCATTTTTCTTTGCATTTACCAGGCAAGTCATCAGCTGCTGCAAACCAGAGTGGCTCTACTTAAGTCAGTGGAGTTATGTTGAGGTAAACCAGCCTTGGGTCTGTCCCATACAATGTGACCCTAGAGTAACTCTGTTGACTCAAAGGCAGTTCCTTCTGCTCTGTTGTATCAATGCCACTGAAAGCAAAGCATGGCTCTGGGACCTCTGGATGGTGTCCATGCCTACTGATCAGGTTTTGTTCTCACTTGCATTGGTCACATTGAGGGTCAAATCTTGGAGCTAACGAATGAAGATATGAAGTTTCATCAACTTCAGTGGGATTAGGATCTAGAATCTGACTTTGCAGTCCTTGTCCAGAATCTGGAATGGTCCATATTTACTCCACTGTAACAGTGAGTGAAGGCTACCATCCTGTTGGACTTGTAGACATGCAGGTATCCTGCATGAATGTAGGTAGATATGTACTGGACAATTGTCTTTGCGACAGTGTGTAGAGGGCAGCCATGAATATGGGATACCTGGCATCCTGGTGCATTCTTCCATAAAGTAACGCACAGGACTATGCATAAACATGGAAACAGAAGTGACAGTGGAGCAGCCTGTATTTCTAAACCTGGGAATCCAACTTGGGTCTGTCTGCACATTATGCATGGAGATATGCTGATGTAACCTGGATGAAACACAGTTACTTGAGGAGCACAAATGGATTTCTAAGCACAACTTGCCAATCTTCTTCTTCATTGGGTCTCCAGTCCAACCTTTCTATATGTTTCGCTCTCAATATTTTGCACAGGTCACTGCTTCCGGCACTGGTGTTGTCAAATCTTGTGGGGTGCATTGTGGTGCTACAGGGCAGGTCAAGAGATGATCCATAGTTTGGTTCTCCTGACAAACACATTGGTTAGTTGTTTAGAGACCCCATGAGTTCATGAGAAGGTTGCACCTGTCAAGACCCACTCTCAGTCTGTTCAGACTCTGCCATGTGTGCCATTTGTAATTGGAGCCAGGGTGCATGATAGATACCTCCTTGTAGTGCATCTTGGGCAACTTCTGAAGTGTCATCTTCTAGAAGGCCGTATCTATCAACCACTCCAAACATCAGTAACAACTTGCCAATGCCAGAATAGGACTGCTGAATCTATCTTCATTGTGACTGACTTTCCTTTCTTTTTTTATGTCCTTGTGACGAGGTATTTAGCAGAATTCGCAGTCATTGGAAACTGCCAGGCTGCGTCATGAGCACTTCTGCTTTGGGCTCTGTGACTGACAGGGGAACCATGAACCCCTATGCACACACACATGCTGATCACACAAGTATTTTGCCCAGATTTCAGGCTAGTCCGAGAGAAACTAACACAGTGGAAATGTCTCCAGGAATTGCTCTGAGGCTCAGCTCCACTCTTGCCAACACCTCTGGGAATCTGGAGTAACTTCACTGATTCCAACAGCTCACAATTTGCCCTTTCGTTTTCAGTCAGTGCTTAGGAGAGTGCTGCAAAGTCCTCTATGCCCTCTGTAGCTCCACAGCACTTCCCCCAAGAGATCTGAGTGCATTTTTGAAAAACACTGCTGCACCATAAATATTTATTATTCTGCTCTTTATTTTAAGTGCAGGTTGGAAAAACAAAAGTGTTAATTATGCCTTTTCAGGAGTTCTCTGCAGTTAGGGAAAGGAGACAAGATCAAAGTGATTTAATGGACTAATCTGTAGTAAGAGAGCCCTTTATCTTGGTCCAGCCCCTCTGGGCTCAATTTCCATTTATTTGTGCTTAGTAGTTTTCTTCAGCCGTCAGAGGTGTTGATTGAGCCATGCTCAGAGGGGGTTTAGCTTTCTGGCGAGGTCCTCCCTCTTTTTTTATCTCCTGGGGTTTTTGCACTGTTCTAACACAGTGGGGGGGCCCCACCTTTTTGGCAGGCATGCCACAAATTAGCCCTGTACCTTCCCTAAGTGCTGCTCTGATCCCTGTCCTCTGCCCAATCTCCTGCTGTTTTCTGCTTCCTGCACTACCTGCTGCTGTACATCTGTCCCCCCGCTGATCTACTATGTGCCACACACACAGGCTGCCTGTGCCTCTTGTGAAACTTGTGCTGTAAGTTGGCTACCCCTGTTCTAAGTTTCTCTCCTCTCTTGGACTTAGCATTTCCCCTCCTGAGCCATGCTAATGAAACAGCTGTTAGAGACTCAGACAACAG
This sequence comes from Crocodylus siamensis, assembly GCF_052110815.1. Classification (NCBI taxonomy): domain Eukaryota; kingdom Metazoa; phylum Chordata; order Crocodylia; family Crocodylidae; genus Crocodylus; species Crocodylus siamensis. The sequence continues at coordinate 50,828,493 of NC_143404.1, forward strand.
CAGTGACTGTTTGGGTCGAGCGCAGGGTTTTTGGGACACTACTGCTCCTTATGCCCTGAGAGAGCTGGCTGGGTCTCATTCTTAAAGTGTAACTTATTTATTCACCCATTCTTTGAAGCTGACACTGGAGCAAATCTGTCATCATTGCCCAGGGGACTTGGCACTTATTCAGGTCAAGTAACTTAGAGGACCGCTCTCAGCTCCCCTTCCTCATGATGACCAACATGTCACCCTGCAAGGAGGGGCACTGGTGAAGCCTCAGTGTAAATCCCCAGGTCTACATTGACTGGGGGCAAAATCAGAGCAGGTGCTTACAGAGTGCAAGCAGGGTGGCAGAAGCAGGACCTAGGCAAGGAACCTATGGGCTGATCACTTTGCTGTTCACACACAGCCCAAATGTTGAACTCATAGGTTGGCAAAATAGCAAGGCTGACCCTGGGAATCCCTGCAGTGCCTGGGGCTTTATCATTACTAGCCAGCAGGGACTAAGGGCCAGAAAGGATGATTATGATCCTCCAATCTCACTTCCTGCATAAAACAGGCAAAGATCTTCCTCTGGCAAGATTAAACTTCCTTGAGCCTAATCACTTGTGACTAGTAGGTCCTCTTCTTGCATCAGCTTGCTACCCACCTTCCTGCAATGGCCTGAGTCTATAGCAGAGGTATCAAACCCTTCTGGCCCCATAGGCTGGATGAATAGCAGATGGCTGTCCCCTGGGCCAGACTGGACCCATGGACCTCCTTGTCCCACCCTGATTCATGCCAATCCAGTGCATGCAGCACTTGCTGTGGCTGGCCTGCAATCCATGCTGCATGTGGCACGTGCCCTGGAGCAGCCAGGGGAGGAAGGGGCACCACTTGCCCTGGACCAGTCAGAGCGGGTGCCATGTGTGGAGCATGCCCTGAGCCCTGTGCATAGGGCTGCTCTGGCACGCACTGCATGCAGCATATGGACCAACTCCAGAGTCGGGGCAGAACGGGGGCCAGATAATGGGGCTCTGCAAGGCAAATTTGGGCCATGGGGCCCATCTTTGACATCCCTAGTCTACAAAGATGCCTTGCCTATCCAACATCAGCTCTCCTTCTTGGTTCGTTCAAGAAGTCTTGTGGGTATAAAGGACATCACCAAGATTGTCCACCCACCCACATATTGGAGGACACTTTCAAGGTCAGCCAGCAATAGGACACTGTATAATGAAGAGCACCAGATGGGGAGCCTGTCATAACCCTGCTGCTGATTGGCTCTGTGGCCTCAGTTAAGGAGCATGAGGAAACATGGCTCCCCTTCCTCGGCTGAAGGCAAAGAGAATGTTCCCCTCCCCCCTCACTGGGGCAACAATCCCCCATCTTGTTTCACTGCTTGGGCAAGTCACCCAGTCTCTCTGGGCCTTCAAGATCTACCTACTCCACAAGGGCTTTGTAAAGGCAATACACTCTCATGGATTTCAAACCAATTTGCAATACAGGCAGTCCTTGACTTACAACATTTTGAGTTACAATGTTTCACGCTTACAAAGTTTATAAATTGACACCCTGTTTCAACTTTGACATCAGTTTTGACTTTACAATGCTTGATTTGATCTGATGCCATGACAGCAAACAAGTCGCTGTGTCACCCATCTCCCTGGAGAACATCTGTCCAAACTTCCTTGGACACTTGTGCTCATTCAGCACTTGGTGTATAACAACTGGCCAGGTAAAAGACAGCAATCTCTGTGGCATCAAGGTCAAGGAATGACCAGCATGGTGTAGATATTGCTTCCTGGGATTTTCATTTGGCTTGGATTTCCAAGTATTGGGCGTAGGATGAGAGGGCCATTTTTGTAGCTTTTTAATGCACTTGGGCTCCTGCTGTTTACCACAAAATGGAGCCACCCTCCTTTTGCATGCAAAAAGATGGCACATGTGGTGGTACTCCTGGTATACCACACTTCACTGCTTCCTCATTAGGATGGGGCATACCAGGGAACTGCTTACAGCATCCTGTAATCTGTCTGCCACTCTTTCACCATACAGGGGAGTGTGACTATGGGCACATTGACTAACTTGGAACTGAACACAGCAGTCCCAACAACCATTTTCCCCCTCCCCCACCAAATCTACTAAACCACATTTCCTATTATTCCTTAAAGTCATCGGTCATCTGCAGAGTTGCAGTGACATGCAGTTTCTGATTTGCCCGTTTCCTGATTAGTGACAGCCATTAAAATAAGTGCTACATTAATAAATGCTAGGCTGCAATGCGCCCTCCAGTTCTGTCACTCATCAGAATTCTGACTCAAACTGACATCTGCTTCTTGTAGGTCTTCAGAGCTTTCCTCCCTCTTAGCCTCAAGGGAGGCAACATGACTGAAGCAAGGAAGCCCCAAGTTTTTGGAGACCAATGCAGGCCCCTCCCAGGGAACATAGCTAATGTCAATATTTTCCTCTGGCATAGCCACTCAAAAACTGGGCATTTAGTCCATCTCTGTACTTCTCTGTCACAGAAAGGGCTCTCTCACTTCCTTCCCTTTCGTGCTGGAGTACTGGGTTCAGGGCTCAGTTCACCCTATCTCCAGTCACAAACAAGAACTTGGGCTGTCTTGAAGGGCAAAATGGTCAAAACTCTGGGAGGACTGCTAGGAGATTTAAGTCAGATGCCTCTTTTGCTAAGAATGAGCCCTTTGCCCATGCTAAATAGAGAAAAGAAGTCTTCTAGCTAATGGACAAGATGCATTGGTTGGAAGGAGCATTCATCCTGAAGACAAGAGAAAAGGGCCCCTTAACCTGAACTACACCTACAAACTTCAGCAAAGTGACTTTTGCAGGTGGGAACAGGCTCATGTCCCTTCCCTCAGCTTCCCAGGCATCAATCTCTCAGTAAATCAATATAACTGTACACATTCTCAACAAGACAACTGTATATCACGTGGAGTTAAATCAATACCTTTTCCACTTCTAATATAGCAGGGCTTTCCCCTCCATCCTACAGTGCACCACTCACTGCAGCATGGACAGAACAAGCATAGCCATGATCATGCTTTATTATTTGCAGTATCACCTAGGAGCTCCAGTAATGGGCCAGCAGCTCCCTGCGTGAGGCACTGTACAAGCACAGGACAAAAGTAACTCCTACCCAAAGAGTTTTCAATGACATGGAGTCACTGCTCACATCAAGAGCTCTTGCAAACGCAGGTAGGTAACTTGTAGGCTAGTGGCAGCTTGCACAATCCCTAAGCATCAGTAAGAGTCAGCAAAGAGTTTTCAGGCTTTGGCCCTCTGAGACAGATTGCAATCCTTTTATCTTCCCTGGTCACAAGCAAATCGCACAGAGTGTCCCAGTAGAAGCTAGTGGGACTACACCATGCAAGCCACTGGTCCTGGATAGGATCAGGATGTTTAAAATATGGCCTTTAAATCAGTAAAATTCCTAGGGGAGAGGATCCTTTACATGAGACTAGCATGGATTATGAGTAATATAGTAATGGAAAGATGGTCTGCTGGCTACAGCGTTCATCTGGGGTTGAGGAGATCTGGCTTCAATTCCTGGACTTACCACAATCTTTGTGTAGGATCTTGGGCATGATATAAAGCCTTTCAGTACCCCAGTCCTCCACCAGAGAAATGGGAATAAAGCCCCCTTCTTGACAAGAGGATAAACACATAGGCATGTACTCAGACACTACAGCAATGATGAAGGCCATGTTAGTGTCGACGACAGAGGATGCAGAGGAGACTGTAAGCACACAGCAGCCCACCTGACCAGGACAAACAAAACACACACAAAAACCAACCAACCAACCAACCAAACCAAAAAATCAATCCAGATCTCAGCTTCAAATGATTTGCACAAAAAAAACCAAAACCCAGCACTGGGCTCTGTGAAGCAAGAAGGGAGAAAATGCAGACAGAACTTTAACAAAGCCCACTCAGGGGCAGATTTCTGTCCATTTCCCTGAAGAGCCAGAAGGCAAGCGACAACAGAAAGGACAGAACCAGCACTGAAATGCTCAAGTTGCAACAAGGGAAGTTTAAGTGAGGTATGAGGAAGAATTTTCTGACTAGGAAGGTGCTGAAAGCCACAGGATCCTGTTCACAGCTCCCTCCAAAGCCAGCAGAGGAAAGCTCCAGATGCTGCCTGTTTGGAAGGGTATATTTTCCTACAGGTATGTGAGCACTCCTACAATAGGAGCCATGACCTAACCCAGAATCCTGCCCACAACAATAGTCAATGCCACCTGCTGCTTCAAAAGATTCAGATGCAAGAAACAGTGTGTAGTGGACAATTACAGAATAATCTGCCCAGAAGCAAAGTTAGCCCATTGCCCCAGACAGTCAGTGATCAGCTGGTGCTCTGAGTATAATGGATAATTATTCATTATCCTAATGGCCAGATGAGAGCTTCCACACTGACTTGTGCTCATCAGTCCTAGGATAAGCAAGCTTGGAAGAAACGGAAACTTCTGTAGGCAAAGTGGGAGATTTAAGGGCATATTTACATCTATTGCCAGATTAATTTACATATGCAGCCCTTTGGCTTCCCCTACCAGTCAAAAAAAAAAAAAAAGAAGGAAGAAAAGTAAGAAAGTTCCCTCCTCTAGCAGGGGAGATTTGAATACTGAAAAGTCCCACTGAACGCCTATAGCTCCATCTGGGACTGCCCAGTGTTCCACCTTCATGAATTACTATAACATGTACAAGAATAGGTAACTACAAGGAATCAGGAGGATTATTCACCCATCTGAAACACAGCAGACCCAGATGGGGTAGTCACATCCAAGATCGACCGGGGAGACAACCTGTGTGCAAGAGCAGGGATTCTCACCCTGGCTTTAGGCAGACATGAAGTGCTTTTGGATTCCCTGGGGATTCAGAGAAGTGGTGGCCTGGTAGAGGGGCTATGACACTGGACTGTTAGAAGCCAACAAGTGATGAGGGCTTTAAACTAGGGTCACTTGGGGATGGAGACCAAAGCCCTGAAGTAATTGGGAAAGTGAGTGACCCAGAGAAAAAGCAAGCAGGAGGTGGCAACAGGGGAGGCTTTCTCATTCTTCCTGAGTAATCAGGGCAATTGACTAGTTACTGCACGTGCCTGTGCACAAATCCACGGAGCCTGGGAAACAGGCAGGAAGAACCGGAAATCCTTGCCCGGTCATGGCACTATGACGTGATTGGAATAACAGAGATATGGGACAGCTCGCATGACTGCAGCAGTGTCATGGATGGGAATAAACTGTTCAGGAAAGACAGGCAGGGGAGAAGAGAAGGAGGAGTTGCACTTTATGTGAAAGAGCCATATGATTGCTCAGAGCTCCAGTATGAAACTGAAGATAGTCCTGTTGAAAGTCTCTGGATTAAGATTAGAGGCGAGATCAACAAGGGTGATGTTGTGGTGGGTGTGTGCAACAGACCACCAGACCAGGAAGAAGTGTGGATGAGGCTTTATTCAAACTGCTAGCACAAGTTTTCCAGTCACAGGCCCTCGTTCTCACAGGGGACTTCAATCACCCTGACATCTGTTGGGAGGACAATACAGCAGTGTGCAGGCAATCTAGGAAGTTGTTGGAGAGTGTTGGGGACAGCTTCCTGGTGCAAGTGCTGGAGTGGCCAGCTAGGGGCTGTGCTCTTCTTGACCTGCTGCTCACAAACAAAGAAGAATTGGTAGGGAATGTAGTAGTAGTGGATGGCAACTTGGGAAGCAGTGACCATAATTGAGCTCAGGATCCTGAGGAAGGGAAAGAAGAACAGCAGAGTAAGGACCTTAGATTTCAGAAAAGCAAACTCTGACTCAGCACTGATGAGCAGGATCTGCTGGGAGGCCAGTCTGAGGGGGAGAGGAGTCCAGGAGAGCTGGCTATACTTTAAAGAAGCCTTACTGAGCATGCAGGAACAAAACATCCCGATGTTGGGAGGAGAAGGGCACGGGAGAGGGGTGTGCCCCCAGATCTGCCTGTGGGGTGAGGCAGGGTGGGCCCGCTCTCTCCCATGCCTGCTAGCCCCCAGCCCCCATGTCCTTGGGGTAGGGAAAGGCTGCACTGGGCTGTTCCCACCAGGCCTGGCTCATGCTGCGCTCAGTGGCAGCACTGGGAATGGGGGTTAGGAGGGCTATGCCCCCCCCTTCTGAACAGTTGCATGCAGTTCCCAGCTTTTCCAGCTCCTCCTAACTCCTGTCTCCTGCAGCAGGGAGTTCCACAGTTGAATTCCGAGCTGGGTAAAGAAAACACATTTCCCTTTTAACAGTTGCAAGTGTTCTGCCTTTCAGGGCCATTGAATTGATGACTCTGGACATGGATTGGGATGGACGAGCATCCAGAGAGACTGGCTTTTCTCAATGTTGCCCATAGCAACCAAACTGCAGCAGACTGTCAGGCATTGTCTACAGTGGTCTATTCTCTGCAGAGAATGCTCTCCTGTGCTATGACTGCTGGTAGGAGCACTAGCTGTAGACAGGGCTCTAGGCAGGTGCTGGTATTCAGAGCACTGCACTGTGTGATCCTACTCAAAGCCATTCTGTTCAGGTCAGTCCCCTCCCACTCCCCAACCTTTCTAGCCTAAATTAGAAACAATGGGACTGGAAGAGATTTCCAGGGTCAAAGCACCCAGTCTCTTGCTATTGCAAGTGATGGCATCATATTATCCTGTTCTTATGATCAGAAAGGCTTTATTTTTTAGGTAGGTTATTTATTTATTTAAAAAAACTTTTGATCCTTTTTGTGGAGTTACTGGGAGTGAGGGGCATGGTGGTTTCCCAACTTCTCTCCTCCTGTTGCAGCCCTTCAGGTCATGCTGCAAGCCCTGTCTGGGGCTAAATTAGTATTAGCTATTCTGTGTTTTGAGTACCCACATGGCATGGACTAGATTTCTGTCTGTGTTTCCCCCTCCTGGGAAATAAACCTTTTAGAAGGTGTCTCCCAGCATGACTAAAAGGCAAGGGTGCCACATTAAATGTTCATATTCCCAGCTCACTGGGGATAGACTTAGCTGTTTCAGACTCAGCCAATTGTACCCAAACTTTCTGATATAAAGAGTGGAATCACTGAGGACATTCTCAAGTAGACAAACAGCAAAACTTGTTCGTTCAGTGACTTTTTCACTTGACTCTACTGTGCCAAGGACGTGCTATTGTTAGCCCACCAGCACTGTCACAAGTGACCTGGGAAAAAACATCAGTCCTGGACACTTGTGTGTGTTCATGAGCATATGCTGGCACATGCTTTCCAGGCTGAAGTCATACAAGCTTTATCCCAGAGTAACAACACCCCTAAAAGAAACCCTGGAGGAAGGTAAATATGGCAATGCAAAATGGTATCAGCTTTGTTCATGTAAGAGTGGCCTGCATGGATGGACTACTACAATTTGAAGTGGAAGGGCCAGGCCAGTTTGGAGTGACACTCAATGCATTCCATCAGCAGTCTCCAGGGGCGGGGGGGGGGCCTCTTAGCAAGTCTAAAGCTGCTGAACCCATAGGCTGTGGCACCAGATTCAGATTCTTCTGCAATTTCTCACCAGGTCAGAAATCCACGCGACACCCTTAGGACTCATCAAGTAAATATTTCTACCAACAAACTAGAACAAGGGTGGGCAATTATTTCGGGGGGAGGGCCGCATACTGAGTTTTGGCAAGCCATCGAGGGCCACATGACAGGCAGCCAGGGGCATATAACTATTATTTTCTAAAAAATTTTAAGGGGCCCCACGGGCCGGATAGAATGGCCTGGCAGGCTGCATCTGGCCCATGGGCTGCATTTTGGCCACACCTGAGCTAGAAGCACCCTGGGCTCTGTCTCATTTGCAACTGCAAATGCAGGAATCATATCCAGAGTGTCCAGCCAATAGTCAGGGCTTTCTGAATGCTAGGTCAGCCCAGAGGGACAGCCCAGAGGGACAGTCTCAGTCCCAGCTTTAAGTCACACTCCAGGTATGTTCAAGTCACAGATATCCTAGGATATGGCCCCATCTGACTTCATAAATTAAATGAAGACTGGTCATTATATCCCTATCATGTATTTGGATCCTAACTCAAAATTTTCCACTTCAAAAGCTGATAAGAACTTACGTATTGGCAACTTCTTAAAATCTGAGCTCCAGGTAAACAGCTAAAACTTCAGGCTTCAACAGGATAAAAGCATTTTTGCTGCTTTTGAATGTCTGAGCTGCTTGCTTTCCTAACTCATGGTAACATGCTTGCACCCAGTTTAGCAAGAAGAGTGCAAATGTGAGATGTTCTTTACCCACACTACCCCATCCAAAAGGCCAGAAACTACAGTCTGCATGACATAGGGTATCTTTTATGGTCAGACTGAGGTAGAGCTCCTTGCTGTAATCAAGGCAAAAAGTCATACTTAGTGAAAATAAGAACAGAGGGCACAGCTTGCTGAGTCAGAGATGATGAAGTGGGCTGCTAGCTACCCATAAGATTGGAGGGAGGGGAGAGAAGGGGGCACTTACTAAGGCACTGAACTCCTTCCTGTATTTTCAAATCCAGACCCATCAAGCCAGATAAGGGAGAGTGGAAAAAGACTCCTGCCAAATAATTTACCATTCTTGCACAACTGGAAACACAGCCCAGGCTGGGACAAACCCAAGACCAAGAACATTGGTTAGCTTGTCAATGCCTGTTGGGATGTGAATTAATGAGGTCCACCTTTATGTGTTGTCAGGGGAGCTAATGGATCCATTAATCATGGGAACGTGCTTTAACAGGCTTATCTCTCCAGAGGGAAAGGTGGCGGGGTGCCTCAGCTCCGTATAATTTGGCAAGCAAAAAACAAAAAAACAAATGGAGCTATAAATCTCAGAGCCAGAGTCAGTGGCTTTGAAACACAAGAATAGAGAGCAACTCAAAAGTAGTGGGACAAGCAGCATCAGGCTTGCTTACAAAAATGCAAAAATGTCCCCTCCATGTTCCCTGACAGACTTTGCAGCAGCCACCAAAGTAAACACTTGCCCTGATGGACCTGTCTTTGTTCAGTTCAAAGTTAGGTGCAAAATGCACTTGCAAAAAGGATGTCAACCCTATGAAAATTTAGCCACGTGTACTTCACTCATGGAGCCACACACCCACTGATCTGTGCATGCAGAGCCAGTGCTTTGTTGCTGAATGAGTGATTTTGCATGTGCAAATGTGTAATTTGTCCTCACAATAGGTGTGTACTGTGTACCACATCCCCACTGCTATTGATGCAAATCGGAGCCATGTGCTGGGGGCTCTGGAATGAAAAGGACAGTCTTATAAAGAGTTAGTTCCTACAGTCAGTTCCATAAACACAGCAATTCCATATTCGGTTTGGGGGAAAGAACAAACTATTGGGGTCTGACGGTGTATCCAAGGTCTGGCCATCTGTACCCAAAACAAACTTGATATTTTGCCTAGGATGGGAAGCCCTCGGACTCAATAGGCAAAGCACATCCCTGCAGCAATTTCATGCAAGTCCCTGGCACTGCACCAGATGAGAGTTTGGGCCTATCTGGCTTTTGGAGAATCACATACAACTCATCATTTTTCGTGCATTAAAACAGCCTCCTGGAGGAAGTCACTAGTGTAGATACAAATCCTGTAGCTGTATTCAGGAAATTGAAACAAGGTATTTAGTGTCTCTGGAGTTTCAGATCCCTGGACCCTCTGCACTCACATAGCCAGACATTTTCAGCTACAGCATGTGATGGAGATGTTTGCTCAACCACCTGCTACCTAGTTTCTGCTCTATCGCTCCCCTTTGTCAATAGATTGTGATGGGAAGTCTGTGCACAGAAGGCAACAAGCCAACAGCTCTTTGGATAAAAGTGCTGGAGGTTGGGCCAATCCTGCCCTTGGCAAGCATTTTCTGCCCTTGTACTCTGGCTTGACCAGCTCCTGCTACAGTTCTTCTATATTGCTCAGCAACAAGTATTTATGTGGGCTACACTCAGAACAGAATAGCCCTCACGGCTGATCCAGTGCATTCTCCTCAGGATGGGTCCAAGTGCTTCAGACAATGTGAATGTCAGCAGCGCAGTTCAGCTGTGCAGATAAATGGAACAGCCGTTATGTACTCACCCACTGGCAGCTTGGATGCCCAGGGCACCACAGAGAGCCCAAGACATAAGGATTTATTTTTCCATTAACCAAAAGGACCACGAGATTTTAATGTCAATCTGGAAAGCCACCAGGGATGGGCTTCAGGGACCTTCGAGATAAGCTGAGCAACTACAGCCTGCTTGTCTTTGAGGCTTTGCTTTTAGACTTCACCTCCTGTATTTCCCTGCGATGACAATCCTGTTTATATTTAATACTTTCATTCTTTAAGAGGGATGATGACATTCAAGCTTGGACTTCTCCCAAGGAAATTCATTTGCACATTGCAGCCTGGCTCAAAAACACTGGAACACTGACAGTTCTCAACAATGAGAGCTTTGAACACTGAAAAGCAATATGTAATGGCTAGGGAAAGGTGTCTGAGGTGATGGCAAAGCAGACTCAGACCAGTCTGAGACCAATGGGCCCTTAAAAATTGCCTCATCTAATCCAGTTTTTCTTCATTACAAACAAGGCTGTAAAGCTCTGAGCCTGCCATTCATTCCACTGCAATGTCCACAAGCCCATGGTTATCTGGAAAGACCTACTGGAAGGCTGTTGCTGCTTGAATAAACAAATCAATATGTCAGGCCTACTTTCCCCACCAAGGCAAGAAGGATCCAATACCAGCTAGCTGCCCTGGTAGTAAGACATAGCTGTTGTCAATCAACAATATCTGCAGTTTCCCTTGTAAGTAAATAGGGAGCTTCACCTGCACAGATCCAGGTTCAAATCTTGTCCAAGGGCATGACAGAAAGTGAAGTTGGTGACTCTTTTGCCCCCATCCCCAGCCCAGTTTGGTGCAGTTCAGCAGGATAAGCGGTTTCTCCTTCAGAGCACCATGGCAGTGAGGCCTGTAGGTAAAGGCACATTCAATGGCAGTGCAGACTGGAAGCCCCAGGACTAGAATATGAGGTCCAGAAGATCAGAGCCCCACAGTCTTCAGTGATGGACACAAGCCTCAAATCCAAAAGAGCTTCAAATCCAACTGAACAGGAAGCAAGAGGGGAAGCAGAGGCAGAGAGGAAATGACATCTTCAGGGCATGCAGTAGGGCAGAGGCAGTAGATATGGGTCTTGTCCTTGGCTTTGAGTCCTGCTCTAATGCTGTAGTGAATGGGCAGAAGGCTACACCTTGAGCCAGGCCAGCCCTGGTCCCTCTCCTGCCCTTTGTCTGTCTCCCATGTGCTATGGAAGAGCAGCATGTCGCATGCCACTGCCTCCCCTGCAGGACAGCCCCACGGCATCTCTCTGGAAGGTCATTATCATGCAACGTAACACAGCTGTGGTGCCAAAACTGCTTTGTAGAGAGGAAAATGGGTGACCTTGTCCTATATTTCAAAGGCCACTTTTCATCTACAAAAACATCCAAATGAGGGCAGCAGCAGGGAGGAGGAGACATGAGCAAATGTGCAAAGAGCAGCACTAACCCTCTGCACAGCAGCAGTAGGTCTCAGCTCAGCACTCCCAGCCCCTCAGAGGTGCCTGTATGCAGCTGCACCCCCTGCTGGCAGGCTCCCTGCTCTGTTGAGCAAGGGGGCTTTAAATCAGCAGGGGCTGCCTCTAATGAGGTCAGGGACAGGGCTAGGAAGCAACTCTTTCCTCGTGTCTGCTGCTACTGCAGGCAGCATGATGTTGGCCAAAAAGGCACCCTCCTCCCACAGACGTTGGGAGGAGGGAAAATGACAATGAAGAGAACGAAATGAGAATGCGGAAGAGCGCAGGAGGGAGGGAGGTGAGATGGTGAAAGGAGCAGGACCTGAAGCAAATGCAGCTGTGCTTAGAGAGCTTAAGCTTGTGGTTGGGCAGCACATAAAAAACCTCAAGAAACAACACGAGAGCAAGAGCGCATGATTCCAAGCTGGCAATCGAACCCATGAATCTTCCTGTTATAACCATTATACACCACTTTCCTGCATCACATTTCATTTGGAGGCCTGTCCCCATTTAAGCCAGGGCACTGGAGAAGCTGGAACACAAAACACATTATCTTCCAGTCTAACCTCAGCTATTTTGTTCCAGGTTAGCAAGCACTTTACATTAATCCTTGGTGACTGACCTTTGGGTGTATAGCAGGGTGCTGCTAACATTCATAAGATTTGGGGTACTCGTTACAGCCTCAGCTTTTTAAGTCCCAGGAAAGCTGGGTTGTTTTTTCAAAGAGCCTGAAAGTGCAGCCTCACAGTGCCCTGAAGGGTCAAAATCTGCAAATCAAAGACTCCAACTATAGAATTTTAAAACACATCACATAGTTTGTAGATGCTGGTGCACGGCAAAGTTACCCACAACATTGCTTTACAAGGGTCAGGCCAAGATTCTGCTCCCAGAACAGTCACATAAATCCTGTCCTAGCGAACCCTTGTAGCCCTTCTGATGGTGATTCTTTTGAGACCAGACTTTATTGTGGTTGCTCTGGGATAAGGAGCAAGGATTCACAGAGCAAACTTTCTAGAGACTGTATATCAGCTTGCTCACAAGAGGAAAGTCTGTGGAGATAGTGTAACCCCATATCCATCACTGGCTCAGCTGGCACAGCAACTGGCGATTTAATGCTAGTTTCCAGAAAGCTCTTAAATACATACTTAAGTGCTTTTCTGAACTGAGGCTTTGATGATACCACATCTTCTGTTTAGCAGGACCTGAAAGATTCTCTACCTCCTTCCCCCCAACTGCTACTATCACTAGACATTTTAGAAGAAAGAGAGAAAATTAAATTCCTAGAGGAAAATTGCATTCCAGGTTCTCAATTTAGTCTCACACTTCCTGGGAGGTGAGGTTGCTGAAATGCAGGGCATTTAAGGGCAGGGGGAAAAAAGTCTCTCTTTTCCTAAGAAACTGGAGGACTGTCCATCTGCTGAAGTTTCATAATTCTAAATTTTCTTAGATTGAGGGCAACTGGAAGGAGACTGGAAGTGGAAGGTAAGAGCAGAGGAAGGGGAGAGAAGAGTTAAAGGATATAGAAACTTCAAGACTAAGACTTTCTAAGGAATTGAACTAGAAGAGACCTCCCCAGTCTCTTCCCCCGAAGTTACAGATGGATACTTCCCCAAAGGGTCCTAAAAACAGTCTGCTCTAGCCCCTTAGACCCACAAAGTACCTTATACAAACATAAGCAGATGCACCATACAGTGAGCCACAAATAAAAGCAGCAGATACAAGGGTGCTACCATGTCTTCCTACTGTAATGACAGACAAGTTATCAGGTACATATAAGCTCAGAGGATCCCAAGAGCACCATGCTTTACTGAGGAAAGTAAAACATCTTGTTTTTGACCTAGGAGAAAACTCCTTCCCTGCTCTAAACCCAGGGCCAGGCAATTATTTCAGGCCAAGGGCCGCAAAATGAGTTTTAGCAAGCTGTAGCCCTGCACCCTGGTTGCCATCTTGTGACTGGAAGTCCCACCCCCTAACCCTTGACCTTTGCCACCAGAAGTCCCTCCCCTTTCCCCCAGAAGTACTCCTTTCAGGAGGGGTTTGCCATCTTGGAACCAGAAAAATACCAAATTATATTCTAAAAATCAAACATCTAGAACATTTACTAATTTGATTTCAGTAAGTATTTTTGTCCTGATTTACATGCATTTGTGCTTGTGATTGCACAGTAGCTTAAAATGAAGTCTTATTCTTGTATATTGTGGGGGGGAGAGGAATATAGGTGTGGGGGCATGTGGGTGTAGGTATGCGGGGTGTGGCTGAGGTGTGGGGGTCTGCGTGGTGAATGTGTATGATGGGGTATGCATATGAGACTTACCCTATGAACACACACACACACGAACACACACTGCTCCTGGCCCTGGGGTACTGGCATATGCTCCCATAGTCTGGCCATGCAGCCAGAAGCCATGTAGTCCTGGAGTGGCCATCAGGAAAGCAGGGAAATGGCAGCTAAATGCGAAGCTGGGCAGCAAGTGGGCACACGGGAGCGCAGCAACATTTGGGCAGGAGTGCAGGGCCCATGCCAGTGTCCTGAGACCAGCACTGGAAGAGCCCAGAGTGGGGCAGCAGGAGCACAGGGTCTCTGCCCCCCTCCAGCACAGCTGGTGCCAGAGCCCACGCTCCTCCCACCGCACTCTGGGCCCTGCCAGCGCTGGCCCCATGCTCATGCCCAGCTGTCCCTGTGCTCCATGCACTCACTTGCTCCCACTCCCCTGTGCCTGCTTTCCTGTAAGCTGCTGGCCAGCACCACCTGGTTTTTTGGCCGCATGGCCAGACCATGGGATTTAGCAGGAGCTGGCCCAGCCCTGAGGACTGGGGCCATCTCCATGGTCCTCCCGTGCCTTCTTCCACTCACTCTTATCTGAGTTTCCCTCTCCAGGGGAGGCAGAATACAGGAACAGCCCCAGGGGCCCAGGCCAGAACCCTCCGCTAAGCATGGGGCCTCTGGGTGCAGGTGGGTGAGGGTGGGAGGAGGCTGGGGTTGGGGCCAGGCCTTGCCAGACTTGCTTCTGGGCTGTTGAGTCCTGCTGGCTTCCCCTGGGCCTTACTGCCCCGGCTCCTGTCATCTTTGACAGGCAATGAGAAGCATATAAATATTAAATTTTCTAAGTTTTTTAGGGGCCCCGTGGGCTGGATAGAATGGGCTGGTGGGCCAGATCTAGCCCGTATTTTGCCTGCCCCTGCTCTAAATCTGACAGCGAGTTAATTCAGAAAGACTGTCCCAGCTGTAGAAGCTATGTTCTCATTGCAGAGTTAGCTCAGCATTTCTCAACTGGTGTGCCGTGGCACACTGGTGTGCCATCAAGCACGTCTAGGTGTGCCACGGCATTTTGGGCTGGAGCCATGCCTCTTGCCTGCTGCTGCTGTGGACACAGACAGACAGGGAGCATGGCTCCAGCCAGGCAGGGGGTATGGCTCCAGCTCAAAATACCATCCAGCTGGCTGCACGCCACCCTTCCCTATCAGCGTCCAACTGGCCGTGTGCCACACCCTCCCCTCTGCCCCCTCCCCCCCACTCTGTGTCTGGTATGCCGCGATGCTGTCTTACTTAGGTAAGTGTGCCATGGGATGAAAAAGGTTGGGAAATACTGAGCTAGGTAATCACCCCCAAGCCCCACTTCTCCCTGAACAGAAAGCCCCCCATCTGGGCTTCAGAGTGCTTTACACCTAGGTCAGGAGGCCTAGCTTTGTGCATGCCTGCGCTGGCAATTTTCATGTTTGGGGTGAGAACGCAGGTTAATCAAGCCAATATGCTGACAGTCCTCCAAACCTTTCCCACTATTCTGCCTGGGCTGTGCTTGTCCAACTCATTCCTTTTTTTCTACACTGTGCTTTACCTGCTCTATTTCTTTTGCACTTCCACAGCACATAAAGGCTAGGGACAGGCATTCAAAGAGTGTGAGCTTAAACTGATTCAATCTTTACTGGTGAGTCTAAGCTGCCTAGATTGAATCAGTTTGCAACTGCACAGACATTCCCTCAGGACTAAGGAAAATGCAGGCACATGCCTGCAATGGCTCAGGCTAGAACCCAGGGGGTGCTAGAACATCCCTCCTTTCCCTTCTATAGTGTTGAGCTAAGGGGGGTGGGGGATGGGAGGATGTCATGGCCAGGCCCCAACAGGAGGTTCTGATTAGGGAGGGGTGTAAACTCCTACCCTTCCTGCACCATCCCAGGCTTTTCCCCACTTGCTGCTCAAAGGGCATGAGTGTTGCCAGACCCCAGCTAGCACTCTGAGGCAAAGAGGGGGTGTGCAGTGCATGCATCTGTTGATGATACTGAGCTTTTGAATCTCCCTCTCCCTTCTTCATACAGTCTGAAAACCTGAAAAGTGAGGGAGCCATCAGGGGTCTGATAATACAGGTGCATCAGCCCATCAGGAAAAGCAAAAGCTGCTCTCATTAGTTCAAGCTCTTCTTAAACAGCTTTTTCCAAGGAAGGAACGGAGAGACATTACCAGCTGACCTGTTGATTAGCATCAAAAAGCCCTAAGCAGACACTGCTCTGTCTGCTTGTCCCAGTGAAACTGGAGATACACAGGCTAGGGACTGATATTACACATAAACCTATTTAAGTGATCAGTAACTAGTTTCAACCTCTAAAAGAATAGATGTTCAGTGTACATAAACCAGTTTGAAAATGATTGAAACTGGTTTGAGATAAACCTGGTTAAATGTAGTATCAGACTTAACTGATTTGGGTCAAACCAATTTATGCAATGTCTGTACAAGACTTGTTGCTAGTCTAAGCTAACCCAGACACCCCCAGTATCCCACATGCTCTCTGGGCTAGGCAGGGCTCTCTGCTCTACAGCAGAGCTGGACCCTCCCCTCTGCTCTTCCCCATGCTCCACTCCTCACCACTCACTGCTTAAGCAGAGATCCCTTCCTCATCTCCCCCACAGCATGTACTGTAGCTAGCATGTAATCTGCTAGCAAATGCTGTGTAAAGCAGATAGGACAGTGTCCGCTAAGGGCTCTTTGGAGGTAATTAACAGCTCAGGTGGTAATGTCCCTGCATTCCTTCCTTTGGAAAAAGCTGCTTAAGAAGAGCTTGTAATGAGAGAGGCTTTGTTTTCTGATAGGGTGCTAAATGGTGATAACAGAGCTGATAAATGCTCTGTTATGTGGGGAGGGAGGGCTCCCAAATCAGGGGCCTGGCTACCCTCCCCCCCCCCACAGCTCCCTGCAGAAGGGAAGGGAGGGCTGTTCTAGTGCCCCCCATCTTCTAGCCTGAGCCACTGCAAGCATGTGCTTGCATTTCTGGGATGTCTGTCTGGGTTACAAACTGATTTAGCTTAGCCAGGTTAGACTAACCTGCAAACCCCAGCCACATACACAAACACCTCTCAGCATTAGCTAGCATACCACCTGCCTAGGGTCCATGGGGCTAGGGGGACCCTGCTTGAGCAGCAAGGGATGGGGGGCAGGGGGAAGCCAGACAGACCCTGCTGTGCCTGCAGTCTCCCCCAGAGCTCTGGCTAGGGAGCAAAGGGACAGGGCCAGCCCTGTTCTCTGGAGCAGACAGTACAGCCCAGCCCAGGGCTGCAAAGCATCTGGGAAGCTGGGAGACTCTGGTTTCACTTAAACCAGGACAAAAAGAAGACATCCAAGAAACCCCCCTCTCATAATACAGGCAACCCCTGCTTAGCACTCTAATTGGTTCTTGAAATACTGAGCAGTAAGCGAAACCGAAAGTATTTGACCATCCAAGATGGCGATCACAAGTATTTGTATTGACTCAAGATGGCGACCATGAGCATTATAATGAAACTCGCTGAGCGCCAAGTGAAATCATGTATCAATTTAAAATGAACGTAATAGAGAAATAGCGCTAAGCAAACCAGTGTTAAGTGGGGGTTGCCTGTACCAGTTTGTCAGAAGTTGTCACCTACCCTCTGGCAAAGAGGTGGTACAATAACATCATTGAGGAACACGTATCCCCAAACATAGGCAACACATAGAGGGGGCATATACCGCCCCCCCGGGAATTGGCCCTTTCCAGCCAGGGAGTGGGGAATGCTGGCCGGTGCCCCTCCCTGAAGAAGCGCCGGTGGTACTTCCGGTTTGCTGCCGGCACTTCCAGGGTCAGCAATTGACCACTGGGGGGACCCTCCCCAGCTGGTGATTGGGCACTTGTGGTCCTCCAGACCCAGGAGGCACCAGTCACCCATGCCCCTGAGTGACATCTGTTTGTGGGGCTCCGGGAAAGAGAGAGGCAGGGAGGCCAGTTGGGTGCATGACAAGCAGCCTGAACTGCTTCGTAACATTTTGATTAGAAGTTCTTGCTACAGCTTGAACTACTCGATAGCCAGGCTTGGCCAGAAATTAGAGACAACAACAAGGGAAGTTTTGTGTCCTGGTTTTCCACTGCCCAAACCCTCTGTAGGTTACTCCAACCCTGCTGTAAAGGACCCTTATGCTGCTCATAAGCTCCTACTATGAAGGTTTGCTGGGATATGTAATAGGCTCCAGCTTGTCTGTTGCTTGTGACCTACAGAAACCAGAACTCAAAGTAGAGCAGCCCAGAGGCTGCTAATTTTCACAGGGCTTGCACGTGACCCCACAGTACAATGAGAAGCTGCAAAGTGTTTTCCTCCCCACAAGTCCTGCCCCAAGCACAGGAAAGGGACCTAAACCAAACAAGCAAACAAAATCAAGGCTACAGTTGGACAGGGGAGAGGGGGAGAGAGGAGAGAGAGAGAGAGAGCCAGAGAGCTCTTGATGTTATTTTTGGAAAAAGACTACTGTCTAAGTCAATTCAGCAACAACCATGTTGCTAATTATTTTACAAGGGGTTAGGCTGGGTTAATAATTAATATTAATGCTCTGTAAATTGTGCATTTGCATTTACACATCTCCCAGCACAGAGAGTCTGAAGCTGCAGCTCCCTGTGTTGTTAGCCTGGTTTCTTCTTTGTTGTTCTCTGTTCTCTTAATCAGTCTTATTCCTTTCTCACAAAAATCAAGGGCCATATGTCTAAATGCTTCATCCTGTTAAGAAAACAAATCCAAAGCAAAAATAAAAACATTCTCTTGTGGGTAGGAGAGGATACTCTCCCATTAACTGAAAGTGGGGGGAGGGGGGGGAATTAAGTAATTTAAGCTTTTAACCCACCATGGGGGCTTTTCGGGGATGGTCTGCCGAACAGAGTGCTTGGTGGATATGTCTGCATAGGCAGAACCCCTACACAAGGCAAAGGAAGAGCAGAGTATATCGCAGATATGAATAGGTTGTGCTAATTTTTCTCTACTGTTGTACATTAAGTGATGACCTTTACATCTCCTCTGGTTTGCCTTGGGAAGGTCTCTCTGCCTTCCCTGCACCACCAGAGGTTTGTCCCCATGTCTCTCTTTGGGTAGAACAATCATGTTTGAACTGCTGGACTCTCCAGGTCCCTCCTCTCCACATTCTTCTGCGGCTACTATATCACATGGTCTCTTGCTCCTTGAATCTCCTCCTGCTTCTTGTTGCTGCATGTACAAGCCAAAGCTGTATCATCATATTGTTATCCAGGCCTGCACCTGATTTTCTGGTACATTGTGTGCATCTGGTACATCAGGAGAAAGCTCCAAGGAGCTCAGACTGTTTGTTAAAACTTAAATAAATGAGAATGAGGTAATTCATCTCTCCTATGTGCCTGGATACCCTGTGCTTCTGAACAAGCCACTTGGACTTGTTAAATTAATACATTGTCTCAGAACTGGTCTGTGCCATGGAGCCTGGAGTCATTCTGAGATCAGGTCTATGCTAGAAAACCTTGCCAGCATAGTCATGTCAATAAGGAATATGGAAAGGAAAAAAAAAATCAAGTCACCTGCTGTATGGACACAGCTGTGCCAGCAATGTAGCCCCCCACCTCCCCACCTTCCCCTAACAAGCCAGATGCATCTTCTACTGGAAAAACTTCTTGTTGATTTAAGTTTTGCTGGGAGCACAGATGAGCCACAAGCCCCACAGGACAAGGCATAGAAAGCACAGGTTAAAAGGTATTTTTCTCCCAATCTTCTGTCCCTGCATGTGAGGAGGCTTGGTGCATTTCCTTTAGCCTGTATTCAGCTGAAGGAATGCAGTTGACAGTGGAGGAATCATTTGTTGCCCTCTAGCCCGGGATGCTTTGGGAGGGAGGAGATGAGTAGAATGCCTCCCCTGATTTATCTAAGTTAAGATGTGATGGTGACACAGGGAAGCTACTGACTAGTGACTAGTCACTAAGTCACTCAAATACAGAAGACCTGTTACTTTTGACCCATTAGTTGCAGTTCTGAGCTACTTGTCCCAAGGAACAGTTATTTGAGGCTTAAGAGCATCTGTTTGAACAACTAAACTTCTCTTCTTGGCATGCTATCTTTACCAAGTACACTTGTCCCTATTTCCCCCTTCTCTCCTGAACCTCTGTATACTCTGCCTAGCACCTCTGGGCTTGTCCCCATATGCAAAGGCATGCACTTGCAGCAGCAAAAATCATAGTGACACAAGTTTGTGCTGCTACTCTTTGCTGCTGCGCCCACCCCTGCATGTGCACTTTGGTGGTGGGTAGATTGCCCCGCTTCTGGGAAACTGCCCTTTTCCCATTTCTCCCAGCTCCTGGCATGCTAGAGGAGCTGGGGTGGAACGAAAGGCGGGAAGGTGCTCGGGCTGGCAGCCAGTGTCTCCCTAGAGAATCAGCCTCCAGGTCTGCTGACACACGCTTCTGTGGTGTGTGCCACGCCAGTTTTTCTTGGCAGGTTTTTTTTTTGCTATCAGGATTTCTCCAGTAGCAAAGTTTGCCACCATGCTGTAAACTTGCAATACCAGGCACATTTTAATATGCTAGGCGTGCAGCTTGTGACACCACAGAATGATTTGCAGCACCACAAGCCACACATGCCTACAAATGTCTGGCCTTTCACTCCACAATCCCTGTAGCTTCAGTCACATGTACACAGGGAGCCTACCAAGCCCCAGAACAGTGTCTCCAAACTATGCATTGCTGGAAACAGGCTGCTGAGAAGCAATGGAGTCACTTCTGCAATGCACCTCAGGTGGCTCGATTAACCTTGTGCAGAGGCAGCTATACTAGTTCAAGTTCAGGAGCAGCTTGGTATACTCCAGGAGGCAGCTCTAAAGTCTGGTACATTTGCTGTGTAGCTATGGCCTGAATCTCTTTCCTTGGTTTGGTGAAAGGAGCTTCTGCTGTGGCCCACATTTCAGGAGCTCCTGTGAAAACAACCTCCTGCAAGACTGTGGCTGCTCTTGCTACTGTCATGGTGCATTAGCTGAGGACACTGGGTCACACTGCTGTCCTACCACCATGCAAACCACGATGTCCCCTTAGGACATGTTTGTACCTTGCCCTCCTCTGAAGGGTTTTGAAAGACATAAGCGAAATTCAGGCTGGGTGGTGTTCTGCTATAGGATGATTGTGTTTAAGGGACAAGTTTTTGTGCCATTTTCAGTGGGGGCCCTGGCCTCAGACTCCCAGCTCCAGCACAGCATTTCCAGTTTCCTAGTCCTGGTCTATTTCCTTCTTGCCAGTTGGGCAAGGAAGGGCTCAGGGAGCTGGAATGGATTGCTCCATGTCAATCACACAGTGAAACACTCATTGCATCCTACTTGAAAGCCGAGTAGAAAGGAGATGGGCTCCATGACCACCCCCTCCTGTCAGGCCATGGGAGTGCCACAGGTAGCAGCAGAAGCAGAATTCAGATGGAAGGAGCAGTCATGGATATGGGGGATCTGTTGACAGAGGCACCTGGATATGAAAGCCACCCAAACATGGGCTGTGCAGAGGAAAGAGCCACTTGCCTGAGGCCCGGGTTTAGCCAGTCCAATAACTAACAAATCCTTGCTCCCACCCGAGCCATTTGCATTACACAATTTCCACTTCTGTAACTGCTTCTCTCAGGCGCAGCATGACTGAGGGGGCCAAGGACTAGAATAGCGGCAGGTCCAGATGGAGGTGCGCTGGTAGAGCTAGCTGAGGTGAAGCCCCACCCATGCAGCCCCCTGACTGTGGCCAACACCAGCCCCCTATCACATCCATAGGCACTACAATGGCTCAAAATAAAGCTCCTTAAAACAAGATGCTGACACCAGTCCAAAACGTGTTCGCAACAAGCCAGCTGCCACTCCCACAGATTTCAGTGGGAGTTGTACCTGTGTAACAGAGTGGAACTTGGCTCGACATAAGAAACCAATTTTAGCTACAGATATGCAGCAATGGAGCAGATCCCAAGTGAATGGATTATCGTGCCAAGGCACTAACATTAAGGGAGTCAGCAGCATCATGAAGAGAAGAGGAGGTAGGGGCTACAGGTAGAAGGGACAACTGTTTGCTCTCAGCTTGAAAGGCTTGTGCAAGGAACCCTGGCGAGTTCCCGTCCATGCCAGAATGCCAGAGGGAACTGGTCATCGGGTCCGGCTTGCCTGCCTGTCCCATTGCTGCAAGTGGATTGGAGGCACTTGCCTCCAGCCGTTTCTGTGGATGGTCCTTTCTGGCGGCCACTGGAAGGAAGGGGAATTAGTCAGCATGCTGAGAAGGCTATTTATGTAAGGCGTAGGTGGAACAGTGTAGCAATTTTTTTCCCGGGAGATTATGTTCTTTGCAGAAGTAATTTTTTTTGAAGTGTTGGAATTAACTTCTTAGCAATTCCTCCATGTCTGACACTGCTACCACGCAGGGAAGTGGGCACTTGGCATTCTTCTCACTCAGCACAGCTCAGGTAGCTGTGGATGCCAGGCCTGGACCTCCAGACAGGATTGTGTACATGGGACCCCAGCACTGATTGCCCCCAAGCCCAAAGCTGTCATTCTGTTCCTTGATTTTCCCCTGGACAGATGTAGTGGTGACAAGACAATGCTGTCAAATTTCAAAACATCTTCTAGGCTGAGGCAGACATTGGTGTGAGTCCTCAGACATCCACCTGCACCAAGGGGGCTTTGCAGTGCTGAAAATTATGGTGGCAGGAGAATGTCAGAAAGCCCAGAGGGGATGGAGCCTGCTGTCTTGCACCTTCCTGGATAGCGCTTTGCCTTCTGCCTGCAAGTGTGCAAGTTAGATTCATCTACACACTCCCAAATACCAGGGTCACCTGCCATTGGTATCTTCCCCATCACCATTCATCTCAGCTCAGAGGTTTCCAAGGAAGTTACCCTGTTTATACTAGGGCTGAATTTAGCCCCATGTTATAGGACATTAAATAACAGCTTTGCATCATGACTGGAAGGCTCTTGGCATCTTGGACAGCCGCATGCATCACTGGGGGGGGAAGGGGAGGAAGAGCCAGGGAATCACTTTCTTCTAATACTGAATGAGAAGCTTTCTTAGCCAATCAGGATGATGGGTTCAGATGCCCTGTTTCATACACTTTCTCCTGCTTCCTAGGAGCTGACAGGCAGCAGAGACATCCTCACAGGGGACAAGCCATGAAGTGCACAGTCCTAAATTTGGCACCAGGAAGAACAACACACCGAACAGAAGCTCTCTGTAGGGCTTATCTATCTGGTAGCTGTACGTTTGATTCTTTACAGGTTTTTTATCGACTCACAGCTCCGTTCAGAAGGACCAACTTTGTCAGTGACCAAAGGGCATATCCCTTCCTGTCTTCCTTGGGGGATTAGGAACAATGCAGGCAGAAAGTACACTGAGGCATCAGCATGGGCTCCTGTTTCACGCTGCAGCTTCAAGTCAGTGAATAGCACTCAGGGTAGCAGCTGCAGGATGGCTCCTAGTACTGATGGGGTTAAGGAGAACTTTCCTCGTGATGCATTACTCAGGTCTATATTTTAATAGCTTGAAATTGCAGTAGTGTTCTGTGTGAGTAAGCCCAGGCGTACACGCAGACACAGGTTTCATGCTGTGGTGAAAGTAGGGCCCCTGCAGTCCACTCCTCCCTCATGGAGCTCCAGCACTGGACTAGAAGATTGAACCAGAATAGCAGTGGCAGGGGGAGAGGCTTTAGGATAGCCTGTTGCTACCTAATACAGGAGCTATACAAGCTCCAGACAGATACCTCCTGAGCAGAGCTGGGATTCCCTACAAGGCTCTGTTAACACAGTCCTATTCCCACCTCCAGCTTTGGCAAAAGTAAGACGGCTCTGGTTAGCTAGCTTGGAACTGCTCAAGTGAGACTGCTCACACTGGAAGTACCTTGTTGCAAGCCTGTTATTGGTTTTGATCTCCAGTTCCAAGTCCTTGAGCATGCTACTTAAATCCTTGGGCTAAACAGGAAGGACCAGCCTACTACTGATAGGAAAGGCTGCCTTTCCACAGAGAGGACATGAAAACAAAGTATGGACCACATCAGATCTATACCAGCTGAGTGTCTGGTCCTCGCAGAGTATTTCCAGTTTGCCTAAACAATACAGGGATCCATCTGTCAGTGTGCTACCAATTTCTCCTGTCCATTGCAGTAATTGATCATTATTACTAATAGCAAAGAACAGGAGAGTCCACAGGCTCCTGGAGCACATGGAAAACTCCATGGACAGAAGTCACTTGAGCTTCCACCAAAACTGCTGCTTCTCAGAAAGCGTGTCTACACATGCAATTAATACACCTGGATTTACTACACAGTAAATTCAGATGCATTAAACTGCACCTGGGCATGTGTCTACATGTATGCCTAGGTCAGGAGCAAATTACAGCCTGATGGGAGCAATCAAGTCCAGGGTTGCTCCTGCCTTGCTCTGTCCCCCTGCAGCAGCCAGGAGGAGCTTCAGGCTCCAGCTGCAGTTTCCTGAGTGCCAGCACTAGTTTTTAAATGGCTGCCCCATGCTTTGTTCCCTGGCCACGTGCTGGTCTGGCTCTGAGCATCCTGCAGCCTGCTGGCACAGCCCTCCAGGACTCTGTCCTGAGAGCCTGTGCCCAGCATGCCATGGAAGCTTCTTGCCTTCCCCCGGTAGCAGTGACCAGTGCCGTGGGCTTTTGCTCACCACTGTGCTAGCCTCCACACCTGCACTGACTTCTGCCTGGCCTTGGTGAGCCTGGACCCTGTCCATCCCACCCTTCCATACATCTATGTACCTGGGCCCATGGCCCAGCCTGTGCCCTGCCACCCCTGGACCATTGGCTGCCACTTCCTGGGCCACTTCCTAGGCCAGGGGTGGGCAAAATGTGGCCCAGCGCTCAGTTGCCACCTGCCAGGCCATTCTATCTGGCCTGCGGGGCCCCTAAACAATTTAGAAAATTAATATTTATCTGCCCTGAGCTGCCTGTCATGTGGCCCTTGATGGCTTGCCAAAACTCAGTAAGCCCTCTGCCCAAAATAATTGCCCACCCCTGTCCTAGGCCCTGGCAGGGATGCCAATGGCACCCAAATAGACACTGCTGGGGCCACCATCCACAGGCTTGCGGGGCTCCAGCCCTGCCACTTCTGGTCCTGCCACACCAGCTGGGTCTGGTGGCACCACATTGTCCTGTGTGCCTGGGATGAAAACCAGTGGCTGAACTCATTCTGAACGATCTGGCCCACATTCTAGGAGCTAGTGCAGCAGCTCAGCTCCCACCTGGATTTCCAGCCCGCCACCATGCGCCTGCCCCTCCTCACAGACCTACATGGCTATTACTCTCATGAAGCTGACCATGTCCACCAGCCTGCACTACATCCATGGGGGTGCGGATGGGGAAGGTGACTGCTGGGGAGGCCGTCCGAAGTCTGGCAAAACCCAGGATTTGCTGGCCAACACCATTCTCCTGGTTACTGACCCCCTGGAGGTCCCAGCACTTGACTTCCCCCAGTGCCTGGGGCCCTTGATGGGATACCATTCCTGTCACCTGCACACCTGGCTGATATTCATGTCAATTATCATAGAATCATAGAAAATTAGGGTTGGAAGGGACCTCAGGATTTGGGAGTGGGGCTAAAAGGTCTGGGGGCACAGGTGGTGTTTTCTTTGATCCTCCCAGTCTTGGGCTATGGGCTGAGGAGGGAGAGGAGGATCCACGTAGTCAACCAAAGACTGCAGCGCTGGTGTCATCAGGAAGGCTTTGGCTTCCATGACCACAGCCTGCTCTTTGGTGAGAGAGGCAGCGAGCTGCTGGGAAGAGATGGCCTCTACCTCTCCCCGCTGGGGAGGAGGCTCTTCTCAGCCACACTGGCTGACCTGCTCCACCGGGCTTTAAACTAAGCCTGCTGGAGGACAGGGGGACTACCGCCACTGCTGGCCCGCTGAGCAACCCTTGCAAAGCCAGCAGGCCAAGGCAGTTAAGGGAGCCCACCCCTGCCCCAGCCCTGGCACAATCTGTGGGCAAGGCAAGAGCCTTCAAGGGGACACTTGCCTGCCTGTACACAAATGCCAGGAGCTTGGGGAATAAGCAGGAGGAACACGTCCACCTGCTTAATGCAAATAATTATGAAATCACAGGGATAATGGAGACCTGGTGGGACTCCACCCATGACTGGACCATGGGTATAGATGGCTATACCCTGTACAGGAGGGATCAAGTAGATAAAAGGGGCGGGGGTGTAGCTCTCTATGTTGAGGAAAGCTACATGTCCCTGCAAGCTGATATTGGTGACCAGGGTGACGACTGGAGACCCTCTGGGTTAAAATCCATGGGGAATACAGCACAGGGGACACAACAGTGGGAGTCTACTACAGACCTCCCACCCAAAGTCAAGAGCTTGACCAGGAGTTCGCTCGGGAACTGGCTGAGGCCGCATGCTCCAGAACCATGGTTGTCATGGGTGACTTCAGTTACCCGGACATCTTGTGGGAGGATCACTCAGCAAAATCTGAGCGGTTGCAAAGCTTCCTCTCGCGCGTGGATGACCTCTACCTGACTCAAGAAGTCTATGGGCCAACGAGAGGTAAAGCGCTGCTCGACCTGGTACTGGCTACTGGGGATGACCTAATCGGCAACCTAGTGATTGATGGGAAGCTGAGTGACAGCGACCACGAGCTGATCACCTTCACCATCCGCCATAAAGCTGGACACCTAACTCTGGGGCAAAGCATCCACACCTGAAGACAGGCAGGAAATCCAGGCTGACCTGGACAGGCTCAGCAGGTGGGCGGACGAGAACCTGATGGTGTTTAACACCGATAAATGCAAGGTTCTCCACCTTGGGAGGCAAAACCTGCAGCATCCTTATAGGCTCAGCAGTGCTACATTGGGACCATGGAAGAAAGAGACTTGGGGGTCATCATTGACCACAAGATGAGCATAAGCCTGCAATGTGATGCTGCGGCTAGTAAAGCGAGCAAAACGCTGGCTTGCATCCATAGATGCTTCTCAAGCAAATCCCAGGACGTCATTCTCCCCTTGTACTCGGCCTTGGTGAGGCTGCAGCTGGAGTATTGCATCCAGTTTTGGGCTCCACAATTCAAAAAGGATGTGGAGAAGCTTGAGAGAGTCCAGAGAAAAGCCACGCACATGATCAGAGGTCAGGAAAACAGACCTTACGATGACAGGCTGAGAGCCATGGGACTCTTTAGCCTGGAAAAGCGCAGGCTCAGGGGTGATCTGGTGGCCACCTCTAAGTTTATCAGGGGTGACCACCAGGATCTGGGGGAACGTTTGTTCACCAGAGCGCCCCAAGGGATGATGAGGTTGAATGGTCATAAACTACTGCAAGACTGTTTCAGGCTGGACATAAGGAAGAATTTCTTTACTGTCCGAGCCCCCAAGGTCTGGATCAGCCTGCCATCGGAGGTGGTTCAAGCACCTACACTGAACACCTTCAAGAGCAAATTGGTTGCTTATCTTGCTGGGATCCTATGACCCCAGCCGACTTCCTGCCCTTCAGGTGGGAGGCTGGACTCAATGATCTTCCAAGGTCCCTTCCAGCCCTAATATCTATGAAATCTATGAAATCTAGTCCAACACTAGCAGGGAGCTTCTCCCTCTGGGTTTGACGCATATGCTCGGTTGTCAGCTCCTTCAGGGGAATCCTGTACTTGGCACTTGGCAGATAAGCAGAGAGCAGGGGAGATTATGCTTAGGGGCAACCAACACAGGTTCATTAGAGGCAGGTCCTGTCAGACCAACCTGGTGGCCTTCTACGACCAGGTCACAAAACCCTTAGACACAGATGTAGCAGCAGACGTAGTCTTTCTGGACTTTAGGAAGGACTTCGACACTGTCTCTCATCCCATTCTCATTAAAAAACTGGGGGATTGTGGCGTCAAGAGCTACACAGGCAATTGGGTCACTAACTGGCTGGAGGGCTGCACCCAGAGAGCGGTGGTGGATGGGTCATTTTCGACCTGGAGGGATGTGGGCAGCAGGGTCCCCCAGGGCTCCGTCCTTGGGCCCACACTGTTCAACATCTTCAACAGTGACTTGGACGCGGGGGTAAAAAGCACCCTGATCAAATTCGCAAACGACACTAAGGTGTGGGGGAATGTGAGCACGTTAGAAGGGAGGAATAGGCTGCAATAAGATCTGGACAGGTTGGGTGGGCGGATGAGAATAGGATGGGATTCAACACTGACAAGTGCAAGGTGATGCACGTGGGAAGAAACAACCGGCAGCATACCTGCAGGCTGGGGAACTCCCTTCTTGTCAGTGCAGAGACAGAAAAGGATCCTGGAGTCATTATAGATGCCAAAATGAACATGGGCTGGCAGTGTGGGGATGCAGTCAGGAAGGCCAACCGCACCTTGTCATGCATCCACAGATGCATCTTAAGCAGGTCCAAGGAGGTGATCCTCCCCCTCTATGTGGCACTGGTCAGGCCGCAGCTGGAGTACTGCGTCCAGTTCTGGGTGCTGCATTTCAAGAGGGATGTGGACAACATGGAGAGGGTCCAGAGGAGGCCACTCGCATGATCAGGGGCATCAGGGCAGGCCCTATGAGGACCTGAACCTGTTCAGCCTGCACAAGGGGGACCAGCAGGCACTGGGGAAGTCCCTGTTCCCCCAAGCACTGCCAGGAGTGACAAGAAATAACGGTCACAAGCTGGCAGAGAGTAGGTTTAGGCTAGACAACAGGAGGCGCTACTTCACTGTCAGGGCGGCTAGGATCTGGAACCAACTTCCAAGCGAAGTGGTGCAGGCTCCTACCCTGGGGGTCTTTAAGAGGAGGCTTGATGAACACCTTGCTGCGGTCGTTTGACCCCAAGTACTTTTTCCTGCCATGGCAGGGGGTCGGACTTGATGATCTGCTCAGGTCCCTTCCGACCCGACCAACTATGAAACTAAGGGCATCGAGATCCACAGGGGCTAAGCACCAAGCAAACATTACTACTAGCAACACCAATTTGCTATTATGAAGCCATCAGAATCCTAAGAACTAACAGATGGAATTTGTTGACCCTGTCTGCTTTTCTGCCAAGTGCCAAGTACAGGATTCCCCTGCGGGAGCTGACAACAGAGCATATGCGTCAAACCCAGAGGGAGAAGCTCCCTGCTCAGCTTTCAAATTGTCCTCAGTTATTACAGAGGAGCTTGGCTCTTGGTGGGCAAGGAAGATCAGAAGACGCTGTCCAGAGCAGATTCTCAGGCTCTGCAGACGGATGCCTGTCACACCTTTATCTTGGGTGCCATGACAGCAGCACCTACAAAGCCTTTCATCTCCTGCTCCTACAACCAAGAAGTTTGTGGCAGGGAAGTGCTAAACACCCAGCGTGTCTATGTGCTCATGTATGTTGCCAGCTGATTTTCTCACCCAGTCTTAGATAGTTTTGGGCACCCCAGAATCTAGCCACTGGGCCAAAATAGCCAGGTTATTGGTGGACAGTGAGACACGACCAGTGCAGGCTTATTGCAGAGCTATTTGAGCCATGAGAACACACCCACGATATATAGCTTTTCTCTTTACAGATCTCTAGGAGGAAGGTGAGGAGAGCTTCAGCACTGCTGTTCAGAGGCAGGTGCAGCTCCCACTGAAATCACTGGGCGATTTTCCGGCATGCAGAACATATGAGAAGAGCAGAACCTGGGGCCGTATGAGATTTAAGAGGATTTTCATATTCAGTCTGATTTAGGTGATCTGTATTGGTTCCTTCTGGCCCTCCTCTGATGTCCTGCACACACCAGCCAGAGATTCTCGCTCAGTCATTCCTCCCTCCCTGGAGGTAAAGCACTGAGGTACTTGGGCTGAAGGTTTATTGGAGAAAGGACCAACTCTGTGCTCCGTATCTGTTCAGCACCTCACTGTGCAGTCTTGGCTCAAATGTGGGGCTCTAGGGTGTGACTATAGCACAAATAAGAAGTAAGAGTGGTTTAACACAGGGTTGGGTGGGGGATGGTTGCACTGCATTAGCCCCATTGGCATACACTCTGCCCTATGCTTCAGGGATGGTTATGGAAATGAATGCATGAAAGAGCCGCCCAGAACCACAGCAGGATGCGAGGCAGGAGGGAGCAGAGGCAGGTAAAGGGAAGCGATGTGTCTGCACTGGGGTTCTGCACTGCTGTCTCTATTAGTGAGACCCATGCACTGTCTTCTGGGCCTGACCTTGCTGGGAGCAAGTCATCACTTTGCTTGCTCACTGTTCACCTAGTGCATAAAAAAATCTGCTGAAAATGGAAAGAAATGGGAGAAGTAGAGCAGATAGCAGGGGCACGTGGGGGAGGGAGAGCAACCTGGCAAGGAGCACTACCTGGCACCAGGTATTCCCAGCACTTCTCAATTCATTAAGCCACTGGAAAAGGAAGCAGGGCTGGTCCAGGCCCCAAGGTCAGAGAGAGGGACTGGAGAGCCCACATATAACTCGGGTAGGTTACAGCCTCTCTCAGCTTCCTTTCCTTCCTTCCTGTCTGCCTGGCTACTGCAGCCCCTGCTGAATCCCTGCAC
Organism: Crocodylus siamensis; assembly: GCF_052110815.1. Classification (NCBI taxonomy): domain Eukaryota; kingdom Metazoa; phylum Chordata; order Crocodylia; family Crocodylidae; genus Crocodylus; species Crocodylus siamensis. The sequence goes on from NC_143404.1 coordinate 50,858,685, forward strand.
TCAGCATGCCATCAAAGGCCTGCTGTGCCTTCCCTCAGGAAACTGAGATCATTATATTCAGATGCTGGGAGAGCTGACATTCAGCAGACCCGACAAGCCCCGGAGATGTGAGCAGCGTGCACCTCCTTTGCAAAGAGTCATTCATCATTCACAGAATGGCATGCCACATTAACCCCTACTCCTCCATGCTATGCAAAATGGCACTGGCTGGTGGAGAGCTGGTATCAAGGCAGGGTCAGGAATGGTACTTTACTCGCAGAAGGCCGATTGATTGGTTGATTGATTGGTTGATTAAAAGGCCTGTAAAAATGTCCCTGCTGTTTGCAAAACAACCATCCCTGCATAGGGGTTCTGATGCGCTTGCTTTTAGAGAGCACTTCTCAGCACTTTAAAGAGGTGTGTAGTATTAGCTACACAAACTGTGGGGGCAAGAGCTTACATGGGCTTGTCCAGGTCAAACAATTAGCCCCCAACAGTTAAGACTTCCTGACTCACCATCCCCTCCTTATATACTAGATCACACTGTGCATACATTGCGCAGGTAGAGTCTTAGAAGCCCGTTTAAAATACTGACCATAAGAGTCTGCTCTGAGCCAAGATATGGCAGTCTAATCAGAGAGCTTGGCTGAGTGCAGAAGTGTGGTTTGCTGTATAGCACTTCCCAACTTTGACGGACAGGCAACCAATGGGTGGTTTAATGGTAAAGGCACTGTGTGGCAAGGACAGACACCTGGGTTCTCTCCTTGACTCTTTGTTACCGCACTGAGATTATTTAGCACCCATTTTCTAGCTGTGGGATTGTGGGGGGAGGAGGACAAGTTTCCCAGCTCTGGTCTACAAGTGGGAAGTGCTACTTTCTATTGTTCGGACAATTACACAGTGCTCCACAGCTACAGATATTGGCTGCAACTGTTGTCAAACAGGTGCCACTCTGAGCTCAGCTGCAGGGCACTGGGATTCTATTTCTGGCACTTGAAAGGCATCAGCAACAATGACCCTCCACCCCTCAACTGCTAGGTGATCTAAGCTTCTGCCTGCACAGCTGCCTATTTGGTTTTCTTTCTTGTTTTTTAGCCCATGGCCAAATTGGTACAAACTGTGGGGGTTTAGCCTTCTTCTGTCATGAGGAGCACGGCCCTCTTCCCTGGATCTCTCAAGCATATTTTAACAACCCTTGCAGCAGCAGGACATTAGCTACTGTTGTCCCCCATCTTACCTCTGGCAGGTTAGTATGTTATGCCTTGCTGTTGTGTCAGAGTTGACTGCATAGCTTTACTAATATGTTAGACAGTGGATTTGTATAGGGATGATTCTGCTCCTGATGGTGGGTTGAACTAGATCAGCATTTCTCAACTTGTGAGTCACAACCCAAAAGCAGATTGCAAGAATATATGAAAGGGCTGCAAACAAACTTTAAAAAATGGATTATCTTTTAAAGGAGAAGAATGTGGGAAAATCACAGGTTCCCCCTTGCAAGCTGGCAGTTCCAGGGGGCCAGGAGGGTAGATAGATGATGTGAGGGGGGCACAGGTAACACCACCTACCACCCCACCTCCTCTGTGGGGTAGAGCCATAGCCTGAGGTGAGTGGTGGTGGCAGCTAGGCCATGTTGGTGGTGTAGAGCTGCAGCCTAGTACATGAGTGACTGGAGAAAGTGAGGACAGCACTCCTGCCCCACTTCTTCCCACCATCTGGGAATCCCAGGGGGCTGCCTGTCCCTTTTTCAGGCTCTGGGGCCCGGGAGCATGGCCACCTCCCCTTGCGGGGTCTGCTCCCTACTGGGGTCTCTGGCACGCCAGCTGGAGGAGCTCCAGGCCACAGTCCAGAGACTGCATGCCATCAGGGGCTGCGAGCAGGAGAGAGACTCCTACTGCCAGGCCCTTCTCCCCCGGGAGCCGCAGGGGAGAGCACCGTCTCTCTCCAGGACTAAGGAGGACTCTGGGACCTCCCGCTCTGCCCAGTCAGGGGCATGGACCAAGGTGGTCAAGGGCCCCAAGGCCCGCCGCACCAAGGCCCCTGCCCCGCCGGAGCTTAGCAACAGCTTCGCACCTCTTGCAGCCCCGGCAGAGCCTGCTCAGTTGCCGGCTCCCGCAGGCAACCCAGGCTCGACCGCAGCTACTGCCCCTGCTCTCCCCAAGACAAAGCGAAAGGTGTTTGTTGTGGGAGACTCCATCCTGCAGGGGACCGAGGGGGCAATCTGCCGCCCCGACCCCTTAGCCCGGGAAGTCTGCTGCTTCCCGGGGGCCCGCATCTGAGACATTGTGGAGAGGATCCTGCAGCTCCTCCAGCCCACAGACCACTACCCCATGCTCCTCATTCACGTGGGCACCAATGACACGGCTCGGAGCACCCCCAGCCAGGTCATGAGGCGCTACAAGGAGTTGGGAGCGGGGCTTAGGGGTCTGGGAGCACAGGTGGTGTTTTCGTCCATCCTCCCAGTCTCGGGCTATGGGCTGAGGAGGGAGAGGAGGATCCACGCAGTCAACCAAAGACTGCGGCGCTGGTGTCATCGGGAAGGCTTTGGCTTCCATGACCACAGCCCGCTCTTTGGTGAGAGAGGCAGTGAGCTGCTGGGAAGAGATGGCCTCCACCTCTCCCCCTGGGGAGGAGGCTCTTCTCAGCCAGGCTGGCTGACCTGCTCCACCAGGCTTTAAACTAAGCCCGCTGGGGGATGGGGGGACTACTGCCACTGCTGGCCTGCAGAGCGACCCTTGCAAAGCCAGCGGACCAAGGCACTTAAGGGAGACCACCCCTGCCCCAGCCCTGGCACAATCTGTGGGCAAGGCAAGAGCCTTCAAGGGCACACTTGCCTGCCTGTACACTAATGCCAGGAGCCTGGGCAACAAGCAGGACGAGCTCGTCCTCCTGCTCAGTGCAAAGAAATATGATGTCATTGGGATAACGGAGACCTGGTGGGACTCCACCCATGACTGGACCACGGGTATAGAGGGCTATACCCTGTACAGGAGGGATCGTGTTGACAAAAAGGGTGGGTGTGTAGCTCTCTATGTGAAGGAAAGCTACATGTCCCTGCAAGCTGATGTTGGCGACCAGCATGGACAGCTAGAGACCCTCTGGGTAAAAATTCATGGGGAATATGGCACAGGGGACACAACGGTGGGAGTCTACTACAGACCTCCCACTCAAAGTCCTGAGCTTGACCAGGAGTTCGCCCGGGAACTGACTGAAGCCGCTTGCTCCAGGACCTTGGTTGTCATGGGTGACTTCAATTACCCGGACATCTCGTGGGAAGATCACTCAGCAAAATCCGAGCGGTCCCAAAGCTTTCTCTCGTGCGTGGATGACCTCTACCTGACCCAAGAAGTCTATGGGCCAACGAGAAGCAAAGCGCTGCTCGACCTGGTACTGGCTACAGGGGACAACCTAATCGGTGACCTAGTGATCGATGGGAAGCTGGGTGACAGCGACCATGAGCTGATCACCTTCACCATCCACCGTAAAGCTGGCAAGTCAGTCAGCAACACAGAAGTCCTTGACTTCAGAAAAGCCGACTTTGACAAGCTCAAGAGGCTTGTCAGTCAGGCCCTGAGGGACCATGACCCCAGGGAGATGGGAGTTCAAGAAGAGTGGTTGCTTCTCAAGGAAGCGATCCTCAATGCACAAGCTAAATCTATTCCAACACGGAGGAAAGGCAGCAAGAAGGCACAGCAGCCCTCCTGGCTCTCTAGGGACCTAGTGGACCTCCTGCGGCTAAAAAGGAAAGCCTACAAAGGATGGAGGACGGGATTCACCTCCAAGGAGGATTATTCTGCACTGGTCCAGTCCTGCAGGGACCAAACCAGGAAAGCCAAGGCTGCAACTGAACTCCAACTAGCTTCAAGCATCAAGGACAACAAAAAGTCCTTTTTCAGATATGTGGGGAGCCGGAGGAAAAGCAAGGGCAATGTTGGACCCCTGCTAAACCAGATGGGGCAACTGACAACTGACGCCCAGGAGAAAGCCAACCTATTAAATAGGTACTTTGCATCAGTCTTTCCTCAGTCCCATGGGGCGCCCATGCCTGCTATGTGGCAGGGAGATCTGGGTGATGGGGATCCCCTACCCTCCATCAATGCTGACCTCGTGAAGGAACACCTTGAGAAGCTGGATACCTTCAAGTCAGCCGGCCCTGACAATCTGCACCCCAGGGTACTCAAGGAGCTGGTGAGTGTCATAGCCCAGCCCCTGACACGGATCTTTGAAAACTCCTGGCGCTCTGGTGTGGTGCCCGAAGACTGGAAGAAGGCCAATGTGGTGCCGATCTTCAAGAAAGGGAGGAGAGTGGATCCAGCTAACTACAGGCCCATTAGCCTGACTTCTATCCTGGGGAAGATCTTAGAAAAGTTTATTAAGGAGGCCATCTTTGAGGGACTGGCCCAGGCTAACATTCTAAGGGACAGCCAGCACGGGTTTGTTGTGGGTAGGTCTTGTTTGACCAATCTCATTTCCTTCTACGACCAGGTGACCTATCACCTGGACAAGGGAGAAGAGATTGATGTCATATATCTTGACTTCAAAAAAGCCTTTGATCTGGTATCCCACGATCACCTCTTGGCCAAACTGGCCAGTTGTGGCCTTGGCTCCACCACAATCCGCTGGCTGGGAAACTGGCTCCGTGGTCGGACCCAGAGGGTTGTAATCGATGGCAGTCACTCATCGTGGTGCCCTGTGACCAGTGGGGTCCCTCAAGGCTCTGTCCTTGGACCCATCCTGTTCAACATCTTCATTAATGATGTGGACATTGGAGTCAGGAGTGGACTGGCCAAGTTCGCCGATGACACCAAACTTTGGGGCAAAGCATCCACGCCAGAAGATAGGCGGGTGATCCAGGCTGACCTGGACAAGCTCAGCAAATGGGCGACGAGAACCTGATGGTGTTTAACACCGAAAAATGCAAGGTTCTCCACCTTGGGAGGAAAAACCTGCAGCATCCTTATAGGCTCAGCAGTGCTACGTTGGCACCATGGAAGAAAGAGACCTGGGGGTCATCATTGACCACAAGATGAACATGAGCCTCCAGTGTGATGCTGCGGCTAGTAAAGCGACCAAAATGCTGGCTTGCATCCATAGATGTTTCTCGAGCAAATCCTGGGACGTCATTCTCCCCTTGTACTCGGCCTTGGTGAGGCCACAACTGGATTACTGCATCCAATTTTGGGCTCCACAATTCAAAAAGGATTTGGAGAAGCTTGAGAGAGTCCAGAGGAGAGCCACGCACATGATCAGAGGTCAGGAAAACAGATCTTACGATGACAGGCTGAGAGCCATGGGACTCTTTAGCCTGGAAAAGCGCAGGCTCAGGGGTGATCTGATGGCCACCTCTAAGTTTATCGGGGTGACCACCAGGATCTGGGGGAACGTTTGTTCACCAGAGCGCCCCAAGGGATGACGAGGTCGAACGGTCACAAACTCCTGCAAGACCGTTTCAGGCTGGACATAAGGAAGAATTTCTTTACTGTCCGAGCCCCCAAGGTCTGGAACAGTCTGCCAGCGGAGGTGGTTCAAGCACCTACATTGAACACCTTCAAGAGTAAATTGGATGTTTATCTTGCTGGGATCCTATGACCCCAGCTGACTTCCTGCCCTTTGGGCAGGGGGCTGGACTCGATGATCTCCCGAGGTCCCTTCCAGCCCTAATGTCTATGAAATCTATGAAATCTGTTACTACTTGCACTGCTGGCGGTGTGGCTGGCATGGGGGTTCTGGCAGCAATAAGTCTCACCACCCCACTCTGCCTTCCCATGCTGGATCTTGCCCACTGGGCCACAGAGGCAGCTCCTGCCTGTGTCACTCCAGCCAGGCGGCAGCCCTATGCCTACTGTGGGTGCACAAATCTGGGGGAACATGTGCCCCCCCTCATGGCCTACACCCTTCTGCCCCACACACTGGGGGGGCTGGGGCCTGGGGGAAGGGGGCAGCAGATCAGGAGTGAGAGGCACCAGCTGGACTGAAGAAGTGGGGGCTGTTATCTACTTGAACAAATGGGTCCTGGTACAAAAAAGGTTGAGAACCACTGGACTAGATGACCTCTGAGGGTTTCTTCCAGCCCTACTTCTTTACTTATCTGCACACCCCAGGTAGATATGGTACTGGGTCTCTGTGGCCAGCAAGGTTGTAAGGCCAAGTCGGTGACTGGACTTAAATTAGGAATGGAAATCAAGGACAACAAGAAATCCTTCTTAAGTTATGTAGGGAACAGGAGGAAAACAAATGCGAGTGCGAGGTTATTGCTCAACAACTCAGGACAACTGGTTACCAGCACTCAGGAGAACACTGAACTCCTGAATGACTACTTTGCCTTGGTATTTCACCAGGCCAAGAGGAAAATGATACCAGATACGGTACAGAATCAGCAAGGCAGGAATGACTGCCTTCATACTGTTGCCATAGAACTGGTATGTGATCAATTAAAGAAATTAGACATATATAAACAGCAGGACTGGATGAACTTCATCCGAGAGTGCTGAAGGAGCTGGCTGAAGTCATCGCAGAGCCCCTGGTGAAACTGTTCCAAAACTCATGGCACTCTGGGGAGGTCCCTGAGGACTGAAAGAGGGCCAATGTTAGGTCTATCTTCAAGAGAGGGAGGAGGGAGGACTTGGGTAACTATAGGCCAGTTAGCCTAACTTCTATCCCAGGGAAAATCCTGGAAAAATTCATTAAGAAGTCTATGTGTGATAGGCTTGCAGAAGGTAGGATTCTGAACAACAGCATGGCTTCATCGCAGGCAGGTCTTTCTTGTCTTACCAACCTCATCTCCTTTTACGATCAGATAACTCACCACCTGGATAAGAGAGAAGTTGACAACAGTATACCCTGACTTCCAAAAGGCCTTTGACCTGGTATCCCATGATGTTCTCACAAGAAAATTGGAGGATTGTGGGTTTAACTGAGAGACAGGTGGGTATGAAGCTGGATACAGGGTAGGACCCAGTGTCCTAATGAACGGATCTGTGTCGTCCTGGTAAGAAGTGGTCAATGGCGCCCCACAGGGGTTGTTGCTTGGTCCAGTACTTTTCAACTTTTTTATCGAAGACTTGAATGTGGAGGTGAAGAACTCACTGGCCAAGTTCACAGATGACACCAAGTTACAGGGAAGCGTGGTCATGCTTGATGATAGACTGCAGATACAGGTGGACCTAGACAGGCTGGCAAGTTGGGCGGATCAGAACCAGATGAAGTTCAACAATGAGAAACGTAAAGTGCTCCACCTGTGGATGAACAACCCCCTACACACCTATAGGCTTGACGGTGCCAAACTGACCAGCACCACAAACAAAAGGGTGTGTTAAAACTTTAGAGAGTCTACAGAAGGGCCACCCATATGACCAGAAACTTGCACAACAAGCCATACAAAGAAAGGCTGAGGGACCTGGGACTCTTTTCACAGCCAAAAGAACTCCACACAGCTCCTCAGGGATGCTCTCAATGAGGTGAATGCTGGAAAGTAGCAATGATAAAAATGTTGTCCTGTGGGGCCAGGCCAACTCCCAGGATCTGAATATTGCACTATTAGAAGGGTGTGACACAATTGCACATATACAAACACACAATTCAATCAGGTGCACACACACACACACACACACACACACAAACACACACACACAAAACAAAAAAATACCAGCTCAGGCACATACACATCCAAACCAGCCTAGACACATGCGTACCTATTACCAGTTCAAGCACATAAACTATACACCCCAGAAGTTAGACACAAGTCACTACTTCGTATATGATGCACACAATGCCATATATATCTATATATCTATACACACACACTCACACACACCACTTACACTAGCAACTCAGATACACACACGTTCAAAATAACTAGTCTAGGTTCATGCACACCTATCACCAGTTTAAGCCCATACATGCTACACACACCAAATTTAGACAGAATCTGTTACCAGTTACCAACACCACCACCTGCACATTCAATACACATATGTGGATTACTAATTCATATACCACACACACACACAATGATATCTATATATGTATATATATGTGTATTCACTAATTTACACACATACCACCCACCTACATATACACGCAAGTGAGTTCCTAAGTTGGGTATTGTGATATGGATGTGCTTGGTGTACTTGGGATACCTGGGGAAAGCTTAAGGTAAGAAAATAGAAGTGTAGGGAGTTCAGGTCACCAGGACCAGGATTAGAACTGGTAGACTACAGGGGCCCAGGCTAAAGAACTGAGGCTCAGGGGTAACTTTAGGTTAATTGATCTTAATTGATTAAAAGACAACACCCAAAGCCTGCAGAACAGGGAAGCATGCCAGCACAGAGTCTGGGTCTGGAGCCAGAGCTATGGGGGAGCTGAAAAGGTAGGTGGGGAGGGGGAAAACTGGGACTAAGGAAAAGTGTGAGTGTTAAAGAGGGGCTCTGGATGTGGGGAGCCAGAGGATGGCTCTGGGGCAGCTAGAGAAGTTTCAGGGAGTGGCAGTAGGTGCTGGGAGCTGGAGAAAGGCTCCAGCTATTGGAGAAAACTGCAGGACAGCCACGAGGAGCTGGGAGGTGGGGATGACTACAGAAGATACTGGGGAAGCTTGAAAACAGCGGAAAAGCAGCAGGAAAGCAGAGAAAGGCAGCAGAAAGTCACAGGGAAAAGGCAGTAGGTGCTGGAAGCTGGAGAAAACTGCAGGACAGCTAAGAGGAGCTTGGTTTTACTTACAAACACAGGCCTAAACCATACAATATCCATATGAAACAATAAAAATCAATACAAAAATGATAATAATACAATATAAAACAGTGGATCTCCAAACCCAAAAACTTGCTACCAAAATAAAAATGTTTAAAGTTTATCCTGCATCTTAGTTTACTTATACTTATTGGGACGAAAAATTTTCTAAGTCCCGCTGGGGTTCGCACAGGGAGGCGCGCGAGAGGCCACAGGCAGCAGAAGAGGCAACGGCAGTGGCGGCAGCAGCAGCAGTTGTCTCCAGGTAAGTGTGTGGGAGTGAGAGCATGGGAGTTGTCATGCGGAGTACAGCCTGGGCTCCAGCCCCACGGCTGCCTCCTGGCCCAGGGACTGGTGAGCCTTCCTTGCAGGTGGAGCCACCTGCCTGTGGGGGCTGCCTGGCTGGGTCCCTGGGGCCGGGGGGGGGCATGGAGGCGGGGGCTTCTCTCACCTGTCCCACCTGTGCCAGGATTGTGGCGCTGGAGGGGCAAGTGAGAGAGCTCCAGGCAGAGGTGAGCAGGCTGCAGGGGATCAGGGCCATGGAGGACAAGATTGACGGGTACTTTTCTCTCTGCAGGACCCGTCCCCTCAGGCTGTCACCACCCAGGAGTCTGCAGGAGGCGAACGGAGGACAGTCACCTCCAGGACCAGGCAGTGTCGCAGGCGGTGCGTAGCTGCATCAACTGTCACCCCAGTACAACTGGGGAACAGGTATGCGGCCCTGGCAGCGCTGGAGGAGACTGGGCATGAGGAAAAAGGAAGAGAGGAAGCCACGCTTTCATCCAGCAAGCTGGCATCCATACCAACTGACCCAGAGGAAGAGACGTCGGGTCATTGTCATAGGGGACTCTCTCCTCAGAAGAACGGAGGGACCCATCCACCGCACGGATCCCAATGTGAGAGAAGTGTACTGTCTCCCAGGAGCCAAGATTGGGGACGTCACTGGGAAGATCACTGACCTCATCCGGCCTTCCGACTACTATCCTATGGTCCTCATCCATGTGGGAACCAATGATGCAGCCCGGAGTAGTCTGGACCAGATCACGGATGACTATGTGGTTCTGGGGGCCAAGCTTAGAGAGTTGGGGACCCAGGTGGTCGTTTTGTCCCTCCTCCTGGTTAGTGGAGGCCATCAGTGGCAGAGCGCCTGCATCCGTGAGGTGATCTGGCGCCTCCGGAGTTGGTGTCGTCACGCCGGATTTGGCTTCCTGGACCACGACCCACACTTCAGAGCAGAGGGTGTCCTGGGGCATGATGGTCTCCATCTATCCCTCAAAGGTAAGAGTTTGTTTTCTTACAGTTGACCTCCTTTGGCGGGCTTTAAACTAAGTTCATTGGGGTATCGGGATCCACAGGAGGAAGAGAAAACTCAACCAGGTGTAGGACCTGCCCAGGTAAAAGCTCAGGTATATACCATGGGACCAGTTGTTTCTTAGGAAGGGGGGTGCCCAGGGCTCCCTCAGGGGAATTAAGATATCTCTTCACTAATGCAAGAAGCATGGGGAACAAGCAGGAGGAGCTTGCTCTCCTGCTTGCAAGTAGTAAAATCGACCTGGTTGGCCTAGTGGAGACATGGTAGAGGTGAAACATTTGACTGGGCATTAGACATAGAGGGCTATAGGTTGTTTAGAAGAGATAGGAAGGGGAAAAAAGGTGGGCGGGTTGTGCTCTATGGTAGGGAACAGTATACCAGTTCTACCTTCCAAATGGGACCAGAGGAAGGCTTAACAGAGACCCTGTGGGTCAAACTTCAAGGAGGGTGGGGGGAGAGGGATCTGGCGGTAGGAGTTTACTACAGGCCACCACATCAGGAGGAAGAGCTGGATCTGGGATTCTCCAGGCAGCTGGGGGCGGCCGTGCATACTAAGGACGTTGTGGTCATGGGGGATATGAATGACCCTGACATCAACTGGGAGGAGCAGTCGGCCAGGTCTAGCCACTCACGGAGGTTCCTGACATGCATACAGGACCTACACCTCATGCAGGAGGTACTCGTCCCCACTAGGGGTAATGCCATAGTGGGTCTGGTGTTAGCCTCTGGGGACGACCTGGTGGGGGAGGTGCTAGTACAAGGGAGGCTAGGGGACAGTGATCATGAAATGATCCAGTTTGCTATTCAGAGAAAGGTGGGGAGGGTAACTAGCACAGCGCAAATGCTTGACTTTAGGAAAGCCAACTTGGATGTGCTCAGGGGTAGTAGTCAGGGAGGCACTTGGAGCCCAGGGGGTAGCTAGTGTGGGGGTCCAGGAAAGGTGGTCCTTTCTCAAGGACGCTATCCTTGGGCCGCAGCAGGACGCAATTCGTCTGCGCAGGAAGGCGGGAAAAGGGTCCAAGAAACCTTCATGGCTGAGAGTGGATATCCAGGCTGGCCTGAGGGCAAAGAAAAAAGCGTACTGGCGGTGGAAGCAGGGGGCAGGGACAAAGGAGGAGTACGCATCCCTGCCCCGAGCTTGTAGGGATTTGGTAAGGGAGGCTAAAGCAGCACTGGGTCTTAGATTAGCTTCTGGATTAAGGATAACAAAAGTCCTTCTTCAAGTATACAGGTAGCAAGAAGAGGTCTCGGGGTAACACTGGACCCCTACGGGGCGGGGCAGGGCAGGGCAGGGCAGGGCAGGGCAGGGCAGGGCAGTTGGCGACAGGCGCGCGAGAGAAGGCAGAACTCTTCAACAAGTTCTTTGCCTCCGTGTTCCTGTCTGCTGACAATGGGGTGCTCTCGGGTGATAGCGTAGAGAGGCCCAGGAAGGATGCGAGTTCCCCGACTGTTAGTTCAGGCCTAGTTAAGGATTACCTGGGGGGCTTAGATGTGTCCAAGTCGGCGGGCCCGGGTGACCTTCATCCGCGGGTGCTGAGGGAACTGGCTGGTGTCATTGCGGAGCCATTGGCACGGCTGTTCGAGGACTCCTGGTGCTCGGGCCAAGTCCCTGAGGACTGGAAAAGGGCCAATGTGGTCTCTATTTTCAAGAAGGGGAGGAAGGAAGAGCCTGGCAACTACAGGCCAGTCAGCCTCACTTCTATCCTGGGGAAGGTCTTTGAAAAAATTATCAAGGGCCACATTTGTGAGAGTCCTGCAGGGGAAGTGATGTTGAGGGGTAACCAGCATGGGTTCGTGCCAGGCCGATCCTTCCTGACTAACCTGGTCTCTTTCTATGACCAGGTAACGAAGAGCTTAGATATGAAGGAGGAAGTCGATGTCCTCTTCTTGGACTTCCAGAAGGCCTTCGACACAGTGTCCCACCCAATTCTGGTGGGCAAGCTGAGGGACTGCAGCACTGACGAATGCACGGTCACATGGGTGGCAAACTGGCTCCAGGAGCGCACCCAGAGGGTGGTGGTGGACGGGTCAATGTCGACCTGGAAGGGTGTGGGCAGTGGAGTCCCCCGAGGCTCGGTCCTTGGGCTGGTGCTGTTCAACATCTTCATTAGCGACCTGGATGAGGGTGTGGAGAGAACCCTGCTCAAGTTCGCTGATGACACCAAGCTGTGGGGTAAAGTGAATACACCGGCAGGCAGGGATCACATCCAGGCAGACCTGGATAGGTTGGAGAAGTGGGCAGAGCTGAACAGGATGCGGTTCAACAAGGACAAGTGCAGGGTGCTGCACCTGGGGAGAGGGAACCAGTATTATGGGTATAGGTTAGGGGCTGACCCTCTCGGCAGCACAGAGGCAGAGAGGGATCTTGGAGTCAGGATTGACTCCAGGATGAATACGAGTCACCAATGCGACGAAGCAATAGGCAGAGCCAACCGCACCCATCATACATCAACAGGGGCATCACTAACAGGTCCAGAGAGGTCTTGCTTCCCCTCTATGTGGCGCTGGTCAGGCCGCAGCTGGAGTACTGTGTCCATGTCTGGGTGCTGCACTTCAAGAGGGACGTGGAGAACCTGGAGAGGGTCCAGAGGAGGCCACTCGTATGGTTGGGGGCCTCCGTGGCCAGCCCTATGAGGAGAGGCTGAGGGACCTGAATCTGTTCAATCTCCGCAAGAGGAGACTGCGGGGGGATCTTGTGGCTGCCTTATCAGGGGCCACCAGCAGGGACTCGGGGAAAGTCTGTTCACCAGGGCCCCCTTGGGGTCACCAGGAACAATGGCCACAAGCTGAGGGAGGATAGGTTTAGGTTAGATATTAGGAAGAACTACTTCATGGTAAGGGTGGCCAGAGCCTGGAATAGGCTTCCCAGAGATGTGGTGCTCTCACCTTCCCTGGAGATCTTCAAGAGGAGACTGGACAGGCACCTGGCTGTGGTCTTATGGCCCCTGCCACCCCCAGTGCTCCTTCCTGCCCATGACAGGGGTCGGACTAGATGATCTGTCTAGGTTCCTTCCAACTCATTGATTCTCTGATTCTATGATAGGGAATAGAGAGGGAGAGAAAAAGTCAGAAATGGTTTGGGAAGGGGAGGGAATGCAATAAAAAAATAAGAAAAGAAAAACTGGGGGTTTTGCTACACAACATAACAAGCTTTCATTGGCCAGAGACACAACAATGTTCCCAGCACATTTGGAAAGCTGTCTGTTCTACCTCAGCCCATGTTTGTTGGTTGGGAGGAGGTTGGGTTTTTTTTCCATCTCTGCCTCCGCTTATGAAAAGTGGAGGTTTTATGAGGTTTTACTCTACTCCTGGGGCAGTCAGAGGGGTGCACTTGCTGGTACTTTAAACACAGAAACACACAGTGGTGCTTTCACAGCCTGTGTAAGCAGAATGTGCTCCTGTGCAGTCCAGCTACAAGTTGTGCATCTCTAACTGAGGGACCTCTCCTTGCTTGAGACCAGGCTCCAAATCAGTTCATAGACACAATTGAGGACACTGGGACTGACCACCCCTGCTCTAGCAGATATCCATCCACATTAAATGAACTCCCACTTTCACTTGCATTAAGTGCTGCTCCCTGTCCAGAGTTGCAGGGCTCTGGTTGTTATCAGAGACCCAGTGCCAAAGACACCAACTCATCCCCTGGCCCCTTTCTACCCTCTCTGCATTTGTGCTTTATTAGACGCTATTTCCACTTCATTGCATTTACAGTCTGTTTCAATTGGTAATTGCAGGCTGCTAGTTGGGACATGCAGCGTGAAAATGGAACTAGACAGAAGTAAAAAAAATTTTAAAAAAAAATCACTTCCAGTTGCCGGAGCTGCATTTCAGATGCACTGTTACCCTCACATTCAACCCCCAGCCGGGTGTTACAACAATGCCCCACTACTAATTAGGGGAAGCAACAGGGTGTTGGGCAGTTGGCAGACAAAATGCAGCAGCCTCCTACTACAGGGAGAGAAACACACAGCCACAGGTTTTCAAAAGAACAGTTAACTGGAGCCTGCATCCCCAGGAGCCCAAATAGGTGAGACCAGAATGAGAGGAGCCTGCTGCCACCTGGCCACATTGTGCTGTCACTGCAGGTGATGGGGCACGCACAGGAGGCTCTCAGGCCAGCAGCAGTGGGGTAGAAAAGGTTGAGTGGGCTGGCCAGATCAGGCCAGATGACAAGTAAATGAAATGGGCAGCTAGCAAAGTCATAGCATTAGATAACCCTGTAAACTAAAACACATAGCATCAAAGGAGCTTTTTTTTTTTAAAAGAAATTTTTCATGTTCCAAGCCAAATCAAATCCAAATCCAAATCTGTGAGTCAGTCCAGAATCATAAGTGGCTCTACAACCCCCCCACCAGGGACTTCAGATATTTCCAGAGTCTTTTGGCAGGCATCCTATGTGCAGGCCCAAGCCCAGAGGCTTGGGGCTTGGATGCCCCCAGGTTTCACCTGCCCTCAGCCATGTGGCCGCAGAAGCAAGCTAGGGAGGAGCCTCCCATTTCCATAAAGTGGGCTTTAAGGCACAACACCTCGGTGGGTACCAAACTGCACCAGAACAACAGTTACCCTAGGAGCACTTAAGGAAAACTGCCTTCACAGACCCAGATGCATGTTATTTCACCTGCCAGGTAAGTATCAAGGGAGAGCGCACAGGGACCCTGCTAGAGAAGTGCAGAGCAGAGCTCTCAGCTGTGCCAGACTATGCAGGGGTGCTGCACTGTGTTACATTCAGGACGCAGAGCCTGAGCCTGTCTCTGGCTCACAGACCCACCCCATTACAAACTGACGGTGTTTGGTGGCATACAGACTACAGGATGGGAAGAAGGAGACTCCAGATTCTGCAGCTTCCCCTACCACATCCCTCCCGCTGACTGCATCACACTCTCGGCTCTTTGACATTGCAGTGACACTAGCCCTAGACCTCTCTTTTTCGCCTCCTTTCCTCCATTTGCATCCCAAGCATATAGGGCAGCATGGAAGGTGGGGTAAGATGAGTAGGGCTGGAAGAGCATCTCGTCCCCATTCTTTCTAAACCTGTATCCCTGTGGTATCAGCTACAAAGCTTAGCAGGCTTTCACCTTTACTGAAATAGAAATATACGTGGCTAGGTTTTAATATTACTATATACAGAGGTGCACACACAAGTCTAGTCATTAAGAGGTAAGGATTTCAAATTCAGTAGTTGACTTTACTCTGCTCCACAATGAGTCCATGTGGGTTTTGGAAGCTAGGGGGATATGAAAAACCCCTCTAGGTTTGTTCTGAATCATCAAGTTTATCACAAGCCTGTAAGAAATCACACCCTCATATATGTAAACTGTGTCTCCATGCATTGCATCTGAGAGAGTCGGACAAGGAAGGCCTCACCTACATCCTTAGTTGTAAGCTCTTGAAGGCGGGAACCTCTACATTACTGTGTGCATCTGTGGGGGAATTCCCACGGGAATTTCCATAGCTCAGTCTTGCAGGTAAACGACTATGCACTTTCTCCTAAGCGATGGTGTGCGCTTGTATCCATAAGGGATGGCATCTTCCAAATAAGGGCATGATTCAAAACCTAAGATTGTGAGTGGCTACCAGGGTCGGCTAACAGTATAAAGTCTCAGCGCGCCCAAACAGTGGTGGAGACGTTCGAGACCGACACTGGGACCGAATCAACTGATCGACTTGATCAGTCAGAGGCTGAGGTTGCGATGAGGATCGCACTGGAACACGCCTCACCCGCCAGAGTCAGCTCACAAACTTGGGGACGCCTGACTTGTGAGAGGCTAACACAGCCTAATTGGACAGAAAGTGCACGTGCTCGGCAACCGGCTCTGGTCGATAAATGCCACTGATATATGTTTATGTTTGTGGTGTTACTGTATGTCACAGTAACATTTAGTGTTTTATTGTTATTTGTAACTATCCCTTTGTTGCTAAACAGCTGCTTAAATAAACCTTCTCCATGATCTAGCCCAGAAATCTCTAGAACCTTCTCTCAGATCCGGCCGACTATTATCGGGCTGCGGCATGCATCCCACCCACAAGCTCCAGCCCAGATCAGGACCCCAGTAATCAGGCACTGTGCAAACTCAGTGGCACACACTCCCTGCCCTGGGGATTACGTAGTTAGTTAGGACACTGTGAGGGTGGGAAGAGAGGCAACAGCACAAGGAAATAACTTGCACAAGGTCATTAAGCAGGTCACTGGCAGAGCCTGGAACAGTTCTCCCCCAGTCCTGATACATTAGCTTACCCACGGGCCGGGAGGCCTCTCTAGTCTCCTTTCTGAAACGCTTAACATGTTTGTGGACATGAGAACCGTAATGTTTAGCAGTTCTGAGGTTGAAAACATTTGTTGCTAAATCCAGGCTCCAAGCAGGAAGGCTTGAATATGCATTGACTGGTCAGCATGCCACGCAATAACCTGCCACATGCAAACTCCTACAGCTAGAGCCAAGGGGAAAAATGGCTCTCTCCTGTGCGGCTGCCTGAGGGGGCTCTGAAAGACATGATAGAGCACGATGAGGGAAAATACCTGTGTACAAAATAGCAGAGTAAAATCCTCATAAGGGGAAGAATGTGAGAGGACATTGGCTTGAGGCCCACGCTGAGCTCCACCGTCTCCGGGACCTGGGTCACTCCAACGGGGAATGGCATCTGGGCTCTACGCATTTAACTGCATTCTGGGCTCCTCCAGGACTATCTCACTAGGCCCTAGGTGCCTTGTGCTGTGTTATTGTGCCCAGTCAGCTGAGAAGAAAGATTCCCAACCTTATTCCTCAAATTGGGCTGCAATTAGAGAGGATGCTTGTACAGAGAGGGACTGGGTCAGCTCCTCTGCTGGTGTAAATTGGCATATCTTAATTCCATGCCTTTTTACTCCAGGTAATGATGTGGCCCATAATCTCCAAGGTTATAAAAAGCAAGTGTGAATACAAGTCAATTAGACAGACTAGCCAGAGATGGAATCACATCAGTCTCCAGACAGATAACAGCTGTACAGTGCTGCTACTGTGCCCCCTCCCCATCCCCTTGCAATACACACAATAATTTAGAGCTAAAAGTGGAAAAGAGTTTCCTTTGGATGTTGGAGTTTAAAGAAGGGAGAATGCAATTAGTCACATTAGGACAGAACTGGATTACAGCAAGAAGATAACAGAAGCATGCTTTTGGCACCTCTGTTGGAAATCATAAGGAGCAGGAATCAGCATTTTGCCAAATAAAAAAGTTGTCACTGATTTGTTTGTCCAGTCATTTCTTTTTAAGTCTAAAAGTATTCCTTGTAGAGACAGTGGATAATAAGAAAAGCGAAACATCATGCTGCTAACACAGGAGCTCTCGACCCGCCTGCTTTTACCAAGGAGTAAAGTGAATGAAAGCCCCGTAAGGAACATTAGATCACAACAGTTATTAGGTCTTGTTAAGAGAATACGCCTGTTAAACAAAATGCATCTACTCAGCGTGAACTTCTATCTACGATGTATGTGAGGAGCCCTCCCCAAAGGACGCCTACTAATGAAATAAAACTATTAAAGGTCCCAACTGAGCGTATACCATGGCTGTATAATGTGTCTAACAGGTCCCCACTGGATTATAAATTGAAAGTCTTTTTTAAAAGTTTGTAAGGCTCACATTGACGATCAACAGCTTCTTAAGTGTTGCTTTTTTAATATTGTAAAGTGGCTATTAATGAAAACAAAGTACACATTGCTACACAAATGGAGTTTGCTTAGTGCAGAAATGGGAGAGCTGCACAGACTTGACAATATGGCATTTCGAATGTATAAAACATCTTTTCTCTTCGGAGTCCTTGCCTTTGCCTGCTGGCAGCTTCTCTCTTCCCTGCCAAATCCTTTCCAGAAACCAAAGCCTCTATCAAGTTCACTTCTTCAGCAAGACATACAGTGTCTATCAAGGCATTGCAAGGCCTGTGCACATGCTGAAGTCTGCACATTACGAGAAGTTTTACCAGGCCCTGTACTGAACCATGCACTAGTATTGAAATCAAGGGAGCTACACCAGCCATGGTTCGGGCTCATTGACTTCAATGGGACTGCTGAGAGGGACTAAAATTAAGCAGCAGACTTTGCCGATTCAGGGCTCAAAGCTAATACAAAAAGAACAAACGAATGGTAGGGTATGGCAACAGTTTCCAGTTCCAGAGCATTCCTGGTACCTTGCACCTAGAGTTGCCCACGTGGCTGGCAATATTGGATGCTCTGCTGTCACCAAAAATTAACTGTTTTTATAATAAGGGGGGGGTAGTATACCGCCCTGTCCCTTCTCCAAGGCAAAACTTATCAATAAATGACTAAATTCATACCAGCTATGAACTGATTGCCCAGAGGAGTTTTTCATCTATTGACTCCTCTGTGAAATCCTATGAAATATGAACTTTCATTTCTACCCAGGAGAACTTTTACGATCTTTTCTCAGATCTTAAAATTGGTGCCTATTTAGATCGTATTCTTAAAAAACATGATCTAAATAAGTTTAAAAATCACCCATTTAGAAATTAACTTGATCATTTATATTGAGTCCTAAACTTGCCATCATCTACTCAAATTATCTAAGAAAAGATGCTGGTTCATTCAGACTCTCTCAAGTCTGAATGAGCTAAACATACTGCCCTTTAAAGATATGCTCTGAATTTTGGGGGAAATAATCTTCAATTTCTGAGCTCAACTCAAACTTTATAAACACATCTGTGTGGCTGCACCTTTCTTCAGAAAAATAATGACATTGTAGCAATGAAACATCAGAGTCTAATCAATGTTTTTCTTGCTGGCTGGTTTCAATCAGTCACCCAGGCTTAGACTAGTTCTGACTTACAAGCAACCCTTGGAATTAAATGCTCCTTTCACCAGCATTACCAAGTCTTGAGAAAAAAAAGGGTGCACTGCATTTAAAAATAAGCCCAACCTGTTTCAAAGAGGCTTATCAACCCACAGCTCTCAAAAAATTTAAAGCAACTTTTTAAAAAAGCAAGCCAATTCCACTTATTATAAGTAGACATGGCAACACTGCTTTTTACACCAAGCTGTCTCAGAGAAAAGGTGGTACTAGCTGGTCATCATACCCCCCGACTGGATACTGGAGATGGCTATATCCTCCACTCTTCCCCCCTACTTCCCCCTCAGGGCTTCAGGGTATGTCTTTTACTTCTACCTGTTCTTGCATAGGAAAGAAAAAAGGGACTTTAAACCCCATGGGTTACAAAGGGATCAATACGAGTCCCCAGGAGTTCTCCCTGTTCTGTTCATGATTACACTATATGAACACAGACTCCTCCTCTAGGGGACGTATCCTGACATCCATCTCTGCTCTTAAAAGTTTGAGTTTTGTAATGATGTGATAGATGATTTCACTGCTCTTGCTTAAATGTATGGACCACATCAAAAGCGGATCTGTGAATGGAACCCGGGGTCCTACTGTTTCAGGAAGTGGTTTTAGACTGCTGCCACAGAATTACCATTTTTAATAGAGCTATTGAAATAGCTTGCACAGTGGCAGTGAGGTTCAGTCACAGCTTAGAAATTAACCCTGTATCAGAGTTTGCCTTGCATCATCTCCACCCGCTCTGGTTCTGCCAATCTGAGACTTGCCAGTGGTCAATTCAGCTCGCAAAGATGCTGTGAGGGATGCAAGCATAGCCTCTTTGTTTCCAGTCCCTGGGGAATCACAAAATCCTCCAAACCAAGGTTGAGGAACACCACTACAAATAGGAGATAAGCGATTTGGAAGCAAGGCACAACCCAGCACCTCACTGGCAAAGCTTCAGCAGTGCAACCTATTTCTGCAGCAGCTGAGTCTTAGTGGCAGCTTTTCTCCTCATGTAGATGTAAAACCCTTCAAGCAAGCTAAGCACACCCACAGCGGGTAGAGAAGATACCATGTTAAATAGCTGAGTCCAAAGCATAAGCTCTGGAGAGAGATGCATGGACTTTTGGTATTGATTACTCCAACGCTTTTGGAGTTTTGGTGGTTGCTGTGTGGCTCCTTTACTAGCTCTTAATGAGGCCCCTAAGGTGCTTTTATCTTGCAGGGGCCTCTGAAGGGTCCATGAAACCATCTGTTAATCAGAGGCTGCTGAATGATCAGGCTATTAGTGAGCCTTCCCCAAAACATGCTCCAATTCCACAGTATAATTTGTACCATAAATTCCTCAGTGGGGTTGAGCAGCAACAGCAGGACTAGTGCAGTCAAACTCTAGTTCTCTTCTGTCAGAGGCAGAAGACAGTAATAGTGTGCAAGTGGTGGGGAGGGAGGGGTAAGAAGGTACACTGAGCATCTCTCAAGGGAGAACAAAACTAGCTTTGAAATTCTACCAGATCACTTCACGCAGGAGCCCCCATCCACTTCACACACATTGTAAAGCAACAGGTGAACAGGTTAAACTTCATGCTGTAGGTACCTTTGCAGCTAGATAAGCTGGCATGCTAGGGTGCAATGGAAACCTTTGTTTCCTCTTTCAGAAAAAGTGTTAGGACTCCCCACTCCAGTTTCTCCAAGCTGTGTGCTAACCTCCCTTCCAAAGGATCTGCTGGACAGAACCAGTCAGTGTTTACTGCAAGCACTGATATAAGGGAAGAATTCACTAAAAAAGGCACATGGAGATAGATGTATAATAGCAACCAGAGGCAACATGACCATCATCTAAGAGGCAATGTAAAGGCTACAGTACAGAAGACAGCATTTTCAAAGGCAAAAAAATAGCAATGAGATGCTACTGCCATTTTGTCTTTGAGAAGCTTCTAAGCCAAAATACTTTCTAAGTATTTTTTTTAAATCCTTCTCCCACTTTTTAGATTAGAAGATCTGTGCAACAGAAAGTTACTTTGTGTAGGTATGTTCATAATAGGATCCCAATGCCATTCAAGGTCTTCAGGCACTACTATAATGCAAGTAATAAATGCTATGCAGAATGGAAGCTGCCTCATAAGACAACTTGGACAGACAGGCTAGATGGAGGGATCATTACTCATCACTGCTGAAATTAAGCAACTGGCATTAGCCCACCTGAAAACAGAGAGACAGAAATGGACTTTATGTTTCAGGCAGATGGAAAGGGGGTGGAATCATAAGGGAAGCTACATGCTCAGACAGAGCAAAATGTGCAATTTGTGCTTCTATCCAGATTTACCTGTTTAAAAAAACAGATTGACTTGAGAGTGACAGGTGAAAGGAAAATTATTTTTTCCTCCTTCCTCCATCTGGAATGTGCATGGGTGCTACAACAGAGAGAGAGAGACATTCTCTGTTTTCATGAACCTAAATTAGCTTGATTTATATTTTTAAATTTGCAGAGTGGAGGAAGGCAGAGAGAACTCTTTACAGTTTTAGACCGTTACAGTAGGTGGGCTTTTCAGAGTTAAGGGATAGTCACTGAACACAGAAGAGGTTGGTCCAGCAAACAGTCTAACAGTGGTGACTAGTGAAAGATAGTGCAGAACTACTTGCTCTTGAACATACACTTACAAGTTCTGCATTGTACATACACATCTTCCAGTGGACACTGACAGACCAGCAGGGTTTGCTACACAGTAGTAACAGCCCCCACCTCTTCCCCACCCCATTCAGGAATGTGCCCCAATTCCCTGTGAGTGACAGCAACTCATAGCAACCAAATATACCAAATTGAGTCAAGTACCTTGGTCTGCAGAATGGTGCTCCACAAAGAGGAAAGCAGCTTTCCAGGTATTCTACTCACAGTTCAACACACAAAATACTGTTAGTCACAACCCTAATTTGCAAGTGATTCAGCAATCAACACAACATATGCTACACATCATTAGTTTCTCATAATGTGCATGCAGTGATCTGGGAGCAGGGCTGCTACCAATGCACAATTTATCCATCTTAGAAACAAACACCCATGGGACAGGGAGCACTGACATTTTGCTTTCTATGTTGCTAGCTGAAAAGTTGTTGACCTGAGGATAAAGATTAAAAAAACCCAAACTTATTTCTAGCATGTAGCATAACATCACATCAAAACTAACAGTGCTAGCAAATAAATGCAGGAGTACTGAAAAGATGGAGACCATAGTACACGATATAACCACCCTGCTCAGTATTCCTCAGTTAGGAAATCTGCCAGGGAAGGGTTCTTACTCCCTCTCACTTAAGGGTAAAAAGGGAATGGGGCCTTGCAAGGTCCCAAAGTAGCCAGAACAGCTACTGGTCCTTCTGCTTGGTAATTAAACACTATCAAGTCTGTCTAAACAAAACAAAGTAATGTCTGATGAAAGCTCTTGTGGGAGCTTCATTACTTGACCATTTAAACTAGACAGAAAAAAAACCACTAGACAAATAAGAGTAAAGAAAAGGCCTGCCGAGCAAGATGGCTAGGTCCCTCATTATTTGAGAGTATCATAGAAGTATAGAAAGTTAGGGTTGGAAGAGACCTCAGGAGGTCATCTAGTCCAACATCCTCAAAGCAGGACTAGCCCCAAACAGATCATCCTGGCCTCATCAGTGCTGAATAGAGGGGAATAATCGCTTCCCTTGACCTATTGGCAATACATCTACCAGTACAGCCCAGTATGTTGTTAGCCTTCTTTGCAAGAAGGGCACACTGTTGGCTCATGTTCAGCTTACTGTCCACTGTAACCCCCAGGTCCTTTTCTGCAATGCTGCTATCCAGCCAGTCAGCCCCCAGCCTGTACTGGTGCATGGGATTGTTCAGTCCTAAGTGCAGGACTTTGCACTTGTCCTAGTTGAAGCTAATGAGATTCCTTTTGGTCCAATCCTCCAATTGGTCTAGGTCATTTTGAATCCTACCCCTACCTTCCAGTGTATCTACTACCAAGCATTGTGTCATCTGCAAACTTGTTGAGGGTGCACTCTATGCCATCTTCCAGTACTGTATCACATACCCACTTTTAGACAACAGGCTTTTTGTTGCATTGCACCATGCTTATATACCTCCTCAGTATGAGCTGTCCTTGAATGAGACACAATCATTGATATTTTGTTTGTTCCAAGGTGACGAGTAAAATAATTGACAGAACTGACAGGCACTGAACAGTAACATACTACCTTATGCCTTGGCAGAAATAATTCACACACAAAACGCTGTTTTTCTAAAAAAAAGGAAGATTTATTTTGACCTGTGAAAAAGACTAACAAGCAAGTTATCTTGTTAGACACACAACGAATTCCTGAAGGAGGCTAATAATCTAGCAAGAAATGAGCAAGTTGAATGACTACTAAATCCCTACACAGTAGGGATTCTCATGTGGAAAAAAAAAATCAACTCAATATTACAATCCAGAGTACATATTACAGGGCAACAAGGCATGGAGGCAGCTAACAGATTTCAGGTTATTTTACAGCATTTTCATTGCTCTGAATGAACTCCAGAGTTCCCACATGAGATGGTTACCAATTAACAGCAAAGAAATTTTACATGAAGATTTGCAACAATGCCATAAACCACAAGAACACTGATGAATATCTGACCTTCCCATGACTACCTTTTTGCTTTGGCTACCAGGTGGTTTCCAATCAATTTCTGGTTACTAAGCTGTAAAGATTCTCTCACATCAGGCTAGACAGGCTCAGACTCTCTACATTGTATAAAGCTGGCAATACCTGGATAAAGATACCAATTACACTGGAGGAACAGGATATATTAGTATTAGAAGTGTGGAATGGAAGCATTTTAATACAGGTCATGTTTCTTTTGTTACAACACGCTTCTGCAAAAATAAAATAAGAAGCATTATAATCCTGCACACTGTTTCTCAATGGTTACAGTTATAGCCCTGACGATCAGAAAATAATTCCTTGATTTCTAACTTTGGGATAGGCAGGAGAAGGATGTAGTGATCACAGGTCAGTTCCACCCCCCCTAATTCTAAAGGTGTCAAACCGAAACACAAGCTCCAGATTCTTAAATACAGATATTTCCACATGGAGTTTTCTGTGGTCATACGACAACCTGGTTGACTTCATGAAAGGAGTTGCTGCAGAAGAACTAGGTAAATGTACATCATTAGAATACTCAAGAAGTTACCAAGATGCATTGCACTGCATGGATATTCTCTGTTTCAGCAGCTCCTGGAACCATGAGGAAATCCATAGGGGGAAGCTATGCCCTGGAGAGCAAATATGCATCGTCTCTAGGCATCCCAGATACACGTCTATGGTGAGAGGAGGAATTGGCTGAAGACTGTGAGGTGCGTTTCACAGAATGAGATGCAGATTTCTCAGAAATTGGCAAGTTTGGAAAGAGGGATGAGGAAAAGGGGAAATGCTTGGTTGTAAGAGAGATTTTGCTCATTCCAATAATGTTCCTTCCGGCAGTTCCACTACCACTGGGGCGCAGTCATCAGGCTCTGCATCAAAGTCCCATTTGAACTTCTTAGTTAGGTGGGCCTTAAATTTTTCTGCCTTTTTCCTTAGTGTCCTGTCCATTGCAGTGCTGCAGGTGTACGAAAAGAAGACCTAAAATAACAGATTAGATGTCAGCAAATTCACAGAAGGGGCAAAAACTGCACATTTTTCCTGCCTTGACTGAACCCAGTGAGGCTGGCCTGAGAAGAACTTTGAGTTGTTTCCAAACGGCCTTGGAGTTACAAGCAGGTCCTACCATTTTCATCTTCGGCCACAGCCTGAAGGAATACTCTGCCTTTACTCTACCATCCCCATTAGACCTATCAGGGCTGATAAAACTGAATCATGGTCACAGTTTTAAAATCTTAAAAAGCAGAGGAATGAGAGTGAGGAGCATGGATTCAAATAAAGGTAGGGAAGTTATTAAACATGCATGGTGGGATTTTCACAAGTGTTTACCTGGCTTGGGCCCTGCATTCCTATAGCAAGCAAATGGGATTTGTGCTCTTATGTGACTTACTATGATGCTTTTGATAATCTCAGTCACAAAAAAATAGCAGTGGAAGAAACTGCTGGCTCAGTAACTAGATGTTGAAATTCAATCTCAGAAATCAGACAGCAGCCATGAGAAATAGTTGCTGGCCTGAAGGAATGTGCACCATTGAAAAAGTCAGAACTGTGAACCTTCAAGCCTTATGTCCCTGTTTCTTTCTTATAAGACAAAATCAAATTCTCATATATTCACTTGAGACCAAGCACTTTTCATGCCATGGTTTATAGCTAAGGGGCTGGGCAGCAGAGAGATGTGTAATATCTCTCCTACTTTACATCAGAGAATCAAACATAAACACCTATAAAAATAAGGTTCCCTTAGGGCAACTGGTCACTGGTCTGGCCATGAGATTGCTATACAAGAGGATAAGGACAGTTTTCTTTTTCTCTTTTTTTTGGGGGGGTGGGTGGAGAGAGTGTGTGCCACCTGGCATGTCCTACTGGGCACCATATTTAGTTTCTTACTGTAACAAATACCTAAAAAAAATAAACTTCAGCTACAGCACGCAGATGAGACAACCCCAAGTAAGAACTACCTGCTGCAAGACTAACAACTCACAGCACATGTCTCCAAGTGTGACTTCTAATTCCAGTGAACAGGGTGAGGGGCCTGACCATGCTCCTTATGTACAAGGCTCAACGAGAGGAGTATACTAGTATTTTTCAATGTTGTAGCATTGGATTAAATCACAGAAATGTTGGGAACCAACATCTCCACGGATAGCCAGAGTTCTCACCCAAGGAACTGCCTTGGAAGCTAGAGAATTGGAGGGGGTCCCCTGTTTGGAAATCAAATTTCTAATCATGTACAACAGTCATTCCCCTCAAGAACCTTGAGCATAGATAGCATCAAACAGGAATAACCTTTAGGGAGGAAGTTTTTTAATAGTCTCACACAAATCATTAACTTCTCACACATTCACAGTTTTCCTTTAGCACTTCAGGTAGTTATGGCACCCGTGTCTGATTGATCAGGCCTTTCAAACACAGCCCAGCTCTCCTGCTCAATTCTACCACCATGCTGAATTTGTGACCCAGAATTCGCTTCTACAGCAAAAGGCTGATGTTATAAGCCAAGAATGTCCACCTGGCAGACCACAGGGGGTTAAATTGCAGCCATGGAGGATCACCTGGCCACTACTTCCTTCATCACTCTGGCTCCCCCTCCCTTCTCTGGCTTTCACTACCTGCCCCCGGCTCAGGGGACAAAGGTAGGGTGGGTGGCACAGCTCAGCACAGCCTGCAGTGTTGTGAAGTGGGAAAGCCTGCAGCCAAGCAAGTGGGGGGAAGCACCCTTCCATCTGAACACAGAACAGTATATTGGTGAGGGGGCAGGGAGCTGCCCACCTGTGTTCAAGGAAGGGTGGGGGGTGCCATCTGCCCATGCAGCAATAGAGGAGTCTGCAGTCAGGGAGGTGAGTGGGAGCTATGGCCCCTGATGGTGCAGCCAGCCACCAAGAAGTTGAACAGTACTTGTCTAACCCAAAGAAAATGTCATTACAGGATTAAGTTGCAGGGAAAACCCCTTTGGGAAAAAGAAATCTCTTATTCAAGGGAGACCTTTCAATAGCAGGATACAATTCAGAAAACAAATGGCTAAAGTTCAGTTTTGTACATAGCTATTTTCTTCTTCCGTGCTCAGTCTACTGTAAAACTGCCTCTATAGAATAACAGAAAAGTAGATCAAGAAGAGACCTCAGGAGGTCATCGAGACCAGCCCTCTCCTCAAGGCAGCATCATCCCTGTCAAGCACCTGTTTAACCTGCTCTTAAAAACTTTCAACTTCTGCAGGTAGCCTCCTCAAATGACTTAAAAATACTTCTTTACATAGAAACATTAACAGAAATCTCCTATAAGAAGTGAGACTAGTGTTAAAAAGAACTAAAAATAAGGTCACTGGGATTTACAGTTATCCCTCTCAGTAACTTTCAACTCCAATATATTACTTTACAAGTCAAAACTTTTTTTTAAATTGATGATCCTGCAAACTCAGGCTAGGGTCTGAAAAGGACCAAGCTGAGTTCTCTCTTAATATCACTGTTATCTACTTAAACTCTGCAATAAATGCTTGAGTAAAAGTTTCCATACCAAAAGTAAGTGTCTTGACAGAATCACTGAACCATTGTGATGGACCTGATCTGAATTTTTTCAGTTCACAAAAATTTGTAAATATATCAATAAAACATTGTGTTCAACTGATATATTTATAATTTTAAAGCAATTTGGAAGCCTACCAGTGCCTCAATCATTATAATAAAATAAATTCTAAATACCAATATATTTTGGTATTTGATTTTGGGGTTTTTTATCACAGAAAATCAGAGCTAACCCTGCCCCATCACTCATCAGTATGTGGATCCAGCTGCAGCTGTCCTCCCACTGCTCTGTGGTGCTGAACAGTCCTGATATGCCAGTGCCCCTCAGTCCCAAGCCCCACCAGCCTTGCTTATGCCCCTGACCTGCAGCCCTCTTGTCCCCGCCAGGGCCCCTCATTCCCATCCCACAGCCTCCTGCCACCCTGCCCATCCCCACCTGCCAACGCTATGGGACCTGGTGGCTGCATCCTGCCCACTCCCTGCCCTGCAGGTGCCAGCTGCAGCTGGTTGGCAGCGCTGAAGCACCAGCTGCCATGTGCTGGAGGCAGCAGCTGCTGCAGCTGGAGCACAGGGAGGAGTGTGGAGCCTGGGCCTCTTCCTGCCTGCAGGCAGCATGTCCAGAGTGGAGCCCATGGGGACGTGGGGGGTTGCAGGCTGCCTGCTATGGGGCTCCCTGCCCTACTGCCTTCCCCTGGGGGCCTCCATAGCCCAGGAGGTGGGACTAGGCATGGGAGGGCGGAGCAGCGAGACTTGTTGCTGTGCCACTAGTAACACAAGGGGTAACAGGCTGGGGGCGGGGTGGTAGCTATGCTGCCCTCACCTCCTCTCACTGTAGCACCACTCCCTGCCCCCATTCCATTACTCCTCATGCTGCTGGTGGCATGACGGGTGCAGGGGTCCTGGAAGTGGCAGCAACAAGTCTCACTGCCCCGCTCTGCCCTCCTGCTCTAAGTCTTGCTTGCTGGGCCATGTGCGTGTTGTGGGCTCAGAAACCTAGAGGGGTATGTGCCCCTCCTCATGCCCCCCCACCCCCCGGATGCATTGCCTATACTCCACCCCATCACAGACTTACCTGCAGGGAGTTGCGGGAGCTGCTCTCCATCATGCTGCCTGGCTGCCACAGGCACATGTGCATGCACACATGCATGTGGTACCCCTGGCCTGTGATCAGCTTCCTCCTGCTCCCCCTAGCCTCAAGCAGCCTTTTGCAGGCTGGAATTCTGCCAGCCTGCAAGGGAAAACCCACAGTTTTCTACCTTTTTCTCCTGTAAAAGAGAGAATCCAGGTTTGTCCACAGCAAATGGAAAACCCAGATCCCTGGTAATCTGGAACAGTTAACATGGATTTGTCCACAGCGGTCATGCTTGACCAATGAGACTGCCTTCTAAGGCAAGGTGATAGGCTTCATGGATGGGGAAGGGTAGTAGATGTAATACACCCTGACTTCAACAAGGCTTTTGATACTGTTGCCCAAGACGGGTCCAGAGAAGGGCTATGGGTCAGGAGTGAGAAGGTCCAGAGAAGGGCCACCTGCATGATCAGAGACTAGCACAGCAAGCCATATGAGAGGCCTCTTCAGCCTAAAGAAAAGAAGGCTGAGAGGGGACTTGATTGCGGTTTACCGCTATATCAGAGGCGTACAGCAGGGGCTCAGTGAACAACAGTTCACCAGGGCGCCCTGGGGGAAAACAACAGCCACAAACTCCTGGAAGATAGTTTCAGGCTGAACGTTAGGAAAAACTTCTTTACAACTAGGGTGTCCAGACTATGGAACAAGCTCCCACCAGAGGTGGTGCAATCATCTACCTCAGAGGTCTTCAAGAGAAGACTGGACAATCACCTGGCTGGAGTCATCTGATCCCAGATGTCTTTCCTGCTCATACAGGGGGCTGGACCTGATGATCTTTCAGGGTCCCTTCCAGCCCCTATGATTCTGTGACATTTTTATTAGTTGCCTGAGGAGATACAGTCAAGACTGAAGTGTTGCAAGGCAGATACATAACTGACTGGATATGTTAGGGGCCTCCTGAGGAAAGTTCTGCACTGAAAGCAAAATCCTCCTCAATTTTATACCCAGGAAAGTTACTGAATTATTTTGAAGCCACAGATTACAGATACAAGAGTGGAAACATGAACCCACTCTGACATGTAATCTGCAGCATTTTTAAATCCCCAGAAGACAAATCATTGGATTCTAGTGAAACAAATTATTTTGAGCTTCATTTCATGCCAAGGGGGTGAGGAAGGGTCCTATTTGTAACTGCCAGTGCTCTAAGCTCATACAAGGTTTCATTCCAACTTCCTCACATACAATATCATCCTGCCATCTAAGATGATCAAAATTAGTATCATCAGGCTTTTACCTATCACAAAAGCTGACCTTCTTTATAATGAACTAAATTGCCCTTGTTCAAATCTACCTGTCTCTGCAATGCTAGTAAGACTTTCCCTCTTTTAAGAAACTGCACTTGTGAAATTAAACTAACTGAGTTATACTGCACTAACCTCTAAAATGGATATGCTGCACTGCCACAGAATGTTTACTTCACACTCATAAGGCCAAGAGCCCTAATATGACATGGCACCTTGTAATAAGCCTTTTAAATTAGAGGACTGTAAAATCCCAAAGGGCCGAATGAGGTGTAAGTGGGGCGAGTGCAGAAATAGCACACAGGCAATTAATTGAGAATCTATGACTGTGTCCAAACTGGTAGTTACGGTCAACTTTAGAGCCACCTTGAAGCCCAAACCCAAGAGTCTGTACCGGAAATCCCTATTTAACACTGGATGGTAGTCCAGCTGACACCTAAACCCCTTCTAAACTTCAGAGCTGAAGGAAAACCAGCCTTACTTCTAGCATATCCCACTCTGGAGTGTTTTTGGACGAAGGTACAAGAAGCGTGGAAACCTTAATTGTAGGCTTTGAGGTAAAGCAGAGATGGGAAAGGGAAGTTCAAGTACCTAGTGCTGGATGAAGGAAACCCCTTGAACTTCAGTGTAGGTGTGCCCCCAGACATTCATGCATACCATTTCATATGAAGTAGAAGGCAGTGAATCCCACCTCAATCTACATCCCTAGCCTCATCTGAATTTCATCCCATGTTATGTTTCCATCCTCATTCTCATGAGATTTTTTCATACTACTGCTTTTCTGCAGAGGGTGGACTTACCTGTAGAGTGCTAGTTAAAAAGTTGTCCTGGGAAACTATGTCCACAAAGAAGTCAGGTGGGATTTCACTAAGCTGGTGGTACAGGACAGAAATGAGGCTGGTGTAGAGAACTTGATACTTCCCTATGGCATCTTCTGACCTGCACAAGAGATTCAGGAGCTTTTTCCAGTGCTCAAATGCATCATACACGTTCCCAATCAGGAAACAGATGAAAGCAAACTGCAATTCACCTGGAAACGCCCCACCGAGGAAAAAAAGAGACAGAAAAGGACTTTAGTCAGTGAATCAAAGTGAAAGAGGCACACGCAACCCTTGACAGCTATGCAGATTTGTGCACTAGTCCATGGACTAGTAAGGTTGGCCTTTTTCCAGCACACAAAGAGATTCTTCTGTTCTCAATGGTTGCGCTACAGTAACAATTGTCAGTCCTTCAGCCTTGATTGCTTCCCACTCCTTTGTTATGCGACTAGGGAACAGACATACTGCAATCAGAAAAGGACATGTTTAGCACAGTCGTTAATCTTGGAGAGCCACTTTATAATCAGATAGAATCAGAGAGTAACATTGCTATGAAGTGACTTCCAGACACTTGGATATAGTATTGTCTGTATTGTTATGAAACACTGTTACCTACAATTATCACGCTACAAAAATGGAGGCATCACATAGTCCTGTGATCCCTATTCTCTTCTTGGCTTTCCAAAGCCTGTGCTTCCAAAGGAGGGCAACAGGGCAAACGAGGCTGCTACTGTAACTACAATATGGTGCGGGTACTGCCAGATGAACCAGACAATCAAAACAAGAAAACTATAACTAATATGTACAGCATAACTAACATGTGAGTAGTATACTGCGTACTGCTCCTGATCAGAATTCAGAATTGCCCGATGTTTAGACTCATCTTATTTGTGAGAAGTATCAACATCTAACACTTTTCAGTGCTTTAAGAGAAGCAATTAACTTGCAAGTAAACTACTTTTTATTTTAGGAGTTGCCAACATTTTCTGGCAAAGAGCCAGAGTGACCCAGTTCAGGGCTAAGCTAGGCTGGCACTAGGACCTGGCTGTATCTACCACTTCTCCCTGC
Organism: Crocodylus siamensis; assembly: GCF_052110815.1. Lineage (NCBI taxonomy): Eukaryota > Metazoa > Chordata > Crocodylia > Crocodylidae > Crocodylus > Crocodylus siamensis. Next base: position 50,889,923 of record NC_143404.1, read on the forward strand.
CATCCTGCTGTGGCACAGGGAAAGCTCCCCCTCCACCAGAGTCCCCAGTGCCCAACTGCAGTGCTGTGCGAGCAGAGCTGTTCCTCCGCCACAGCCACGGGCTACAGATTGGCAACCCCTGTCCTAGAACATTCCACAATACGATTCATAAGGGAAAAAATTAACAGGAAAAAGAAGAAACAAGAAATGTTGATACAAAATATCAACCATCTAGGGAGGTATCCAGGTGTAGCCATATTGGTCTAGAGGCAAAAGGAATCAAAATTTGTGGCAGAGGTGGTATCTTTTATTTGAACAACTAGATATTTACCAAAAAAAAAAAATCTTTATTTGCAAGCTTCTGGGCACAGGCTTCCTTTTGCCAGGCATAGGAGATTGCAAAGATAGTAAAAGTTCTCCTAGGTAGAAATGAAAATTCATATTTCATCATCTAGGGATTTATCCTAAGGATAACAGTGCTGTCCCTGCTTGGTTTCAGTCCTCATACAATGCCACCAAGGAAAGAATATTCAAACAACGTCTGATACAACAAGGATTTATCATTGTTTCCGCTGGAATTAGCAGGTAATTAAAGCACTGCCACTGAGGGACGCCAGCTGGTAATTTCTAATGTGTCACTAAATAATATATGTTACATTGTTCTGCACAGTATTTACTCAAAGCTTTCTGCACAACCCCCAAATCCTACCAGAAGAGGTCACCAGCAGTGCACAAGCATCACTTATTCCCAAGTCTTTCAGCCTCTGCTGTTTGAACACAAGAGATGAAAAGCTACCATATTCAAGCTACTATGCAGATGCAAATGGACTGCATTAAAGTGGTGATTTAAAGAGGCCACATTCAGGCAGTTGCTTATAACCTCCTGCTCCATGCCCTAACTGCTGAATTTGCAGCTCCTCCTCCTAATTCTCAGTTCTAATCCTCAAAGGGAATTTACAAAACACTTCACAGATGAGCCTGTGAACTTCACTTCATGAACCTCCTGGGTACAAAATGCACAGACTAAATACAGACATTGGAGTTATGATGCACTATAACTTGCCTGACAACTGATTCCCCAGATACCTCTCCACTATTTACCTGCTACATTCATCCCCCCACCAAAACCCAGCCCGTCTCTCACCCACTGACTCCTCAATTTACATCTTCGCTGACTTGCCTGCAGACCAGCCTCTGGCCTCTTTAGTATTCCTCCCATTCAGGAAGAGTGCAGGCAAACTGCAGATGCTTCCTCAGCCTGACAAAGGGTTTTTAAACCCAAAAGCTTGCTAATACAATTTTTTCCGACTATTTAAGTTGGTCTAATAAAAGATATCACATTCACCCACAGAACCTCGTCTGCCGGCTCCTCGTTGGCATTTTTCATGGCTTTCAGTGGCACCCAATAAGCGCATGGGGGCACAGAGGAAGGAGGGGATCAGAGCAGCAGGGACAGGGGACTGACCCAGCGTGCTGCCACTGCTTCAAACAGTGCCAGCCCCTGGGCCCAGCGATTCCCCTACAAAGCCAAAGGCCGAGTTCCTGGCACAACAGGTAGGGGCGGACATCCCCCTCGCTGCTCATGCTGGCAAGGAGTTAGTTACGGGAAACTTTCTCACCCACCCAGCACATCCTCAGGCTTGCTGGAGTATCGCTTGTTTATGACGGTTTCCAGAGCGTAGCTGAGATCCATGTTGTGCCTGGTGATTTCCTCAGGGGTCGCGCCGTCGGGGTACATCTGTGTTGGCACCTCCGTGAACCGAATCTCAGTGCCCGCTTTGGGCTTCATCTTGGGCAGCCGGGCCAGGCCCTCGGCGTAGCTCTTGCACTCGGTGTCGTAGGGGGGCCGGTTCTGCTCAGCCCGGTCCTTGGTGTGCGTCCCCGCCAGCACCGGCAGCACCTCGGAGAAGGCGCAGACCTGGCCGCTCTCGGGCTGCAGCGTCTGCATCACCGCCTCGCTGATGCAGCTACTGAGCGACACCCACTTCTTGAGCGTGTCGTAGGGGTACGGGCCCAGGAACGGGTCCATCTCCAGCAGGTTGGCCCGGATCGCCTCGCTCTGCTCCGCGGGCGCCGGGCTCAGGTCGACCTGCTCGGCGGCCGGGTCCCAGCGCAGCACGCGCAGGTCGCGGCGCCGCAGGCTGAGGAAGAAGCCGGTGCGCGGCCCCGAGGCGCCGGGGTCGCGGCGGTCCACGGAGCTGTAGTGGAAGAAGTGGACGCCCGGGGGGATCATCTTGATGCCGCGGAAGCGGGGCCCCACGCTCCACGTCTTGTAGTCCACGCCGAGCTGCGTCCCCTCGGGCACCCCCAGCACCACCACGGCCGCGCCCTCCGCGAACAGCCGCCGCGCCTCCTCCGCCTCCATGGCCGGCCCCGCACGCACGGAAGCGAGCGCCACACGAGCCCCCGGCTTCCGCCGGGCCCGCCCGCCCCGAGCCGGCGACTTCCGGCGGTCCGTCGCGAAAACACCGGGCGGCTCCTGCGGCCGCGCGCGAAGGGTCTGGTCCGGCTTGTGCTCCCGGGGTCACGGTGGCGGCCCCGGGCCTCTCGCTGTCGGGCGCGCCGGCAACGTTGTCCACGACGCCCCGGAGAGATGGGACTGAAAGGGCGAGTCCGTGTTGCTCTGCGCCGCCCCCCCGCTGCGGTAACGAAGCTGTCAGCCCCGGGCGAATTGCAAGGGCTCAGTGCACCCGTCCCCTAGAAGCCAGCGTGGGACCCCCCGCTCGTTTCATGGGCCACTGACTGCCTATTTGTGGGAATTGCTTTCCCTCAAAAACATGCAGCTGTCTCCACAATAATGCTTCAACGTGATTGTGGTTTATAACTGATGATGTAGCTTTGCCTGGGTTATAAATCCTCTTAGGGTTTCCCATCATGTCTCTGTCCTCGGCCAGGGGAGCATTAGGGACAACACTTGCCCTTCTCCCACAAAGAAACCCTTCAGGGACACCCACGTGGATGGCAGTTCATGGCAGACTCTTCCTCCTCTTCAAGTTCCCCAGTACTTCCCATCCAAGCTCTGCCTCCCAGCCTGCCTTTATCCCCACATCATTTCAGTGCCACAAATGACAGACATTTGAAGATTCCCCCAGTCAGAAAGAACCCAAGCCCCCAAACACCTAACAGGACCCACACACGTATTCAAGAGTAGGTCCCAGCAATGCAGTGACACCAGGACAGCACCCTACTTTCATGCCCTGAACATTTAGAGTGCTGTGAGCAGGGTTCCCTTTTGGTGACTGGCAAGGGTGGAAAGTAGTCTATGAATCTGTGAAACATATTTCATGGGTGAAGTTTGGCAGGACAGCATTAGTCCCCATCCTTCCTCTTCTCAACTGGATCTCTGCACTAGGAAGGCTCCTGGATGATCACCTGGGCAGCTCTGCCCAACCCACAACGCACGGTCCTTGCTCAGCATCCTCGTCACAGCCAGCTGTGGGAGACCCAGCTGCCTCCAGGCATACTGTCACCCTGAGGAGTCTCTGCTCCTAAGGCTCCTAACTGCCACTGCTTTGCTCAGAGAAAAGTCAGCTTCAGGTCACAAGCTGGTTCAGCATCAAACACATTTATTTCACTTTTATTGAATACAAGAACAGTGAGCACACACGCATACATCACCAAGCACTGAAAAGGGATATGATTGAAGGGAATGGAGGAGAGAAGAGGAACCAGGGAAGAGGAAAGGGGAGTTAGTGAAGGAATGGCAGAGCATTGCAGTTGGTTGGTAAGGTGCTTTTCAAATAAAAATAAATATTATTATTATTAGTACTCATGCAATTGCAGGCCAATTCTGGAATGAACTTGTGGGACTAGGTGTGAACAGGCACTAGCGTCTCCCACCTCCTTCGATGGAAAGGCCCCCAAATGAAAGAAAAAGAGTGATCACAGCTATCTTAAATATCAGCAACAGTGATGAACAAGGCAGAAGAAAGCCAAAACTTTCAAGGGGCACCTGGCTTCAAATATGATCACAAAGAATAAATATTCTGTATATATAAAATCCACACTTTGCCAGGTGAGCAAAAGACTCCACTTTCCTCCCTCCCCCCCGCCCAGCTTTTTTCCTTGTCACCCATCAAATATGTTGGGTTGAGGAATCCAGAAAACTGGATCCAGTTTTTTAAATCTGAACATGTAGGGGGCTGAGTGCAATTCTCCTACTTAGGTTTTACAGCAGTGTAACTCCACTGATGTTCATGAAGTTACTCCAAATTTTAAACCATCATGAAAGAAACCAGAATCAGGCACAAAGAGTTTCAAAGTAGCCTCTTATTTAAAAGTCAGTGGTCTCAAGTTTGCACCAGCAGCTCTTTGGTTTGAAATGCAGGATGTCTTGAAAAAAACTAGTGCACTGGGACACTTACCCCAGCATGCCAATGGGAGAAACATGCCTAATATTTTGCACAGCTCTAGGAACAGATCTCCTGGAGTTTGGCTTCTCTTCCCAAAAGCATAAGTGCTTTATTTAGCTAGTTCACATATGGGTTGCTGTGCAAAGGCTCAGTCTCTTTTTGATGTTGGTGGGCACAGACCCTAAAGCAGCATCTGGTGATAAGGTGGAGAATCCTGAGAGAAAAAATACACATTTGGATTCACTGGAAATCTGACACAATCTTTGCTGGCAGAAGCAAAGGAGTCAGTTATTTTATCAGGGAGGCTGTGCTCATGCCATTAATGCTTATGGAAGAAACTGATGTGCCAAAAAGGAGAACAGACTTTGTGGAGACATAGTGAAGGCAAATGGAAGGACCAAGATCCACCAGAGGGCTGAAGTTCTCTGCTGCGGCAGCAAGTTGATCAGATGGGTACATCCACTTAATCCTAACTATTCTACTGGTCCCTTTTCAATACAACCCTCTGATCTCATCACAAGAATCACTCAGAAGAGTTTTCTATCTGGTGTAAGGTATCTATATGTTTGTGGTAGGTGAAAAAAGGCAAAAATGGTGCAATGTTTATGGGCCCTTTGTAACTTGAGGAGCTTGGGACAATTTCTCTGGAAATCAGTTGATTTTTTTTGTTTTGTTGTTTTTTTTGGTTCTGAGTTTGCCCTAACTGCCTGGTTGACAGTATATGAGGCTTGAGCTGGTGCCCATAATCCCCATTCCAAGTGTACCAGTAATGGAAACCTTCATCTAGGTGCAAAAGTCTGACCGGTAGAGAGGAAAGCAGCCTCACTGGACACTGGTGCATCATCAGCAACTGCCTCTCAGTGCTGGCTGACTGGACAAGGCTACTCAGCCTTGCTAATCTAAGCTCTGCACTCACACATCTTTGTATCACACAGTCACCTTCTCAACTGCCAGCAGATAGGAGTATATTCTAGGCAAGACTGTGGTAGAACAGTACCAAGCTGGTAAAGGATGGAGATTGCTGTGTATCAGCTCCCCTCTTGAGAGCTGTCATACCGCCTGTGGTCACCCTAGCAGAAACCAGGTGTGCAGCCTGCTTCAAAGCCAAGCAGAGCAGAAATACCTTCTTGCTTATCTGAAACACACCACTTCAACTTCACGTGAGCTAGATCAAGAGCAGGGTTCAGAAATGCAGCTATGCAAGTGTCCTGGTTCAGTAGGTTTGGGGTATGGGAATGGATCTGTAACTCAGACTTTGGTCCGGGTTTTGAAGACATCGCTGAGGAGTGTGACTGGATCTCTCTACTGCTGTGTGGACTCCGGATCTGGGGGTGGGGGGGAAGGGGGGGTCAGGACTCCTAAAGGTGGGAAGCATCTTTGTGTTGGGGGGGGCTGGTGAGACATTGCTGACTGGTGTATTTTGGTGATGCTAACTGGGCTGTGGTTATAACTGTCCATTCCTTCTTCCCCAGGCCCTCGCTCCTTCACATTACCAAGAACTCCTTTGTCACCAACCAACCAATTACAAACACATACTGTATCACTACATCAATTCCTCCTGTCACAGAGCTGATCACTCGGTGACAAACGCAACATTCCTCTCCACCCCCCAGCGAGCAGTGGTTAATGAAATGTTCCCCATCCTCTTCCTGCAGGATGTCAGTGTGATCTAAGATTCTTGTAATACATCAACCACAGTCAATCAAATAAGTATAACTTAAAAAATGTCATCATCATATTTACCAGCACTGTTTAATTATTTTAATATTGTTTCCCACCCCTCAGTTCCCCACCCCACTTGTTATATATAATATACATAACTTAAAAGCACATCCATATGAAACCCTTACAGGCTGCATCTTTATAAATGAAAAACCATATACATATATTTGTTTTTGTTTTGTTTCAAATTAGATCCATTCTTAAATACCTTCGGAACAAGAGCTTGGATAAAGGGACAGAGGAAAGGGAAGGGAGGTTGGGGAGGAGCATAACAACTGAAAAATGATGCAATAGAACCAGCATGGAATGGGGAAGAGAGATGGTTGCCACACATCCTAAATGCAAAAAATAATCATGAAAGAATCAAAACAGTTCAATGGTTCTCTCTCTTCTTTCCTTAGGTGGGGAATAGTTTTGTTTCTGCTTGGTTTCTTTTGTTTGTTTGTTTGTTTTTTGCTTTGTTGCAAAGCATCTTTCCTTTCCATTCAGTGTGCAACAAATGACCCCATGATTTGTGTATCCTTTAAGTGGAACATGCAAAATGGCGGTTTGTTGTATTAATAAGATTATTATCATGATTTTTCTTATCAGTCCAGTCAAATTCATCACTTTCTCCGCAAAGGCTAAAAGAGGCGGTTGGTTTTGCTGTTATTGATGTTGCTGTTTGGAATTCATCTCCAGCATATAGCAGCAGTGCAAGGATGCGTTTTGTTTCTTGTGTGTGTGTATATATATATTTATATATATATAATATATATTCGCTATTCCTTTTTTTTTTTTTTAATTTTTGTCTCTCGCCATTAAGGTTGTAGCCAGGATGTCTATGTCTTGTTGACAAATCCAGCATGAAGGCCCCTTCTTCATTGTTCTCCAGCTTTGTCTGAATAGAGATGCCAGTGTCGGTGAACATGGAGGTCAAGATTCCTGTACAAAGCAGATGTAAATGATCATGGAGTATTTCCTTTCTTATTTGGTCAATATAATTTACTGGTCTATTAAAAGGTTCTTGCTTATATTAAAACACTAAACAAAGTTGCTCGAAACATACAGGGCCATATCTCATTATCCATTCCACTGGTACCCCACAACTGAATTCAACTGATGTAAAAGCCTGGTTCTGCAAGGTGTCATTGAAATTACTGAGTGACTCTGTCTGTTCTGTGTTATGCAGGAGGCAAGATTAGAACAGAGGCTGGCAACCTATGGCCCACGGGCTGGATTCAGCCAGCCAAGTAACTCTATCTAGTCCATGAAGCCTGGATATCAGCAATGTTTCTGAAGTAGGTAAATTTGGAGACAGGGCTTCCCCGCTGTTGGGGGAATTCTGCAGGACTTGGCAGCAACCAGGTCAGAAGTGCTGGCCTGTTGTGTGTGTGCATGTGTGTGTGTGACCATGTGATAGGCGCTTTACCTTTGAACTTCTGTACGTACCTGAGGCTTCTTGTCCCTTTCCTCTGGTGAAGGCTCTGTTTCTCTATATACCACAGCTTTGGTTACCAGCATGTCAGGGTGCTGCAGTTTGGCCTCTTTAATTGCCAAAGCTAATGCCTGTGAATCAGAATAACAATAAAACATTTGCCACTAATTCATTTAAGGCTTTCGCTAGTATTTAACAGTAGCAGAGCCTGCTCTGCCCATAAAGGCCTCTCACCTCAAATGACCCTCCCTCTCACGCCCTGGATTAAAAGATTTATTCAGGAAGGCAACTGCTCCCAGGGATTGCTGGACTGTGGATGGACTAGCTTTCATATCACAGTAGAAAATGAATACTGACAAAAACTGTCATGTGACAGCCCCCAGAACTACTGACTATTTTCACACAGGCAGCTTCTTACCTGGTCTTGATCCACATCTTCATCTCCCGTAATAATGATCCGCTTCTCTATTCTGGTTTCTGAAAACCCTCCTTTCACAGTCTGCAATGCAAAAGGGAACGGGATGAAGTCAGAGGCTGGATTAGGAACTTTATAAGCACTTGCCTTAAAAAACTACTGTGGCCTTTGTGGGTGGAGAACATGGTGACCTGATTGCTTGGTAGGAGGTGGACAAAGGGAACACTTCACAGTATCACTCTACAAACTCAGCTAGTCTCATTCACATGAAGGCGTAGTTCAAGTTGCTGATGTTGATTCCTCCCTGGGATTAACAACAGGATCTGCAGTTCCCTCCCTCCCCATGCACTGCCCAAAAGGCAAAGAAGAGCTGACCAGCTCTCACTCCACGCCTGGAGATGGGAGGGGGACGGGAGGTGCTCTCAGAAAGACATTTTGATGCAGAAATGGCCTCTCTCCACTTGTCAACTGATGTCCAAATGGCACCTGTTTGGCATTGGATAGGTTGGGTGAGATATTAAAAAATGCTGGGCACTGCCTTTAACTGATCCAATAAAAGCTGGGGGGAGGCTTCAGTAGGAGCAGCATCAGGCCCTTGCCAAGCACTATAAGAATTCCACCCTACTGAAAACGTGTCCTTTTCCTTATGGCTTGGATTATAAAAATCCCCCCTCCCTTCAATAGCAACCACAGCTTGGCCCTGATGTATTTACATATATGACACACACGGTAAATTCCCTTCCCTTCTTAAATGCAGAACACAGTAAAAGAAAAAAAGCAAGCAAGAGATATATTGGCTCAAATCTACACTGCTGATGCACCTCATTAAATCTGCATTACACCTGGGATGAGTTTGGCCCATTAACTTGACATGGTAAATGGTTCTTGGACAATCACTATGTAAATAGCACAATGGGACAATGCACTTCCTGGCTACAGCTAGTTTAGACAGCGGTATCATTTCCCCTCATATGATCTGCAGTGTAATTTCTTTCTCCCCTCAGCCTTGTTGCTTTCTTTAGATATCCACATTCTATCCAGAAGCTGCTAAGTCGTGACCCATTCCAGGCTTCACCTTCTTACCTTCGTAACATGGGTAGTGGTGGAAGTCGAGAGGGTTTCTGCCGTAGCACCGAATATGCTGGTAAGACCTTCTTTTCCAGCAGTGGTGCTGGTGATCTACACAATATGCAAAGAACATCCATGTCAACAGGACGGAGAACATTGGGCCTGTGTGAGGACTGCCACTTCCCTCTAGCTTGCTATCAGTATGGAACCTTGGACTTTAAGCTTTGGACCTAAGGATACATCATACAACCATCCCATATTTCTTCATTCCTTCTGTCACATTCTCTTTTCCTTGCCTGTTCTGAGGCCAGTATTGTGACCTCATATGATGTCATGCTACAGAGACTGGAAGGTGGGACTCATTTCCCTTGCCATTGTGCCCTTTCTGCTTCTCACTGACCTTCCAACACGGAGAAGCAGTGCTAGCCAAGGCCTTTCATTTTACAACTTTATGGCTATTTGAAGCTGAGCAGCAGACGACCCATGTCTGCCCTAATCAGAACAGTCAAGGCCAGAAGCAGAAGTGAAGGGAAGGCCAGGGTGCCCCTTCCATCTGCCCCCCAAGTATTCACACTTCCTTGGGGCACAGGTCCTGTGAGGTGACCTCTCCAGTGGGCCTCACTCCAGACAGCGTAACCAAATGGGAAAGCAACTAAGAAGAAAGCACTGCCCTGTGAGGTGCTGAGTACTTCCTGTGAATTGCTGATCATCCTCAACTTCCACTGATGTCTGTAGACATTGGGATTAACCCAGGGAAGAGAATTCTGTATTTGGTGCATGATTTTTATTGAATCATAGCCTTAGCCCCTTAAGGGCAGAATCTTGTTTTGCAGGAAGGCCCCAAACAGCAGTTACCTATCTGCATATTGGCATTTATGAAATCTACACTTCTGCCACTTGGAGGTGCAGGACCACATACATTTTAGTTTTAGTCACTGAGCAGTTAGGACACTCACCCAGGAAGTGAGAGATGCAGGTTCTAGGTCCCCCTCACCCAGGAAAGGTTTGAACCTGTATCAGTTTGATGTCCCAGCCCAGTGTTCAAATGCCAACATCACAGGTCAGACATTATCCTCCTCTGGTATTTACCAACTAGTCTGGATCTTTGTTGTATAGAATTATATGACATATGGTCACCCAGCATACATGCAGGCACAGCTGTGTACCTGTCTGCGTTATCTAGTGCATACTGCACATGCTCAGTGGCTGTGGGGATAGTTACGCATCCACCCTGCAAACTGTGCACAAGTGCTAAAAATGGCTGAACGGCTGCTATTTGGGCCTGCAAAGTTAAATAGAATTCTGCCCTTTTGTGCTTCAAGACCTTCAAGACATGAGACCAATCCCCAGAGGCTGCTGCTCACACAAAACTTCCAGGGGTCAATAGGATCTCAGTCAACCTAAGTTTCAGCTCAGGGCACCGTAAGAACATGAGAACTGCTATAGCAGGTAAGACCAAAGGTCATGTAGATCATCTCCTGCCTCCAAATGATAAGTAGTGGGTGCTTTATAGGAAGAAACAGAGAAAGTTAAGAGTGACCTCTCCCCTGTCAACCCCTGCATGTTGTCAGTAGACCCTGCTGGGCCTATCAGTCCTTCAGAAATCTGTCCAGCTCCAGTTAATGTTTTGTGTGTTGGTTTGGGAGAGCAGAGAAGCCAAAAGCACCAGATTCCAGGTTCCATCTTGGTCTCTGCTCCTTACATACAGGTGGGATTACCAACCCATTCTCCCTGTCCTCAGCTATAGGAATCACTCAGCCTATGGAGCTGGTGCTGCCCATGCTGATGGCAGAAATGCAGAACAGTGCCTGCTTCCAGGAAAGGTAATGAGGGAAGTACTGAAGCAGCCTTAACTCAGAGCAAATTGCTAGCCTCTGGTGCTACCATTTAACAGCCAGTCCAGCCTGCTGCCATGTTCTGTGGACCTCTCTTTAGCAAAGGAACCTGGAAATTAGCAGCACATTTTCAACTCACCGGAGATATGGAACGAAGTTCTGTTGTGGGGCCAGTTCCCTTCCCCAGCTTGGTGCTTAGATCCTGAAAGAACAACCCTTACACTGAAGCACTGGCAGACACACAGCAGGAAGGATGAAAAGGCAACTCCCTCTGAGCAGGGAGTACCAGTGAAAAGCCAGGTGTTAGATACTGTCAACTTCTAGTGGCCAGAGGGCACTCCCATCCATCTGCTGACCCCAGTGGGACAGAACCCACCCTCCAAGCCTCAGTTCTCCTTGGGGCTGCTCCTTTCCCCCATCATCTGGCAATCTAAAAAGGGGAGAACTACATTACATGCCACCTTCCTGGAGCTACATGCTTACTGAGGTTGTTGATATGGTTTCTGTGGTGACAGTGTGGGAAGTGGCTATTGTCTCTTTTCCTCCTGTGATGCCTCCTTCAGCCTGCCAAGAGAAGGAGAAATCTGGTAAATCTGTGAGGATTTAGCTGACAAATGAGCTGCAGTCAGCAAGGATAGCAATTTGCTTTTTATACTTGCTGATGGAAAGCTGGTTTCTTGGAGCAGTGATGCACAGTGACACTTCTGCTAATGGGGTAAGGAAGCTGCAGAAAGTTCTTATGGTCCCAGATACAAGGTCAGAGTCATGGTGCCCTATGAATGAGCTTCCAAATCACAGCCCCCTCTGTCCTGCAGCCACAAGCCCCTCTCATCTGCAGTCATGGAGAAGTGCTCAGCAGCTCAGGAGAGGCAGTGAATGAACCCTGTATCCAAATGATGCATGTTGGAGTAGAGGAGTTGGGGCAGGGCTCCAGTGGAATGGTATGTGGACACTACTATGCTTGTGAAAAGTGCTATGGGCTCTTTAATGGCCTTGAGCAAATGGGACCTTGTTGTGATGCCTCTAGATATGAAAACCCAGAATTTACAAAGGATTTTAAAAACTGACATAAGTGAACAGTACATTTTGAAACCCTGAGTTGACTTTAGAGGTGGAATTTGAACAGATTAGAAAAAGTCCAGCAAAGAGCAACAAAAATGAATAGGGGCCTGAGAATGTGGAAAGGCTAAAAGACCTTGGGGTATTTAGTTTGGAAAAGAGAAGACTGAGAGTAGATGTGATAAAAGTCTTCAAATATATGAAGGGCAATTTTTAGAGAATTGAAATGGACTTTTCGCTGTGGCTACAGGGGACAAATGTAGGAGCAATGGCCTCAAGCTGCAAGAGGAAATTTAGGCTGAAGATTAGGAGGAATTTTCTTACTATGAAGGTGGTTGGGCATTGAAACAGGCTGTGGCCTTTCCATCCTTGGAAATTTTCAAGAGCATGTTGCATGGACACTTGGCTGGGATGGTTTAGTCAGGGATGATCCTGCCTTGAGCAGAGGGGCTGGACTAGAAGACACTGTGACGTCCCTTCCAACCCTACTTTACTATAATCCTATTTGTGCGAAGGGGCTCCAATCCCCAAGGGGTGGGGCTAGGGGAGGACTAGGTTTTGTTTGCCCAGCAGTCTGGGATTTTCTGGGAGCTTTGCTGGGACTTGCTGAGGCTTCACAGAGCACTTGGTAGGGCACAGCCTGCCTTCACGTTCTTTTCACCCAGCATCACTGAATCATAGAGTAAACCCTGGTTAGCACAAAGGAGCAAGTTACCTGTATTGTTTCCACTGATGTGACCCTCTGTTGCACAGAAGTCTCTGGTTCTGCCTTCTTCACACCAGATGCAGGGCTGACAGCCACAGCTTCTGTTTTCAAGACTGTTGACTGGGGAAAAAACACAGCAATTCAGCAACAGGTGGGGCTTTCTTTTAACAGGATGGAAGTGTGTTGGTTCCTCAGACTTGATTAAAATTACAACATCAGTGAGGCATGGACTGTAGCCTACGTGAGTCTCCTCCCCCTAAGTCCATGGGCACAAAAACACCTGCCAGGAACTACTGTGGGTGTGAGTAAGCCAGAAGTGAAACACTAGTTAGCATGGGGAGCCTTTGTGAAGTCACTCTCTTAGAGAGCCACACCGCTCTTCCAAACTGGCATGCTAAGAGCCTGGGCTGAAGTCACCTGCAGTGCTGCCAGCTACTATGCAAGCTCCCTGACATATCTAGTCAAGTGCATCCCAATCTCAAACAGCTGTTCCTGCTGACTGAGGGACAGAAATATTATTGCCAGTACCTGCCCACACTCCAGGTTACCACTGGAGAAAGGCAGGTGGAGTTCCCTAAGAGCCCTGCTGATGAAAGCTGCAAGAGGGATGGACTGACCCAATACACACCCAGCTGCCGGGCGCGTGCACCTTCCTCACTTCACAGACTGAGCTGGACTCTGCACTCCATTAGTGCAGAAGGGAGCTTGCAGCCAACTCCCCAACTGCAGACTCACCCCTACCAGGAGCTTTTGCTGGGCTCTATGCCAGGGTGGTAGTGGATGAATTTTAAGCTTCAGCTTCCACAATGTGTTCTTCCCAAGGTTCCTGTGGGTAAAGGACACTACAACCCCAGGCTTCAACTCAAAACCCCCAGAATGCCTCAGAAGAAGTGGATTAACTTTCTTGAATTCTTCCCCTGATGGAGTTATAGAAGACAAGATGATCCTGCCTTGAGCAGGTGGTTGGACCAAGTGATTTCATGAGGTCCCTTTCAGCCTTACTTTCCTATGAGCATATGACTTTCTAATTCTCCCTAATGGCCAGTGCAGAGCTGCATGGGGTTAACTTATCTTCAGGCAGAGGATTTACTAGGCTACCTGGGAGTTACACAACCACCTGGGGCATGAAAATGAGGACTCCAGTGAAGGGCCAGGCACTAGTATCTGGGTGCAATTGCCCTAATGTCAAAAGCAGGGAATCTGATGCTTTGGCTCCAAGTGCTGGGACATACAGTCCAATCAAAGAGACACCACTGAAGGGAGATGCAACTCCATGGTGAGGGACTGAGGAGCTGAACCCTGTTCCAGATCTACAGGGTTCACCTCCTGGGATCCTGCCTCTACCCCTTTTCACTACAGAAACTGGTCAACTTTTGTTCCTGTGGCCACTCCATCTGCAATTTGTTGAGCCTGGTGATAATGGAAGTACTTGCACAACAGGAACCACCAGACATCTCTGGGGCCTATCCCACCAGCCTTTGGGTAAGTGGCTCCCCCCTCACCTTCATGATCACAGGTTAGTTCGCCGTACATGTCTCAACATGCATGCTATTTGTTGAACTCATGCAACAAAAAGGGGCACAGCTTTTGGTTAAGAGAGACACCCACCCATCATATATCCTTCTATGGTAAAAGTGTTGGAGTTGCCACCCAAACGCAGTGGATTACAGGAAGATGATGATGATGATGATGACAACTTTTTTGGTTAGAAGATATACAAACACTTGCACTACAGAATCATGCACCCAGAGGAGATGAAAACAGCCATGCAAAACAGATGACAACATTCATTAGGGCAAAACAAAGCCACTTGAAAGGATCCCAGGGTTGTTTAAAAGCTGGCATGCTTTTCCAAACAGACACGTGAAGGGCATGCTGATCAAGCAATGCCAGATACCAAGACAGAGAACATGGTGAGATGAGGACACAAACAAATCTTGATGGTATGGCTTCCTTCTGTACCTCAAAATGGGACACTTCTGACACATGGTAGAAGACCTTCTCCCCTTCCTTGGCACTTTCTTCCTGGCCAGGAGCTGTTTTGTCAGCATCCTGAGAGGAAATCGAACCTTCAGCTTCTGTCTCACTCTTATCTCTATCAAGCTCAGGCAGACTCCTGGAGATGTCTTCAAAGGCGGTGCCATGGAAGTCACTGATAACTGTAAAGTCCACCTCTGCTTCCAGACTGGATGTTGAGCTGACCGTAATGCTTGAGCACTTACGCTCGATAGCCAGATGGTTGTCCTTCAAGAAGACTGAATCCTTCTCCTGGTCCTGCTCCTCATCCCCGGTGTCACTTTCAGGAGCCTTGTGCCGAGGCGGCTTAGCTTTCTCGTCTGCACCCTCCCTCAATCCTGCTCTCTGAATGAGACACAATGACGGAGAAAAGCTAAGACTGTAAGTACCAAACAGGACAACAGAGCTGGCTTTGCCAAGAGGAGAGAGGAGGAAGTAGGGGAAGGGGAGGAAAGAGGTGGCTGGGGAAACGTCACAGCGTGGGATTGAAACACAACTCAAACATGGAAACTGAAACCTTTTTGACAGCAGCAAGTTTGCAGAGGGAATAGTTCAGTTTGATTTGCAAAAAGCAATTAAAAAAATCAATATTAAAAAAAGGACTGATCAAATAGAAATGCTCCAACACGTCCAGGGGCGCATCACTGAGCCTGACGGAAGCAGATGTGTACAAAACAACAGGTATGTTTCGATATACGTATAAATGGCTCAGAGTCTAGCCCCATCAGACATCAGTAAAGTTTGGCACAAAAACAAACAAAGAAGGGAAAAGAGGAGAGGCTAAGAGTCAGAACGCAAGAAAAGAAAAAGGCCCCATCAGCTGCATACATTCAAGGAGAAGCAAAGGAGCTTGTCAATTTCACCGAAATCACCCCAACAGGAGTTTTACGCTCATTTGGGTTTGGGCACTGCTCTTGTTTTTATGTGCTCATTTTTATCGGATATATGAAAGCAAGGGTCAGTGCAAGCTCATGGCTGCCCCACAAGCGGGATGGCCAGGACCTCTGCCCGCAGGGCCTGAGCTGAAGGGAGTGCTTGCGTAGAAACCATTTCAGACTATGTAACACTTCCCCAAAGGTCACTTCACATTCAGAAAGGACCCATCACAGATGAACATATTGCTTGTTTAATCAGTGTAATTGACAACAAGATCAGAGCAAAGGGACACCCTCCCTCTCCTAGCTCCTCTTTATATACATACCTCTCACCTCTCCCAACAGAGGGTAAATTCACTCTGACCCTGCTTGCCATTCAGCCATCAGAAAACTTGAATTACTCTTTTGTTTCATTTTACACAGTGATTAAGGAGAAGCTTTCAACCCTCTTTAAAGACCCAAAGCCCCCTGATGTCAAAGGAAAGGCTCCCAGTGACTTCAAAGGAAAGGCTCCCAGTGACTTCAGGCGGGTGGCAGACTGGGCCTACATGTGCAGACATATCCCTCAACCTGGCCCCAACTTGGGTACTTTTTTGTCTGTGTTACTGGTAGGTTGAGAGGTATGAGAAACAGGGTTTCAAACAAACTCAAGAGGAGCATATATATGTATGTGTATATATATATCTATATATATAGCAGCTCTGTAATGGGGAAAGGAGTCAAAAGCATACAGTTCTCAGCTGGTTAAGGTGGGCTTTCATACTGGGGTAAGAAGCAGTTAGTAAAACAGCACTGAGACCTGGGAGACCACTGGAACAGCAGTCTTTAAACTCTCTTCTCTCGGGGTGGCTTTTATAGATGGGCCAGATAAATCCTTTTCTTCCCAAGATGGTTCCTGAGATTTGCTCTGGATTAGAGAAAAGGGTTAGTCTTAAGGAGCAGAAATAACTCTACAAGGAACTGCTCTAGTGTCTTATAAGTGCGGTAGAAAGCTATTTCATTATCCAGCCACCAGCTTGCCGAAGACAGGGGAGGAGGGCGTGGGGCTGACAAGCCAAGCAAGAAGGGATATCAAATTAAGAAATGCAAGGGTCAAGCTGGAAGCGTGGGAATGTTGCTGCTATGTGTGTGTGTGAGTGTGGCAGATACAAAGCTCTCTGGTCCACCCTCCCAGCCCCTTCTTGCTCCAGGGCATGAAGCTTGTGTGCCCAGTTTCACGTTAGCAGCTGCCATTCTCCAGGTGGCCAAACTTGTCAGGAATTCACAAAACAAAAGCTGATGAACCGACTGGCCAGCAGGTCTGCAATCAGCAAATGAGCCAGACCACATACACATACATAAAGGACAGGGAATGCAAAGCGACCGCTCTCAGTCAATGGATGTGTGAGGTGCCATTTAACATGATAATAAAGAGCCACACAACATGCGTATGAACTTTCCATCGGGACAGTTCATCGGAGAAGTTACCACAGCTTCTGCCAGTGTGAGTTCACAGCCGGAATCGGGGGAAGCGAGTCCAGTATCATCTTCCCCTTCATGCTCTGAGTCAATGGAAATGTCTTCCTTTGAGGATGGAGGCTGGGAGGGATCTCTGCTGGCTGCATCTTGTATGACAGCTAAGGCTCCCACACTGGACACTTCCCCAAGGTGTATGGCTCTATCATCTGAGGTGCCTGAGAATGTGGGAGATGGAGAAAGCCCCACGTCTGACTCCAGGTAATGAGGCAGCACCAGCTGATCACGGGCTATTCCTGATAGTGGCTCAGTTTCAGGAGCACGGGCTTGTAGTCCTGCTTGGGCTGCCCTTCGCTCACCAAAGTCTGAGCCGCAAGCTTCACCTTGCTCAAACATCTTAATTTTAGAAGCCACCGACGTCTGCTCATATGTCTCGCTGCCCCTGCCCAATGAGGTATGCCAGCCAGCTGGGAGTTCAGGCAAAGCCAGCTCCACGGGCACTTCTTCTTGACTCATGGCTTCCACAGCCCTGACCATAGACTTCACAGACCCAGACTCAGGTTTCTGTTTC
The DNA here is from genome assembly GCF_052110815.1 of Crocodylus siamensis. NCBI lineage: Eukaryota > Metazoa > Chordata > Crocodylia > Crocodylidae > Crocodylus > Crocodylus siamensis. The sequence goes on from NC_143404.1 coordinate 50,907,393, forward strand.
CCACTGGTAGTTTGTGGGTCTTTGCCAACTTCAGCTGTAGAACGAACAGGCCAGGACAATACTTCATTTCCCTGCAGTGGGTGAGGGTGGGCAGGAACAGTGTCCGTTTCTTCCAAGGATGTTTTAACTTGGGTTGCCTGTCCTGGAGCAGGACCATTCCCAGGGGACAGTTCTCTCACCCTGGGGCCTATGAATTGAGGCATTTCTGCTGCCATGGGGCCTTTGTCCTGAGGGGGCTCGGGTGGTTCTCTTGCCATGGGACCTTTGCTTTGGGGCACCTCTTCAGCCATGGGGCATTTGTCTTGGGGCAGTTTTCCTATTACCAAGCCTTTGACTTGAGGTTTTTCTCCTGCCATGAGGATTTTGTCTTGAGGAGGCTCTTCCACCTGGGGCCCTTTGTCTTGAGGCAGCTCTCCTGCCATGGGGTCTTTGTTCTGGGGCAAGTCTCCTACCATAAGGCTTTTACTTTGGGGTGGCTCTGCCACCTGGGGGCTTTTGTCTTGAAGTGCCTCTCCTTCCTCGGGGCCTATATCTTGAGGTGGTTCTCCTGCCATGGGGCCTTTGTCCTGAGGTGGCTTGGGCAGTTCTGCCACAGGGCCTTTGCTCTGGGACAGCTCTCCAGCCATGGGAGTTTTGTCTTGAGGTGGCTCTCCTGGCATGGGGCCTTCGATCTGAGGCAGCTCTCCAACCTGAGGGCATTTGTCTTGGGGAGGCTCTCCCACCTGGGGGCCTCTGTGTTGAGGCGGCTCTCCTGCCTGGGGGGCTTTGTCTCGAGGCGGTTCTCCGGCCACAGGACTTTTGTCTCGAGGCGGTTCTCCGGCCACGGGCCCTTTGCCTTGAGGCGGTTCTCCGGCCACGGGCCCTTTGTCGTGAGGCGGTTCTCCGGCCACGGGGCTTTTGTCGTGAGGTGGTTCTCCGGCCACAGGCCCTTTGCCTTGAGGCGGTTCTCCGGCCACGGGCCCTTTGTCGTGAGGCGGTTCTCCGGCCACGGGGCTTTTGTCGTGAGGTGGTTCTCCGGCCACAGGCCCTTTGCCTTGAGGCGGTTCTCCGGCCACGGGCCCTTTGTCGTGAGGCGGTTCTCCGGCCACGGGGCTTTTGTCGTGAGGTGGTTCTCCGGCCACGGGCCCTTTGCCTTGAGGCGGTTCTCCGGCCACGGGCCCTTTGTCGTGAGGTGGTTCTCCGGCCACGGGGCTTTTGTCGTGAGGTGGTTCTCCGGCCACGGGCCCTTTGCCTTGAGGCAGTTCTCCGGCCACGGGCCCTTTGTCGTGAGGTGGTTCTCCGGCCACGGGGCTTTTGTCGTGAGGTGGTTCTCTGGCCACGGGCCCTTTGCCTTGAGGCGGTTCTCCGGCCATGGGCCCTTTGTCGTGAGGTGGTTCTCCTGCCATGGGGCTTTTGTCTTGAGGTGGTTCTCTGGCCACGGGCCCTTTGTCTTGAGGCGGTTCTCCGGCCACGGGCCCTTTGTCGTGAGGTGGTTCTCCTGCCATGGGGCTTTTGTCTTGAGGTGGTTCTCTGGCCACGGGCCCTTTGTCTTGAGGCGGTTCTCCTGCCACGGGCCCTCCGTCTTGAGGCGGTTCTCCTGCCGTGGGCCCTTTGCCTTCAGGTGGTTCTTCTACCACGGGCCCTTTGTCGTGAGGTGGTTCTCCTGCCATGGGGCTTTTGTCTTGAGCCGGTTCTTCTACCATGGGCCCTTCGTCTTGAGGCAGTTCTCCTGCCACGGGACTTTTATCTTGAGGTGGTTCTCCTGCCATGGGCCCTTTGTCTTCAGGCGGTTCTCCCTCCTGGGGCCCTTTGTCATGAGGTGGTTCTCCTGCCACGGGGCTTTTGTCTTTTGGTGGCTCTCCTGCCATTGGGCTTTTGTCTTCAGGCAGCTCCCCTGCCTGGGGGCCTTTGTCTTGAGGCAGCTCTCCCGCCTGGGGACATTTTACTTGAGGCAGCTCTGTGGCCACTGGGCTTTTGTCTTGGAATGGCTTTTGCACCATAGGGCCTCTGTCATGGGTTAGAACTTCTGCTACGGAGCTTTTGTCTTGGGGCAGTTCTCCCACCACAGGGCCTGTGTCTTGAGGCGGCTCTTCTGCAGTGAGGGCCCTTGCTTCTTGGTCCTCCAGTTCTGCGGCACTGGGAAGGGCCTGCTCTGGGACCTCCACAGGGGTCACTTTAATTTCAATAGCTTCCATCTGAAGAACCATTTTGGATGTTTCTGATTCATCTAGCTCACCTGTTTCTACTTCAATTCCTGAGTTTATGCAAATCACTTCCCCTTTCAACATCAGGCCACCTCTATCCTGCTTTTCTGGCCCTTTCAGGCTTTCTCCCATGATAAAGCACTGTGTTGCACTGTCCTTTTCTTCATGTTGCTGGGAGATCTCAGACTCTCTGCCTTCACTGGATGGTGAACCAAACTTTAATTCTGGGGTTGGCCTTTGGTGGTCCCATGCCTTCGATTCCACCACTATAGAGCCTGCACTGGATTCACTGTTACCTTTCAATTCATTGTCTGTTGGCTCAGGAGACTTCTTTTCCACTTGTCCTGGTGAACCTGCCTGCTCCTCTAGGTTAAAACATCCTTCCAGCTGTGCACCATCATGACGTTTTAGACCTGTCTCATGCTGGTCTGATTCTGTCACTGGTTCATTGGTCTCTGGCTTTCCTTGGTCATCTGCTGGGGTAATAGGGTGAGATTTGTCCTTTCCTTCTGTAACTGCTGAGGCAGATGCTGGCTCAAGCTCTGGGCTCTTTCCTTTGGCACTAGAAATGTCTGCTTTGATTTCCATGCCCTCTTTTTCATCAGAAGGAGGCTTTCCTTTCTTTTTTGTTCTGAGATGGATTGTACTCTCCTTCTCATCTCCTTCTATACACCCTAAGTAGATGATCCTTTGTGCAGGAGAAGACTCTGTCTTGTCATCACTAAGCTCCACTTTGGCTTTAATGCCCTCAGAGGTAAGTATTTTGGACTCCTCCTTATGTGAGGCTGGTGAAATAGACCCAGGTTCCTCCATAGATTTCTTCCTTTTTTCATTCGGTAGTTCTGTTCTAGCAAACTCAGACCTTTGTCCTTCATCAGGTTTGGAATCTTCAGGTTTTTGGCTTTGCTTGATGAGATCTTCTAAATGGCCATCTGGCTGCTTCAGCTCTTTTGTGGTCACCTCTTCTTTTCCCTCTTTGGGCTTCTTCTCTTCCTTCTCAGCTGGCAAACTTTCAGCCTCCCAAATGGGTTCTTCTCTAGTTTCTTTTTCATATATTTCATCGTCCCACACAGACTCAAAATCTTCTGGACTAGCAATCATTTTGCCTCTTGTACTGGTGTCTAGTTCCATGCTTGCTGGTTCCGTCTGTACTGAAGGTTCTTTGGCTTGTCCTACTGCAATGTCCAATTTTGGTAAGCTCTCACTCACTTTCTCCTCTGAAGTACCTGCTTCTTCCTTCTTGCTTCCAACAGCTTCCTTTAGATCTAGCTCTTCCAGCCTAGAAGTTTCTCTCTCTATAAATACCCAATGCTCTGAACCCTGCATTGCAATTGGAGCAAGAAGAGTTAGCATCAAACATACTTTACCTTAGCAACTTATCACTGTTTTGTTAAGTAAAAGAAGGTTGATACACAGTAAGAATCTTGGCATTTACATGGTATTGACTAACCATCACTATTCATGCAACAGTTGGGGAAGACATGTGTGTGAAGGAGTTAGCAACTCATTCATTTGAGAGCAGGTATTAAAAACCTATGGGACCCAATTCTGTGAGTTTAGTGTAGATACTCATGGAACTAGAAAGTGCTAGTCTTTTACAGGACTGGGGTCCTAGATGTTTTTGAATAGTTGGGACCAAAATCTACTCTTGGCTACAGCCAGTTGGATAATTTTCAAAATCTGAATTTTTGCTGAAAAACGGGTCAATGTTTTCAACAAAAAAAAATCATTAAATGATCATGTTTTCCAACCAGCTGCTGACATAATGTGAATTTGAAGAAGTTGGATGTGTTTGTTGAAATTCTGAATGTCAATTAAAATAGAAATATTTTTTTCTTGAAAAAATTTAGGGAAATAATTTCCCATTTTTGACCAGATTTTCTTTTTGCTTCACCCATGTATGTTGATGGGGTAAGTAATAAAAGGATCTAACTTCCCATTAAAGGAAAGACTCAATCAAGCAACATTGTATAACATGGATTGGTTCCAAAGAACATCAAAGCTTTGTAAAGATTTTTAAAAGAGAATTGGAAAGAGGCCTTTATCCACAGAAACAATGTTTTTTACTGTGCTAGAAACCCCTGGCTTCAGCCTCCATCCCTGACTTTCTCCATAGATTTTTGTTAGGAAGCACCGTGTTTGTTTAAAATGAATTTATCTGTCTGTAGAGCCCTTTTTGCCTTGTGATAGAGTATATCAACCAGCTAGCTGCCAGTTATATCCCAAACTAGACATAAGTACCATCATTTCCTAGACATGCCTGACAAAGTCAGTCACCTGATTGTGGAATGCAGTTATTGTCTCCCTTGGCTTCCCAGCTTTTCACACAGAGCCTATCGGAGACAACAACTTAATTCAGTTTCTAGCAAAACTGAAACCAAGCAAGTCAGAAGTGAATGATCAAAAAATGTAACCTAGAAAAGCAGGACTACTGGACACCACAGCTGACCTAGCTACAAGCTCTACAGCAAGGATTAAGTAAAGGCAGTACAAGAAGATACATTATATGGCATTTTGTATCAGGGACACCAAAAGCATTTGACACAACACAGTATATCTAGGCTTCAGAGATCTGCTACTGCATGGTGAAGGATGCTGGCAGCTTACTAATGATTAAACTAATTACGAAGATACAATCATTATATTTACACTTTCATCCCATTGGACATCCAAACATTTTATACGCTCTAAGCACAGAGCACTGCTAACATTCAGTGGAATCCAAGAACAGACAACAACAGCAGGATAAGAATTTTCTTCAACAAGAACATCAAGCTGAACTCCAGCTTTTATGTCACGGGATTGTGCTGCTCACACAGAGCAGCCAAGACCTCAGGGTAAGTTTATTTAGAGATCAGGCTCAATAGATTGTCCCTGATGATACTAGAATACTGATACACAGAGCACAAGGGGGAGACAGTGTATTGCAAAGAAACAACAGAGAAGAGATTAAGTCCTGTATGGGGGGCTTGCATTGTTCTGATTTAGATGTAACTGGCTTGCTATAGTAGGCTGTGGTAGAAGGCAAGGACACTGTACTAAGATGTAGATTATACTTCAGGGTATGCCCAGCACAGGGAACTGTGAGGCAGTCTGCAGGTTGAATTCCTATATGGCAAGGAGCAGTGTACAGAGATTGGATGCTGCACTGTTATCACTGAAGACGCTGTACTGTGGGATAGATTTTCTGCAACATGAAAGAGAACATTTCAACAGCACAAATCTGTAGTTGGTGTCACTGTTTCCCCTTCGAGTGCAAAAAGGATTGGGCAAAAAGAGGAATTTCTGCCTTCAGTAAGGCCCTGAGTTCCAGTGGTCACTTACTGGCAGAAGAGGTTGTGTTACTGTTGGATGCTTATAGTTGATGAAGTCATCACTTATTATCAGAAACTGGAGACAAATTCCTTCAGTGCTAACTGCAGAGCAGGGAAAGCAGGGGAAAGACAGGGAGCAAGAAAAACTGGCAAAGGAAGAGAAAACAAAAAAGGGGGAGAAAGGAAGAAAATGAGGGATAACAACATAGGGCAGAGACAGGAAGGACCAGAGGGGCTGAGAGAGAAGAAAAGAGAGGACTGCTAAAACTGGGATCCTCAAAATGATCAGTGAAATTTTGCACACCTGAGCACCCAAGGCCAAAGTTCCCAAGTCCTCTCTTGGGCAAGCAGGGAGAGGGCCTGAAGGGTTGGACAGACAAAGAGAGCTTGACTCCCTGCTGTATTTGTACTTGTTCTGGCCACTGGGCCCTGGGGAATCTGCCCCCAAAAGCAGGCCATTCTTGCCCCAAATCCCCTGCTTTGGGGATTCTGTCAGAGGAGGACAGCTGTAAGTGAGGGCCAGGCCTCACTGCAAGAGCCACCTGTCTCTGGTGTACCTTGATTCAGCATATCTCTTCACCATCCACTACCCACTTTGGGTGCTAAACTGCCTGGTGGTGCTAGGCTCTCAGCAGAATGTGGATTGCTGAAGCTGTTTCACTGGTGCAAGCCCAGGGACTCAATAACAGCAATGACCTGTGCCTTGTCAGTTAACTGTGGGACAACGCTGATCTCTGGCAAGATGCCACTCTGCTCCCTTCATATCTGAATAAGCAGAAGTGACCAACAGAGCAACAGAGTGTCTGCATACCACTGCAGTCAGCTCAAGACCCCTGCAGCATGAAGAGCCCAATCTAGCACTTCCTTCTCAGGGAAGCTTGCTACTAAGGTGAGTAAGTTTTAAAGAGCAGGAGATCAGGCCCAAGCTTTTCTCCCAGAATTTTCTATGAACCAGATCTCCTCCTTCAAATGTCCATTCCAGGAGTCAGGCAAGATAGGCAATCCCATTAGAGGTGGCAATATAATGGACTAGCAGTGAAACATGCAGGAGTTACAACTGGACTTCATCCACTGTTGAGACATTAAAGGGTGAGAGATGTTGTCTACTCCTTATCTGAGCAGCCACAGCCAGTCTTTGTGTAATATGGATCAGTAGCACATCCAGTCTCTCCAAACTGCAGGCCAGAGCATCTGCAGAGTCCTACTGCTCACCAACAAGTCTCCCCTTGTAACAACATGGGCTGTTTATTCTTACGGCCCTTCTGTGGCCTGAAAAAAAAATGAGCAGACTTTCAGAAAGGCCAGCCTCTTGTTTTGACAGCAAGAATGTCCCAGCTCTTCTCAATCTCTCAACTCCCCTGGGTATAGAAAGGCATAAGGAACGGGCAATTGCTTGGGCCCTGTGAATGTTCCAGGGTACTTATGTATGAAACATGGCATTCTGCATAGGGTAACTGTCCTGATGGCAAACTGGACAGGGGGCTTCCATCCCAATAACCTAACACGCAGAACCAGCTGGCTCCAGAAACAGGAGCATAAGGGTTAGATACTTTAAACAGACTTCCTCCTGAGGTCCACAAGGAGGGTTACCCAAAGCTCATGGCATCTGAGTGAGGACCATCTGCTTAACAGAAGGTTTGCTCTGAATCAAAACTTAAAGCCTATTTAGAGAGAGGTTGCACCCCTGAGCCACATTCTTACCCACCCTGATACAAGTTTCAAGGATTATCCATATGCTGAATGTTCCCCCAAAACACAATTGTCTTCAGGCCTGCCTCAGAAACAGATTTCTTCCACAGTGGCCAGCCCTTTGGTCTCCCTCTGGCCCAGACAGGTTTATAGAAATCATGACAGGTGTAACAACAGACTGTAGTAAGGTCCTGCATAAGTCACTGGTTTCCATAGGCCATGCAAGCAGTATTATCATAAAATCAGTATCTGTTCTGGTCCTACTGTGAATCCCAGTGAGTTCGTAAGGAACTTGATTCACCAGAAATTCCCTTCAGCCCAAGGCTTGGGAAAACTTTCTAATATGTAGAGGATGCCCACAGTAATTTCAGTTTTACAGCACCACTCCCTTCTCTGGGAAGCATATTAGTATCCTTTCCTGTGGCTTTCACTGCTATGTCTGGTCCTAAGTAAACCAAACCTGAGGTAGCTAGGAATAGAAGTGTGGCACCCACGAAAGCCCCCTTCTCTGAATAAAGCACATTCTCTTTCTAATGACAGCTGAAACAGGGATCTTTTAAAGGATACCTTCTGTCCAGTCTTCACTGAGCAAAGAAAATGTACTGGTCTGATCGTGAGGAACAGAACAGTTTAAGGAAGTGTTCAGAGTCCAAGCTCTGCATGCATATTCTGGAGAAAATACCTACAAAAAAGATCCATTTGCCTTCTGGAGAGCCCTATCAGGCACCCCAGTGTTAATACAGATTGATTATATGCTTCTACAAATCTCTTGACCAGTAAGGGAGGGGCTAAGAGCCTAAGACTTATCTCTAAATTCAGCTTCTTTTTCCAGGGGACTGCCTCACTACTGTAAGCTGATCCATTCCATTGGAAAAGCCAACCAGTTTGAAGTGAATTTCAAGACCCCCTGGTTTTGGTTTAGGCAACAAAATGCCATCACAGGCCCATGGTGCTAGAACATCAGTTACACTTCCCCACTAGTTAGCATGGGAGAGTCGTGGGATGTGTCATACAGGTAGTTTGATACCATGTCTAACAAAACAGGGAACTTTCTGGAGGCCTTGGAAGAGGACTTGTTTGTGAGTATAGGGAGCACAGAGGGGCATTCACAGAAAGGCTGGCAAGAAGGAGTCTGGATGGAGCATGCTAGGTACAAACAGAAGAAATAGGGTTCAACCAAAGGTGCTGCTAGAATGGTCAATTTTCCAGAGAAATTAAGTTGAGCCTTTAGGACTGACCATGTCAGACTGAACCCACCTGGTCTTGTCTGGGCCTGGGCTTGGCTAGTCCCTGAACGGGAAACCACCCTGGAATTGTGGGTGGCACAGACATAAGCAAAGGACCTGTAGTCAGAGCTGTTGGTAAATTCTAAATGGTAGAAACCGAATATATGGCAAAGCTTCTTGGCCTCCTCATTGCTGTGGAGCCAGCAGAGGGGGAATGAAAGGGAGGAACTGCTCCTGGTACAGTAGCCAGAAGTCCTTCTTGGTGTTCACCTGCATAGCTCTGAGGAGCTGGCTAGAAGAATAACAGTGAACCACTGCTGGAATTCATTCATTCATTCACAGAGAAAGTCATATTGGAGCCCCAGAGACAGTCCCTTTGAACAGAGTTACCACCAGGAATCACTTCCTGTGAAAGGGGACTAGGATTAGAAATCTAATTTCAACTGGTTTTAAAACCATAGGTGTTAAATAATATCTGGCTACACAAAGCAGATGTGCATTTCTGGTTCCCTGGGTGGTGATATACTGGGGACCTCCTTTTCCATCCTTCCATATGCTCCAAAACAGAGGATGTCATATTTTCTTCAAGCACATGGGTGGCATAAGGACAAAACCACAGCAGCCACACATCAAACCCTCAACCAGTAGCTGCACACACTTGAAATGCCAAATATAACTTGAAATCAGTTTGTTTTGACAGTCAGGCATTTCAAATTCCCCAAATGCCACCAACAATTAGGGTACAGGATGGCAAGGTTAAATGCATTTGGGTTCTTTTATCATCATCCCTTTTCCCCCGAGGCTAATTACTTTGAGCTCAGACTGAGGTTTTGGGTCTGAGTTCCATTGGTATTTTGGACATGTACAATGCTAACAAGAGTTGAAGCATTTAAAAATAACCTTCCAAAACACTGATAGGCAAAGGAATAAACTGCAGACATGGGGGAGTCTGCTCCCAGACTACTGCAGTGCAACCCAACTCAAACGCTAAAGATTCTGGGCCCATGTTACCCCAGTTTTATGCTGGATATCGGACTGGAGTGAGGTAGTGGAGAATCAGGTGTCCTGTCCATTGACTGGTCCACCATGTTCTAACAGCTGGGCACTGCCTTCTACACAGTCCACCAGTCAGCCATTTCACAGGCCTATGTTTTCAAAAGGCCTCTTAGACTGTGCTTACAACTAGGTGAGGCGTGGATCTACAGCATGCTACCATTGTACTAAGATGCGACTGGGTTTGAAAATAAACTCAAACTGTGGAGGTGCCTGGGGTGAGGGACAGCCTCCCACGGTGAACTGGCATACAGCCATATCTTAATAGGGGTTTAAAGGCCACCTCATTCCCCCACCCAGTCATGGCTCTGAGCAAAAATGAGCTTAATTTCACATCTTTCCTTATATGGTGGGCTGAACTGGAACATCTAAGTCAGTACCACTTTGGATCTGTCTAGGTGGCAAAAACCCCATGTTTCAGCATGATTGTGCCTTACCCACACCAGAGCAAAACCAGATTAAAGGAACTGTGTTCTGGCCTAGTCTTCTTCTGCCTGGAGGAAGGCTCCATTGTAATTATCCCCCGGCCCCTCCAGAAGAACATGTTGGTAGAAAATAAGAAACACAACAGCTAAAAACCAATATTGCTCAATTGCCTTCTTTCCCTCCAAGATGGTTAGGTGCTCAAGAATTAATGGATTCTACTTGAGGTGGGGTATACATGTATAATCCAGATGTTTCTACAGTGCCCATTTACCAAGGAAACCTCAGTCTGAGGATGTCCAACATGAAACATCCACGGCCTGATTTTCAAGTGCTGTGTGACAGCTATTCCATTTAAAGTTGACAGATGACAGGAAACCAGGGAGCAACATACAGCTAAAAGCAGTGTCCTATCATATAGGGAGAATGTGATGATGAACGCACTGAAGTGTGTGAGGTCTTGAGATAGTACAGTATTGAGAAGCCTTTTAAGTACCTCAGCCAGATTAGGCAGGCAGAATGGTAGTTATTTTGTATTTTATTCTAGTCTATTTCATGCTCATCACCAGTGTATCTAAGCACTTAAAAATTAGGTATATAAACTCTGAGGACCCTAGGCAACTGATGGCACTGCTCTAGTGCCCTTTGACAGTAAGAATTCAGAAGGGGGGACCAAACATGGAGTCCACGCTCTGGCTTTGCCCAGGCAAACTCACTTGACTTCAGTGGAAGTTTTGCCTGTGTAAGGACTGAGTAAGAGCTGAAGTTACATCAGTCGAACCAATAGTTCACACATCCTTGGACTGTAGTCCTCCCCACACAGCAGGGAAGCAGTTATCTGAAACCACATGAAAACACAAACTAAACTAGCAATTTGGACAGGAGTTGGAGAAGTTTATCACAGTCAAGTGCAGATGCAGGGGAGGTGTAGGTAGGCACAATAGACCATAACTGCTCACCCTGGACTTTGGCCAGCATGTCAGAATGAACTCCTCCCTTTTTAAGAAAAGATTGTTAGGGACAATATGTGGCCTGGACCTCAGATTTACATCTCCAAAGACAACGCATCTGCAAAACATCACCTAAAACCCTCCTGGGTCAGTCTTCACATCAAGAGAATCATCATTTGAATGAACTACCTTTCCCACCTCCTGTTAAACCTGGATTGCCTGAAGAGTTCTGATCCATGGACAAATTAGTTTCAGCCTTGCCTAGTTTATCTAATCCACAACTATAGCTCATGGAGATATGATGGAAGAATTACTTAGCATCACTGTTAGGTCTCTGATCAATACACTTGACTGGATAATATTCCTACCCTTCAAGTGAAGAAGTCACCAAATCCATAGTCATCAATAAGTCAGTTTTAGAGATAAATGCAGAGACTATCTATCCCTTTAATCCCCTTCTCCTTCTCACTGGGTTAGAATGGGAACGCTCTGTACGGAACCAGTTCATATTATGCCCCATTAGCAGTTTACTTAGGCCCAACTATATTTATGGAGCAGTGGCAGGAAATTTTTCCACAAGCCCTTAGGTAGATTACAAACAGAGACAAAGGGCAGAGAGAAAGAGAGAAATGGAATGGTAATAACCTCAGGAGAAGAGACAAGGCTTTTCTGTGTGAAAGACTCCATGGTTAAGGCAGCTCCATGCTCAGGTGAAAACTCTTCTAGGATATCTTCTTCCATCCTCTGCTTCAGCAGGAGAAACCCAAGTACCAAAGGCAAAAAGGGAGAGAGAAAGACACATAGAGAGAAAGACAGAGAGAGAGAGAGAGAGAGAGAGAGTGTGGGGTGGGGAGGGAGAGAGAGAGAGAGAAGAAAGAACGAGAATGAACAAATGAATAAGTGAGTGAATGAATGAAGGTCATGACTATTTCAGCTGCAGTCTCAAGCCAGAGCTTGGTGCTTTATATATTTGTTTAAACACAGGTTTAACAAAAACCCCTCCTTTTGTTCTCTGCATTCATTTTCCGTGTACCACTGCCTGCAGAACCCATGTGCCGGCCTATCCTCTCTGCTCAGCTCTGTGCCCTGCACCAGGGGCCCTGTTAAGACAGTGTAAACAATGCAATACCCTCCCTGCTCTTGACCTCCAAGGCAGAGACCCCTGTTATATTTCAGTGTGACTGTTTAGTAGTAGGGGGCCCCAAAGTGAACTTCTGCACAGGGCCCTGATAACACAAACACTGCTGCTTTCCCACATACAAGCCCAGACACACTGATCTCAGTCCTATGCCTATCCAGCAGCATCAGAGGGGTCCATCTATGTGCAATTAAATCTCTACCAATGGCAAATGTTTTCTCCTTAACTTCCCTCAGCCACCTTTCCCAGTACCTTCTGCAGGTATCTCCCCCCTGGTGTCAGCATTCTCTTACCTCACTATGAGCCAATCCATTCACTGCCAAAACCTTCCTTTGCCAGCTTGAGATCACTAGCACAGGTCAGAGGCATCTCAGCCTCTATAAACACCACTGCCAGGGATGAAGTCCATGTTCCTTTCCCTGCTACTGCTCCAAAGTCTCCATCAGCTGAGATGCAACACTGGACTGGTCTCATGGTTCTGGCTACCACACTATGGGGCTTGTCCAATGTACTCACTCAGAGAACTTTGTCGTGTCTAGACCAAAACCAGCCCAATCCATGGCCATACCAAATTGTTTATCCAGCTTGAACAGGGTGCCTGATGCTGCACAGATAACAGCCTGGTACACAGCACAAGATAAAGTGGGCTCAACAGCTACAGCCAGAAGAGGAAGAGAAAGTCTTTTGCAGCTCTCATACTTCTTTTGTCTTCTGCTAGCCACCAGGCACCAAGGAAATCAATGCTCAAAGGTAACAGCAGGTGAGCCCTTATTATTTACAGACCCAGCCAAGACAACTCCAGCTGTCTACCCTCATCTTGGCTGAAACCTTGCAAGCGCCTCTGAATCCTTTCCCAGCCCACTCTGCTCCAAGCTGCTTCTCCATACCTTGGTGTCCAGTCCAGTTTTCATCTGACTCAACATCCTGCAGGGCCACTCCACAGAGAGCAAAGCTCATTAATTTTAACTACCCATCACTACTGGAGGGGGGGGGTGTAGTTTTGCAAGGCAGTGCTTGCTACCCTCTTTACTTAATGCCATGTGCATTTGTTCATTATAGACCCATCCCCTGAGCTTCCCTGCAGACAGAATGGACAATCAGCCAATAAGCATGGCACCCTTGAGACCCAGTCTACCCACCACCTCAGCTTCTGCTCTAGAGGGTGCAAACTCAGTGTGTAAAGGTATCTTCTCCCCCAGGTGTCCCCAGAGCTAGCAGAGGAGCCATCATGACACAGGAAAGTGGCAAGAACCTGCTGGGTGTTCCTGGATCAAGCAGTAACTTTACAAGGAACTGGGCTGTGGGATCCACCTCTTGGCAAGAGCAGGGAAGTCATTTGCCCAGTTCCCTAGGCAAAGAGCACAGGGGAAGACAGTATATGTACAAGAAGAGGGTAGACTTAAATCCCCACCACAGCATGGGGAGCTACCTGTGGTTAACAATGCCTGGCTGCAAAGGAGTTTGAAACCAGACAGCACTCCAGAGGGGCTGTCACAGGTGCTCCTCTCTGGCCTTTTCTGCTCACTGAGACTGGAGAGCAGAGGTGCTTGCATTCCCCAGCTGTGTAGGCACAAATCTGCAGGGAGCCCCCCTGATAAAAGAGACAATAGAACAAACCTCGCTGGCCTTCTCTGGGGTCCCCTTTGGTGACTCGTCATCGTGCTTGGGTGAGGAAGAGGCTGGTGATGAAGTCAGCCTCCTGTCCCGGTCCCTGTGAACCAGCTTGCTGTTGGGTTCCTTCAGTGTCCTTTTCAGCTCATTGATGCTGGCCTGGTGCTTTAGTAAAACATCTTCTGGTTTGTCTAAAAACTTTAGGAGGGAGAGAAGACAGTAACCAGCTAGGCATGGATCAGAGAATAGGGCTGGAGTGGGGTGTGGGGCATAGCTCAGGAGCTGGGGAGGGCCTGCTTTATGTTGAGCCTGAATTTGGGTTCTCAGGCCTCACTGCATGAGAAACCCCTGGTTCTGTAATTCAATAATGACAGCTACAGAGTAAAGCAGCAAGCAACAAGAATTTATACCTACATCTTGTCACTTGTTAGTGTAAAACCAGGTCCCTTTTGTAGCCTTTAGTTGTAGTTCTTAAACCAAACTACAACTAACCAGGGAGAGGCAGAACTGAAGTGGTCCTCAATTCTACTGAAAGAGTGGACTCCAAGGGGGATTTACTTTTGTTCCCTATGGAAAATTCCACCATTCCCTTGTCTTTATTATATTCTACCAGCCCCTGTTGGTTTCTAATGCAGGGCCAAAAGGAGCCAAGTAGCCCCATGAGTTAGCAGGCCAGGAGATCAACTGACTTGTTTTTGTTTAAAGTACAAGGTGGCCAACTGGGATTAGCTAGATAAGTTAAACTGGCATGTCAGTTTTCCATGGAACCTGATTTCTGTGACCAGGCAGTAAGCCTTAGAGGGACCAAAGATGCAAAATTTGAGTCCACACCTGTTCTTGACCCAGCCCAAACTGTTCAGAGGCAGGGTGTTTGTTTGGTCCACTATAAAGGCAATGGCTCACAGTCTAGGTTTAGGGTCTGATTCAGAACCCATCTTCCCCCCCACTCCCAAGTCCCTTTTAAGGTGTTCATGGCATTGAGAGATACTAGGGATGAGCAAACCAGTTCAAAATGAACAAGAACCAACCCACAATCTTTGCCCCTAACTCAAACCTGTTTTGAGGTTCAAGTAGGCTTAGATAAGCATCTTTCTTCCCATTACTTTTACCTCTTACAACCCTGTGTCCATTTCTGGGTTCCATGCAAGAAAATAGATCTCAGAGACCTTGGAAAAGTCTGTGCAGGGCCAGGAGCCTTAGAGAAGTTTGGGATAAGAATCAAAAACTTTGTTGACACTTCTGACCCATCTGCTATGAGGTTTGCCCATCACTAGCTCAAATGGTTGCTAGGGAGCACATGACAGTGGTAAAGAATGGTACATGGAGCATGCAGGGTGGAATGAGCAATAAGACAGACAGTGGAGGGAACAGAACAAGACACCTGGATGAGTGTGGGGAAAGAAACCAGCTGGACAGCAATCACTGACCAAGTGAGTTTGCCCTTCTTGTGTGGGATAGTACTGGCAGGCATGCTAGCAAAAAAACAGGCCATCTACCAAGCTTTTTCTCAGTGGCAGCAGAAGCACCTGACTGGGCCTGGGCTTGTGTCCACTACAAGCTTGAGCTGTGATTCTAGGGCCTGCTCTGAAACCCTCTGAGATCCGTGGGCAGCTTAATTGAGACTTCAATGGGGTTTGCATCAGCCAGAGGCTCTGAGGCCAAAGGGGCAAGTGTGATCGGATGGTCAGATCCTGTGCCTGATACAAGACAGAGAACCCCACCCAGTAGTTTCTGCACCTCTGGTTAATTTGGATCATCTTTTAAAAAGATATGAGGGCTTGATTTAATCCTGCCAGTGACAGAACCCTCCATATCCCTAGGGAACTTTGTTCCAATGGAAAATTACTTTGCAGACCCCTGGTGAAGAGAAGGCAACAACAGCCTGTGTTTTGGAGTAGAAAGTGACAAAGTGAGTCCTACTCAGCAAGCTCCATCTTCACAGAGCTTTACAACCCCCTCCCCCTCCATCCTCTGTCAGCAGGTAGGTAAATATGGCCATCCCCATCTTACAGATTGGTGAAATGGGCACTGAAGTGAACTGCCAAAGGCCAGGCAGCAAGAGAGTATCAGAGCAGGCTCCGAACGCAGCAGCTCCAGGCTCCCCGGCCTCTGCACAAGCCATTTCACCACAGCTATCTTGAAAGAGAGAAACACTGGAGACAGCTCCACTTGTACACAGGGTTTTAGTTTAAGCAAGTCAAGGAGCGGGAGCAATTGCCAGTTAGTCTGCATCGGCTGGTGCAGGAATGCAACCCCCAGTGTGATTTGCAGGCTTGCTTGGGGGATGCATACTTCAATTTCCATGTGATCTGTGCCTTGTCTGAGAGACTCACAGTCAGAGGGATGAAGGTAGGAATTGAGAAGAAACAAGAGAAGACAAAGAGGAGAGCAGCAGCCAGGACATCCCCTTGGGTCAGTGCCTCAGCATAGTGACCTGGCTGCCACACCTGGGGAGGGCTCTTGCTCACACACACAGGGTGATGACAACTGCCTTACTTAGTGGGATAAAAGATGCTGCTTGTACTTTGGGGAAAGCCCCTGTTAGATGACTTAGTGGGTTTATCTAATGAGTCACCAGTGGGGCAGGCTCCCCACTGACACCTGGTGCATCTTGTATTCCAGTAAATAGGGTAACACACAATATGGTGGTGCTTGTAGTTTTAAATAAGATGAAGAATATGATGCACCAATGGAGGGTAAGATGCTCCAGAGAAAGAATACCTCTTGCTTGTGCCTGGGGGTGGTTTCTTGCTCCGGCTGGCAGCAAAGAGAGGATTCAACGTAACCAGCAGGGTCAGTCCAGAGAACTCAGCACACACATTACATTTCAGTTTAATACAGAAGCCTGGGTCAGGCCAGGCATGATATCAGTAATGGGAGCAGGCCCTACACATACCAGCATGGCCTAGAGATGGCAGCTCCAGCAGTGTGAGCACTCTTGTAGCAGCATGCACTTGGTGCTGCTAGACTCTTAGACATAATCTGATGTGGAACTTCAAAAGACCACCTCCTTGGCCCACTGGGCTGGGAGAAGAGAAAGAAGGGAAAAAGGACCCGGTCCCAGAGAACTGGAAATAGAGAGCAGAGGATGTTTGGGCTAAGAGCCAGCTGGTGCCAACAGAACAGTGTCAGTGGAGGGACATGCACATGCACATGTGTGGCTGTGTGCTCATGTGAATGGGCATAGGTGTCCATGTATGTTTGTGTGAACATATTTGCACATGTGCCTCTTCTGTGACTGGGTCTTTCTGGGTCATGTCTATGTCTGACGGTTTCCTCCATGTGTGGGGAAGAAGCATGGTACAGGAGAAAGGACAGCAGTCGCTGACTCCACCACAAGGGCTGTTAACACTTCCAGCACAGGCTAGCTGGGGAGATCATAGCTTTGCTGCCACCTTCTGCACCAGAAAGTCTTTTGCTCAGCAGCATGATCTGAAAAGCTTTGATTTTCCCTACAGAGAACTGCAGTGCAGTGTACCCTTTTAGCTGCTCCCAAGCCCAGACTGGCAGTGCAGCATGAGACCAGCAGAGCTATACTGGAGACACTAGGCCTGGTTCTCCTTTTCCACAGTCACCCTTGAGCTTTGGCCACTTCCCTGGGAATTCCAGGGGGCATCCCCTGCCTGGCCACAGGTACTGAGTCATCTCACAGGCAGGCCCCAGGTGTATTAGCAGAGTGCAGAATTGAGCAACCCACCACGTTCCCATTCCCTCCCTCCCAGTGAATATGGTTTCATTGATACCTTGGGGCCAAGTGGGAGCTGGCAGGAGCAGGGATGTCACTAACAGTGCTATCACCAGAGCTCCCTGCCAGAAGTTGCACTGCTGCAGTGGGGGGACAGATTCCAGGGGCCCACTCCAGAGGCAGCCCTTCCGGATCACAGTCCTCCCTCTGAAGCTTCAGAGCACTTGAAGTTTTGTCTCTGGCATCCTGGGATGCCTCCTCTCCCCAGGATCAGTCAAGGGATTGCCCTGGCTAATCCACAGCAAGAACACTCCTCCAAGCCAGCCTATAAATGGCTCCACTATTGACTCCCCAAAGTTCTGTCCAGCAAGTCCTGTACCTTCAGCTCCTTGATTTTCGTTGGGGTTGTCACCTCCTCATCCTCGGCCTCAGACCTTCTCCTCCCACTGTGCTCACTGTCCTCGTCCCGCTTCTCAGACTCCACCCCTGCGTCGTGGTTTTCGCTGACAGAGGCTGGGCGTGAGAATTCTGTCCAGTGTACAGGAGACAGATCAGGCATTAGAGAAGAAACACTCCCACCTTCCAGCCAGCACAAGCTGGTTCCTTGCAGACATTCTTGTAAGCCTAGAAACAGTCTCATCTGAGAAGTTCCAAACAACAGACTCGTCCCTTTCCTTTGGGTGGCCACTTCATAGGCCTGACAGCATTTAGTGCCCTGAGGTCTGGCCTTCCTCTGCCTTCCTGCAACCTGTTGTTCCTCCACCCCTTTGACCTCGCCTGGAGGAGTAAGGGAGTTAGCTTCATCCCATTAAACAAGGTCTGCCACCAAGGGGAGCTTGTTCAGCAGCTGAAAGCACTTTCCTGCCAAGTCTAGCCAAGGCCTTAATCCTTACTTCACTGAGTCAGACTGGGTCTACTTTGGTAATACAAAGGTTTGTATTACCTGTTACACAAACCTTCACCTTGTGTCATCATCATCTGCATCAGTACAAAAAAGGTGCAAAGTGGGCATTAACAGATCTAGCTGTGGAGTGTCACACCCAACATGCAGGGAGGTCACTGCAGAGTAGCAGGGACCCCAGCCCATGGCTTTCCCTGAGCACAATCTTCCCAGCTACCTCATCACTGTGTATTTACCCTCATTTCTTTCTAATGTGCTGCTGTCTTGCTGCTGGGAGAACTGAATGCACTTCCCCAGGTATACTCACACACAGTGAGCATGTGTACATATGCTATTAATTTGAAGTAGGTTACTGTGCAGTGAGCCTACCTGTGGAGCAAGCCTACACATGCGCCCTTTTGGGAGCAGATTTGCTCCCAATGGAAGTAGCCTGTAGAGGGCTGCTCCTACTCTGATCTGCCCCCCGCCCCGCAGCACCAAGGGGGAACTCCAGACTCCTCCTGGGTGCTAGCTGACGAGCTCATAGGGAGCACAGGGCCAGGAGACAGCTGTCTCTTGGCCCTGTACACATTGGAGGGGTCCTGATGTGCTGCTGCAGAGCTCTCCCACACTTTGCACATGGGGACATGCCCTGTGCTTTGTGGGGCTTTCCCGTGCAGCCTGAAGCTGACTACAACCTGTCCTGTTCTAGGGCAGGCCCCAGCCAGCCTCGGCCTGGACAGGGAACTCTCCTGGTGCAGAGAGCTCCTGCCCCAACTCCCCAGTTAGAGCAGGGTCTGGGACATTTCTCTCTGCGCAGGTCTCATAGGCTGTCCTGCCTGTTCCTGAAGTTCCTTAACAGTGACCTCCACTGAGAACAGTTCCATGGACAAATGTGGATCTGATTCCCCTTTTTAGCAGCTTCTGCTAGAGCCACGCTATCCTTAGCATGTCATCCAAGACCAACAGGAGCCATTCTCTACCCTGCTTCAGAAGCAGTGTGCAATGCCCTGAGTAAGCTGAAGCCTGGGAGGAGCACTCAGGAGACCAGGAGGACAAGGCTGTTTAGACCCTAAATTCATCCTTCTGCATGCACATCTGCTGGGGAGTTCCTCATTCTCTCCATTGTGCAGGCCCTAAGAATCCCCTGGAGCTCATGCAGCAGCATAAAGTACCAATGTAGATGGCCAACTGGGCCAAGGAAGGTTAGCAGGAGAGGCAGGCATGAGAGGCATTCCCTCTCTCTTTGCTGCCTTCTTGAGGCTGAAGTTCCTTGCAAGCCCCAGGTCCTGCGAGAAGAGGCCATAGCAGGGTATCTGAGGGCTCTCCAAAGGATTTGCAGGCAGCATTCTACCTGATATGCATATCAGCAATGGAGGCTGAAGGCCTGCCTTTCACAGAAGGTGTGTCATCCAGCCAGGGAGAACAGCTGTTCCTAGGTAGACACTTGCTGTGCATTCAGAGTATCTCTGTGCAGCCAAGTGAATGTAGGTGTGTGTAGCAGGGGTAGACACAACTGTATCAACTTTATCTAGCTAACCTGGGGAACAACAGTGGCTAAGACACAGCAGCTTGGACTTCAGCACAGCCTGGCCACCTAAACACATTCTGACAGTCCACAGAGGGCTTGTCTCTGGCTGTTCAAGTGTGGTGAAGCTTGTCTTGTCATATTTTCACTGTTGTTGCCTGTGTGGGGTAGACTGAAGCTAGTGGGGATGCACCTCCCCATGCCATGGTCACACCTTGGCTTTGCTGTGCAGACATCCCCTGACAACTCAACTCCATCACGTGGCCTTGCTAAAACCATTCCCAGGGCAGACTCACTCAAGCATCCTTAGCACAGAGTGAAGAATCCCCTTAGCAGCCCTGGTGCAACAGCTCTTTTCTGGTAACATGCATGGGCTATTTCCCCTGGGTAAGTCAAAGCAGGAAGATGGCAATGAGCTCACTGTGCCAAAGCCAACCTGCCACATGCAGCCCCTTTGTCTAAGCACATCCTCCCTGCTCCCGCCAGGAAACCAATCTCCCTCCCCCTCCCCAATTTGGGGCGTACCTCCATCGAGGCTGCGAGACATGGTGTACCGTTTGCTGGAGGAGCGCTCAAAGAAGGGAGCAGGCCGATCAATGAGGGCGCTGGCCTGGCGGGTCTGCGCCTGTGTCCGCCCGCTGTAGCGAAACTTGGAGCCCATCACCAGGAAGCCTTTTGGGGGAGGCTCTGGGGACACCAGCCTGGGAAGGAGGAAAACAGAACGTAACTGGAAAGGCCCAGAGGCACCACAAAACACTATATAACCAGTACCTACAACAGGGGGTTGTTCACTCCAAAGTCTAATGCTGATCATCTCCTTGTTTGACTTAGAGATCACTTCGGCAGAAGTGTCACCTAGTCTCAGTGTGTAGATGTGAATGGTAGTTGTGGACTGAGCTTGGAGGTGGTGCAAGAAGCTTTAAGATAGTGGGCAGAGCTTGGATAGAGAACATCACTCCCTCCAACCCCTTCCTCAGCACTGCTTTCAGGATGGGGCTGTCTTACTACAGAAGTAGAAACCTCCAGCCATTTCCCTTCTGGCTGCTCTCTTTGTCTCCACCTCCGTGGCTGCTTCTGCCCTTTGTATGTGTGAGGGAGCAGATTCACTGTTCTCAAGTGTTCATCATAATTGAGGGAAAAACCCAACCTGTACGTTTTCAGAGTTTTTAACATCTAGTACTCCCTGAGTTCCAGAAAGCTCTGCCTGGATGGCCCGGGGTCAGATATGTTTGCATCGTGTGGGGCCAGGCAGGATCACACTAATACCGAGAGGCAGTCATAATCAGGGATTTTTTCCATTGTCATTTTAAATAAATAAGCCTTGGGAGTTGCCATGGTGGCTTTTTTAAGTGAAAACTTGAAAGAAAAGGACATCATGGAAAGTGGAGCAGGGCAAAGGATGGTGAAGTGTGTCTTAATGTATTTAACATAGGCTCATCAGCTCAGGAAGCATTTCAGATAGAGATTAAAGCAGAGACCTGTGTGCCCTGAGGCCAGGGAAATGCAGCACAGGGATCTCATTGATACAGATTCTCCTTCCCCAGCCCACACTCTACCTCACAAGTAAATGCCTCACCTACTCCCTGCAGTGCAATGCTGAGTACAGGGGGACACAGAGCTCAGAACAGGACTAGAGTGGGGGTAAAATAACCAAGGAATGAGAGTGGAGAGAGATGAAGACCAGTTTCCTTCCTGTATGGGGCAGAAGGAATTGTGGGTGGGGGAGGGTAAGTGATGAAGATGGCCCCTCCCAGTGTGAAACAGATGGGGCTGGAGGGGTAAAAGGGTAATGGTCCCTCCCCATGTGGGGCAGAAGGGGATCTGGGGTAAGAGGTACTGAAGGAAGCACCATAGCTGCCCAAAACAAGTGTTAGGGAAATGGCCTCCCATCCATCTGTAGCCTGCACAGACCTCACAGTGGGGGCACTAATGAAGAAGGTTTAGCCAAGAAAAGGGCACCAGGAAGGCAGGGATTAGAAGCACTTCCTCACTGTCCTGAGCCCTGCCCCATGCTGGGTGGTTGTTGTACAGACCTTCATCCTCTATCTCCTCACCTGAAGAAGGTGTGGTGCTCAATGCAGACCTTCCAGAGCCTCTTAGCAGAGCGGTGGTTGGGGAGCTTGAAGCCAATGGTGCTCTCAAACTGCTCATACTGGAAAGAGACACAGACACAGTGTTATTGCTATGGTTCCTGCTTTTGCAGTGACTTACTGCTCAGCTCTGGGTGAGGCTTGACATGGGGCCTGCCTTCCCTCTGAGGGTTACCTCCTGGACTGAGAGCAACAAACAAGCTATGCCATAAACACTTGCCAAACTGGCCCTGGAGATATTCTGTTCAGACCTGGTTCCAGCAGCTTCTCTAGTCATAGGCAGGGTCAAAGTTCACACAGCAGCTAGCTGACATTGTTTGGTTGAAAAGTTTTCCTCAACAGTAAATGCCCTTTCAAAGCAAGAGAAATTTTCTCATGAAATTTAAAGAAAACTCAAAACTTTTCTGTTTTGTTTAGGCAGAAATTTCTCAGAACCCTTCACTTTTTGAAACATGCTCCCCCCTTTCCATACCTTCTGGAAAAGGGGAAAACAGGTGTTTTCTCCATGTAAGTCAATTGTTTGATTTCATTTTAATACTTAAATTTGAAAATTTTGGTCAAAAATGAAAAAAACAAGAAAGTGTAAAAATTCCATTGGTCATCATGTTCTTAATGAAATATAAAACACACAAAGAGAAAGAAAAAACCTCTGTTGGAGTATCTTCTGTTTATAGCCTGCTACAACTTCCAACCACATCAAGCTTCAGCTAAGAGGCATGTGGGGAAAGGTGGCATGTGTATGTGCCCTCTGCCCCTACTAGATGCTGTGATGTAGATCAGTTTTTCAGTGGAAGTAAGAGGACACAAGAAGTAAAAGATCTGCTCAAGATAAGAGCCCATTATCTGTAAAACAAGGACGCTGCTGCTTTTTGTTTGTCTGTCTCAAGTACCTAAACTGTCAGTTCCCTGGATAGGGACTGTCTCTGGGTGTGAAGTAGTGAGTACCACAGGAATAGGTCATGGTTGGGGCCACCCAGTGCTACTGTTGTACAAGCACTAACAGACCTGGCTATCACATGTGCCCTCTTGTGAGAGAGACTTCCTGATATCACCAGAGGGAACAGGGGAATTCCCCCCACATCCATCCCTCACAGACTCTTCTGAGAGAAACCCACCTCGCCAGGGCGGATTTTGATGTAGAAGTTGCTCCTTTTGTAGGAAATCTTGAGTATCTTGGGCCAGGCAAAGCGATTTATCCGCAGCCTGTCTCTGTAGATCAGGAGTCCATTGGCACAGACGCCCAGCATGATGTCAATGCCCTCTGAATCCTGAGGCCAGAGGGGAAGGAAAAACAGAGGAGGGTTAGTGTTTGGCAGGTCATCAGCTCTCCAGCAAAAGCCTCTGAGTGTGGGCTAGCAGGACATCTGGTACCAGCCTTTCCAGGCTCTTGTCTGACTGGTAGTTTGTATCTACAGCCAACAGTAAAACCCCAGAGCTGTATTCCCTGCTGCCTTCTGTATCCCAGTGGAGACGCATGGCTTTGCCATGCTTTCTTCTCAGGAAAGAGGCTAGAGGGAGACAGATGCCCTAGTGCAGGACGGGGTTAGAGGCTTTGGGAAATGCCGGGGCTGCAGTTTGGGTCTGAGAGACTCAGGGGCCCATCACAATGGTGATTCAGTTTTCTAATCCAGCTGTGGCCCAGAGTGGCATGGGCTGACAGGATCACTTCAGCTCCGCTAGAGACACCTAAGAGACTTAAAAGATCTTAAAGACTAGTTTGTATTAGGTAACTACATGCTGCTTACTGTCATTTTCCTGGTGGAAGTAGGATTCTGGCTTCACCTAGCAGTAGCCTATTATAAGAGGGGAAGGTCCTAGTGGTACTCTAGCCTGGGAGCAGGGCTCCTTTGTCTTCTGGGAGGCCTGACAGCTTCTTCCCCTCTGGCTATCATTGGTTCTGGGTTCTGCCATAGGCAGGTTCCGCAAGGGCTCTGCATATTGTATACACATCTTTATCACTGTGGGAATGCCGTGACCACGTGCACACATTCTTCCCCTGCAGCTTGAGGGAATCGAGGACCTCTGTTGCAGACCACACAGCAGCCCCAGACCACGCTGGAGCTGCAGCTGGAGCTAAAGCCAGGCTTGTGCTTGAACAGGAGGCAGGGAAAGAGATATTTTCATATAATACTTGGGATTACAAATGAGGAATGGGACTTCCAGTCACTGTGACCTCCTGGGGAGTCGAATTCAAGTGTTCCTGGAGGGGTGCTTATTCCAATCTGGAAACTGCTAGGTGCACACAAACATTGTGCCAGTGAAACAGCACTGCTAGGGTACTGGTGCTGCTCACGGAGCTGATTTGTCCCTGCCAGTTGAAGTCAAGGGGTCTGTGAGGCAGTGCTGAGGAGGAAGGTTTTGCTAGCAAAATACATTACTGTAGCCCAGGCCCAAGTCTCAGACTCTAAAGTGACCTGGGAACTGAAGCTGCCTGTCTGCACAGAGGACAGAGGCAGCACAATCAGAGCAAGTGCAAGTTACCGCCACACTGCCCTGCCTGCAGGCTCCAGCCTGCTCTGGAATGACTCTGTGCATGGTCTGCAAGGGAGTGAGTTCGGTTTTCGAGGCCTAATCACTCTGGCCTCCACTGATGAGATGGCTAATGCCAAGTGCCATGTGGATACCTGTGGACTGAGAACCAGGCTAAGACCCACTTGTGCATTTTGACAATCTCCCAAAGGGAATCTCACCTTATGACAGCTTCCACCTGCTGCCAACCTGGCCTGTGACCCTAGGCACAACAATGACCATTCTGGCTTCCTTTGAGCAGGACTTCCCAGGCTTGTTGTTGCAAAGGCCTGGCAACTGGATATAGGATAAGCTTACTGCATATAACACACCACAGAAAGCAGCTCAGACCATCTTCAAGTGCACCCGAGACCTGTCAGTTTGTTCTGCAGACTCAAGCACTAGGGGGCAGCAGACAGCTGCTGTGATGGCTCAGAGACTAGGGTGGGTGGGCTGCAGGGCAGGGGAGTGGGAGCACTATGGCCATATACATGAGCTGCTGTATAAACAAGTACTAAATGACTGTGCAATAACCAGTTACTGTGCAGTACTGTTGCCAAATGGCCTTTTTGTGATG
This sequence comes from Crocodylus siamensis, assembly GCF_052110815.1. Taxonomy (NCBI): domain Eukaryota; kingdom Metazoa; phylum Chordata; order Crocodylia; family Crocodylidae; genus Crocodylus; species Crocodylus siamensis. The sequence continues at coordinate 50,932,248 of NC_143404.1, forward strand.
CTAAGTGAGCACTAGCCTGAGACTACTGTGCAGTAGATTCGCATCATGCTTCCTGCCATGCAACGCTACTACGCAGTCTGCCTCTAGTGTAGATGCAGCCTGTATACATGCTCAGATCTGCAGACCAGGCTGCTGCATACTGGTCATCCTTCTGCACTGGCCACATTTCCTGGGTGCCCTTTGGTCCCAGATATCAGAGCAAGGAGGCCCCAAATGAGCACACAGAAGTTTCCAGTTCCAGCTTGGAAGTTTTCAGTGCTGCTACTCCCTAAGAATGTTAAACACTGGGATGCTGCAACTGGAAGGCAGGAAATCACATGAACAGCATCAAAGCATATAGGAGGACCCATGAAGCATCATGATAGACAGAGGCTGCTGTAGGCTGAAGGGGAGAGGCCAAACTGATAAAGAACTTCTGAGAGGGACGAAGGGAGAGACACGAAGTTAGGGGGGAGCAGAGAGAGGCCAAGAGGGTCCAAGAACATTTCCTGGTCTCAGTCTCCACTCCAGGTCCATGGGACCCAGTACCTTGGCATGATGTAGGTCAACACCGTACATAGAGAGCTTCTTTGCATTCTCCAGGAAGTGAATCTCTGCTTCACCAGGTGTCATGCCCCTGCAGAGGAGATAGGGAGTAACAAAAGACTAATAAGGAACATCCCACCCTTCCCTCCCCACTGCTGTACTGTGTGGGGGACCAGATGCCTGCCCAGGGAGCTGAACATGGGATGTTATCAGCAGGGCCCCTTCAGTTGCTGTACAAGCAGCTGCATGCAGGTCTCAGCCACTCACATCCCAGCCTGGGGAAGTAAGTGCAGCACCAGGACTGCAGAGAAGCTCACCTGTAGGTCTTGTGCAGCTCCATGATCCGTTCCTCCAGCTCCTTGGTTTGGTTGGGTGCGAAGCGGAGCTCACTGACATAATTGCCCACATGTTCTTCAGAGTCATAGTCTCCTAGCTCTGCCTGCACGGCATAGGAGCCCAGCAGGGCATGTGTGACGAAGGAACATGGCAGGCGCCCTGTGATGATGTCAGCTCGCAGCTGCAGACATAGGTAGTACCTGAGGGGAGAGAAGCAGGGGTCAGGTGGTAGGAGTAGGGACAAGAACGCAGTCAAATTCTCCCCAGGAAGAAGCAGGCCAATGAGCCCTCCAGGCAAATATTAGGGCAGGCACGGTCAATTATTTGGGCTGGAAGGCCATTTAGGAAGTTTTGGCGATCTGTTGCGGGCCAGGTCAACACTTCTATCCTCTCAGGTCATGCTGGGTCAGAACCCCTCCCATCCTCCCGGACCGGAACAGCTCACCAAAACTCCCTAAGTGGTAGATTACTAGACCAGTCCAGGGGTGCCAGACAGAGTGAGTTGGCAGGGGCTCCATGGAGACTGGCCTGGGACCCCTGCAGGCAGGGCATGCTTGGTTGGGTGGATGGGATGGGGCTGCAGGTGATGGGGGACCTGTTTCCAGGAGCATGATGGGCTGGGATCGCAGGGCAGTAACAATGCAGGGCCAGGCCCAAGGCAGAGCCATGATCTGCTCACATGGCCCTGCACTCTCATCACCCCTCGATCCTGATCCAAGCCCTATCCACCTGTCCCACTTCCAGACACTACTTCCCACTTGCCCACAGCCCCATCCCATCCACCCAACTGAATGCGTCCTGTCTGCAGGGGCCCGGGGCCTGTCTCTGTGGTGCAGGGCAGATGGACTGGGGTGCCTGGGCAGTGGGACCGGGGTTGGTGGCAACACTGACAGTGGCAGACCTACATCCCCAAGGCTGGGATGTGAGCCACTGCCAGTGAACTGCTGGAAAACTGAGTTCAGCTGCCATGTTGCACTGTCCCAGTCCCACTGCATGCTAGGGGTGAAGCAACCAGCTGCACATACCTTGGCCTGGGCTGCCCCCTGTGCCTGGACCAGGTGGGACCAAAGGACCTGCCATGGGCTGGATAAAATCCCTTTGCAGGTTGGATCTGGGCTGCGGACCATATTTTACCCACCCCATGTGCTCCCTGGACTTACCTTCTGGCTGTCTGAGTCACAGAATGTGCAGTTCAAACCCACCAAAGTAACAGAGAGGGTGGGAGAATAACATCCTGGCCCTGCAAGCAGGATGGATCCCATACCTACAGTCAAACAGGACCACCCCACCTGGCAGGTCACCCAACAAGGCCCTACAACCCTGCACTCGGGTCAGATCTGCCCACCGAGCACCTCCATAATCCCCTGTCACAGGAACAAATGGGGCATCACATGGTCACAGCCTGGACACACTGAACCAGCCTCCCCTGCAAATGTAGGTGCAAGCACACAGTCATGTCCCGCACTCCCACTCACCCCACAGACTGAGCTATTCCCCTCCCTGACACTAACCCAACCCATGTGACAAGCAGGATGGTCACATCCCCTACACAGGGTCACCCCAACACACAGAGACATCCTCAAGTATGGATACACACTATGAACACACCTTGGCTCTCAGGGAAGTTTCTCACACACATGCACAAACACACGTGGCCCCATCCACACGACCCCTGGCTCCCTGGCCACCTGCTATCTCTTTCCCAAAATGAGCACTATAATACACTGACTGTCCCTTGGTGCCTCACCTTGTGATGTCCTCAGTGAGCTGGGCAGGGTCGGGGGGGTAGAACTTAACAGTGAAAGCAAAGTTCCAGGGGCCACCTACAAAAAGGAAGAAACAGGATGAAGAGGACATGTGCCTGGCCAGGACACAGTCCCCCCAGCACCTACCACAGACTCAATGTGTGCCTAACCCTTGCTGCTCAGGTGTCCTTGTCCAGGGCTGCATTCCACCCTACCTTGATGCCCAGTATCTCTGGAGCAGGAAAGAGGCAATCCCTGGGGCTGAGCACTGAGGTGTGTGTGGCTTTGTGGAGGATGCCTCCCAGCTGACCCAGCAGGTGGAGATCGTGGACACCAGCTCCATCTCCTCCTCTGCTCAGAGCAGAAACTCGACATCTTCCTGTTGCCATGGCAACAAGCCCTGTATTTCCCAGCAAGGTTACCTGGGGTCTGTGGTGGGAGAGATCCTGCCCACAATGCCTCTGCACAGCCCAGCTACCCTTCCCCTGAGCCCTGTGCCAAGGGACACCTGCACACAGCCAGCCAGGGCAATCCTCCTCCAGCTGGCCAGGACTGGAACCCACAGTGAGCAGTCTTCTCCATGCAGCCCAGCCCCTCCCCATTCCCAGAGCAAGGAAGGAAGCTCTCTCTCTGTGGAACTGCCACACGGACGGCAGGCTGGACGTCTGACTCAGCCAGACTGGATGCTGAGCGTTTCCTACCTCTATATATAACAGTGCTGAAAGTATTTACTGCGATGGAAAGAGTAGGGATTCTTGCCTGGCCAGAGGTATTCTGCAGCCCCCACCAGACTGTGGTCATTGTAATGACTTGTGGCATTATGTGGCACATCCTCCCACCTGGGAATTTAGCAGCCAAGGTCATGGACTGGCCCCCAGGGTTTGCAAACCTCACTGGCAGAAGGCAGCTGGGTCCCCTTGGCAAAGAGCAGACCTCACCCTCTCCACTGATGCCACTGCCTCCCAAGGCAAGACTCCAAGGCAGGCAGATGATGGGGAGGGGTGGAGCAATTCTCCTTCTCCTCACACCAGCATCATTCCACTGATTTCATGAAAGTCATCCATGACTGACACTGGTGTCAGCAGAAGAGTTACTCAGGGAGGCCCAGCAGTGTGCTATCAGAAGGCTTAAGGAAAAGCAGAAATTTCCCAGCCAACTGCAAACAGAAAGGTGTAAGGAACCTGGCATTCATGGGGCAGCTGCTACATGGCACTGCTCTGTATGTCAGCATGCCCCATCTCCCAGTGGAACATAGAGCACTGAGCATGCCATCCATCCCTGCCATTCTCCAGCTTTTCTCTGCTACAACAGTGGCCTGATCTTTGGAAGCGTTGAGCAGCATCTGTAATTCACCTCTAACTCAGCTGGATTCCCAAGTGCTTGGTACCTCTCACAACCAGAATCTTGGGTCTTATTTCTGCTACAGACTCTGCCGTTCCTCTCTTTTCTTTCTAGGGAAGCTGCACCAAAGCAGTGCAGTTACCACCTTGTTAACTCAAACGGGGATTCAACCTTGGCTGGGCCTGAGTTTTTTGGAAAGTTTGATGCAAGGAGTGACCGAAATGCTCTGGACCCACATGGGCCACTTACTGCGGATCTGCTTCTTGATTTCCTTGGAGGGGTCCAGCCAGTTCTGAAACAGTAAGGCACAGAGTGTCAGGGGCAATCATAGCAGCTGCTGGCAGAGGGTGGTGGGCTTGCAGAAGGTTTAGCAAGAGGGCTGCACCCAGGGACGTGCTCTCTGGACTTACCTTCTGGCTGTCTGAGTCACAGAATGTCAGGCCAAAGTAATCCTTCTCCAGCAGGTTGAGGTGCTCACACACCATATCGAAGAGCACCTGACCCCGGGCATGCTTCTGCAAGAGATACAAACGGGTAGGGGCGTAAGCGCAAGTTACAGCCAGAGCACCTGGGTGTCTTTCTCCTCCCTGTTCCCAGGCCTGTCACATTGCAGCTGCCCAGTAGAATGTAAAAGCTTCACCCACATGCCCGCAGGATGCAAGTCTCTACCACATGCTTGCAACCCACAGGAACAGAGCACAGTCACAGCGCCAAGACACAATTGTCTGCTCTTGTGTCCCCTGGGCACCAGCCATCCTAGAGAGATCAAGGAGAGCTGGGGAGGAGGCTGATATTGGATTCTTTGTGGGTGTGGTACAGTGATTCTAATGGGGTGCCCTAAGAAGCTTTTAAGGGTGCCATAGGGTGTTGTGCAATATCAGCACTGTTAGGTGTGTAAACGCCTACACATGATTCAAAAGATAAACCCAGAGATTTCAAGCAGAAATCCATAGTGTAAAAAACATTCTGACCTGCCATAGTCTTTTTGAGGTCTTCGCAACAGAATTCCTGTCTCAAAAATGCATGAAATCAGTCAAATAAGTTTAAATCAGGTGTTGCTATATTCTGAAGAGTTAGGGATGGGTGCCTTGAGTCTGACATAGATGATAGTTGAGAACCACTGATGTGGCTGCAGGCATGTATCTCTTGCCATAGAAATGCACAGTGCCTCCCAGACAGTGCAGTAGGATTCACTGGGACAGCGTCTACACTCAGCACTTTGTGGGCTCTACCTTACTGGGATCTTAGAAATCCTGACACAGCTAAAGCCTCAGCCAGAGTTCCCTGCCTCACCTGCTGCAGTTGGGGTATTCCTTCAGGAATACCCTTCTGCCTTAGTGCTCTAATGCCCTCTTCCTAGAGAGCCAAACTAGCTCACTCAGATCCATGGTGGAGCTCATGTGTCTGCAGCAATGAATACCATCAGCAGCAATGTCCAGGACTCTAATACCTGCAAATGCAGCAGGTAAAAAGACCCCTAGTACCCTGTTACAGGACAGCATGAGCATTTGGTACTCAAAGATGAGATGCAGCAGGGATCAAGATGATCCTGTCATACCTCCCAGTTCCTAAGAAGTTGTGGTACCAAACTAGACCAGAGATACAGTTAGCCCAGAAACCTGTCTTTGATCAGTACCAGACATTTAGCAGGAAAGTTCACAAAACCTCAAAGTCTACAATTTTGGAATTGCCAGACAGGAGTTCCTTTCTGACCCTGCCGGTCAAAACCTAGCTGTTGCCCTGGGGCAGAAAGGTTTTTAATCCCTATCACCTTATTTTTATCCTTTTTAATGATATAAATGGATGTTCTCATTATTCCACTAAATATTCAACCCCCATTCAAATCGTACCAAGAATCTGCCTTCCTGCTAGCTTACAGCAGTGAGTTCTACAGCGTAATTACATGGAGAAAAGAAAGAACTCCTTTGATCTCTTCTGTGTGGCGTCCTTTAATTTTAGTCTCCTAGCCCTTCTGTATCAGATTTAGTAAATGGGAGCTTCTGATGTCCCTTCTCCAAAACCATCCATTATTGTATATATATCATATCCTCTCCAACATGCCTTCTCTCTGAATAGAAGGCTTAGACTTTTCCTGCTACGGGAACTTTTTTCATTCCTCTGCTAGTTGTAGTCCTCATCTCTGGGCTCCTCTTCCTTTCTCAATTTTTTTTGAGCTAGGCATTTTACATATCACAGTTTGTTGAAGCAAGGGGTGTCTTTAATGCCAGCTATTTTATACATTGCAGTCCAGTCAACTAAGGCAAAAATATACCAAAAAAACACCTTTTCCTTGGTGGAGGCTCCTCACTGATTGATATGGTGATTGGAACATGGCAACAATGCTGGACTTTAACTTGACTTGGCTACAAATGGAGTTTTTCAAAGTTGGAGTTTGTTAGTGATAGCAGCTTGTTCTATAAACAAAAACCGTACCAGCAACAAAAGACAAGAGGGTGCCAGGCCACTAAGTTGCTGCTCCTTACACTATACGTGGGAGTAGCATTCTGATAAAGAAACAGCAAGTCACAGCATGTGTGCTGGGTAGGATGCAGATATTTGTTTGCATGTCCATGCATGGTTGCTGTCAGGTAAATATTAATCACAGAATTCTAGGAAGAATTAATAAATCCACATGCTGTGTCAGGGCTCAGAAAGGTTCATCTTTGCAACTTCACAAGATCATTACAGTTGCAATTGTGATCCAAGCTATTACTTGCTTATGAGCACTTTCATCTTTGTGACAATCAGTTGTTCTGCAGTGAAGTAAAGCTTTTTGTAACAAATGGCATTGTTAAAAGTGACAGATTAAGTATGGAGCTCCTGGAGTGCTGAGAACAAAGGGATAAACTTCAGTGACTCAGTCCTAGGTCCAGACCTTTGTCCTCACACCAGCTGCACTGGAGGACTTTATATTCCCATTCATCTATGAAAAACTTGAGGCCACGGTCTTACATTCATTAATACTCAGCAAATAAGACTTCTGAGACTTACAGCCTGAGACTGGACTGATGTCCGCTCCATTTATTAAACTTCTAGTTCACTTTCACATGCAACCAAGATTAAAAAAATCCAGCTGCTCACTTCTCAGGGGCAAGTGTAAACCTCCCTGGTGAGCATAGGGCACTAAGGTCCCCTCCACATACTGCATGTTAATCATGCAATTATTTAGGCTGGATGGCCAGTTAAGGAGTTTTGGTGAGCTGGGTCAGCCCTCCCTTTCCTCCCCTACACCCCGCAGTCCTGGCTCAGAACACCCTCGCCCCCGCAACAGCCCACCAAAACTCCCCAAGTGGTCAATTATTAGACCAGTCTGGGGGTGCCAGGCAGAGTCTCCATGGAGACCAGCGTGAGACCCCCACGGGCAGGGGGCACTCAGCTAGGATGGGGCTGCGGGCAGTTGGGGAGTAGTGTCCAGGAGCATGACAGGCTGGGACTGCACAGTGGTGACAGTATGGGGCTGGGGCAGAGCTGTGATCCATTCCCCACACAGCCCTGCATGGTCATTTCCCCACGGTCCCAATCCTGGCCCCAGCCACTTGTCCCACTCCTGGACACTACTCCCTGCTCATCCATGTCCCTCTCCCATCTGCTCAGCTGAGTGCACCCTGCCTGTGGGGCCAGTCTCCATGGACACCCTGCTTGCCCACCCACTCCAACAGGAGCTCCTGGCGGTGGGTGCAGGATGGGCAGGCCAGGGTGTTTGGGCTGCAGGGCTAGGGCCAGCAGCAGCAGCAACACTGGCAGCAACAGCCAGAGAGAGCCACTGTCACTGGGGCTGTTGGGAAGTTGAGTCTGGACACTGCACCACACAGCTGAGCCCTGCTGCATACCTGGGGGCAGTAGGACTGGCTGCATTCGCCATGGCTTAGGCTGTCCCCAACTCCTGGGCTTGTTGGGGCTGAGGGACCTGTTTTGGGCTGGATAAAATCCCTTGGCAGGGTGGATCTGGCTCATGGGCCATATTTTGCCCACTCCTCCCTTAAGCTGTGATCTAGCTACACATTCAGATAGTTAATGGGGGATAAAACAAGCAATCAACTACAAAGTTATTCCACAAAAAATGTGGAATAACTTTGTAGCTTGTTCTAAGCAGACCATTAACTGAACATGGGGCCACAGGGGTGCAGCACCCACTGCCAGCCCCACAGCTGACAAGGCTTGTAGTGGTGGCAGTGCTCCTGGTGTTGCCCCTCCTGTGAGCCTCGTCAGCTACAGGGCTTGCAGCAAAGAGAACGCTGTGCCCCTGTGAGCCTCACTGGATGATGCAGCAAAGGCAGGGTCAATGGCTGTGGGGCTCGCAGAGGGAGGGGCAGAGCAGCAGGGAGAACACTGCCTCTGTCAGCCTCAGAAGCTCTGGGGCTTGCAGCGGCAGCAATATTTTTCCTGCTGCAAGCCCTGAAGTTGACGCTGGCTGAGGGGTTTGCGGTGGGGGAAGCACCGGGAACACTGCCCCTGATGCAAGCTCTACAGCCAACATAGCTTGTGGTGGCAGTACAATTCCTGGTGCTGGCCCTGTTGTGAGCCCTGCAGCCAATGTCACCTGCAGGATCACAGCAGGGGTAGTGCATCAGTTGCAGGGCTTGCAGCTGTGGAAGCTGGTGTAGGGCAATAAGTCTCAATGAGATCTAATGCACGATTCCACAATTGCACACCCTGCCATGCATGTTTGGCATAGCAGGAGGCACACTTGTGCGGGTTGCACATTCGAACCCATTGTGCCTTTACCTTCTTTCCTTTTCAGTCTCTTTGTGACAAAGTATTTAGCAAAATTTGCCATTCCAAATTCATTGGAATCTGACAGGGCCACCTGTAGCCTAATGATGTGCTGGTGAGAGTACAGTGCCCTGGGATGGCAGAACTGGTGAGTCCAAGTGGAAATTGATATTTGAAAATTTAAAGTTTTCCTCTGAAAAGTTGGTCTTGTTGGAAATGCTTTGGTTTTTCCAGCTCAGCCAAATTAAACAGATTATTTTTAGTTTATTATCTTTATTCAAAATGGGGAAAAGGAGGGTTATACCATTCTGGGGGGTCCTTTCTTTCATTTATTATTTGTCCCTTTTTTTCCTGATGAGGGCAGAACAAACCAGCAAAACATATATAAAATTGAAAACCTGCAATTTCAATTCAACCAAACCTGATTTTTATCCCAAATTGACATTTGTAATTTAAAAAAATAATAGATCTTTCAAGAAAAAATTTAATCTCTTGAAACTTTTCATAGAAAAACCCACTGGTTTCTGGTCACTTCTACCAGTGGCTCCTGAGATCTGGTCCCAGTTCTGACACTGATTCTCCACGTGGCCCTGACAGTCACTTTCCCTCTCTGTACTTCACCCCACCATCTGTTCAGTACTTGGGGGTTAATACTCTCTACGCTAGGGACCAAGTGGGTGCCAGTTTGTTGTTGTAGGGACCACATCTTAATAGGGAAATTGCTTTGTGATGCTGCCCTCCCATCTGCAACAACTCTGCCATTCCCCTCAATGAATGTGTGTGCCCCACCCTTTGTCCCCTCCCCATTTCACCCTCATTGAAACCACATGATTCTGTCACTCCTGCCATTTGTGATCACGGGGGCTCTTCTCCTCTTGACTATGCTGCACAGGGACCCAGGCCTGGAAGGGATCTCCTGGGTCTGTGAGCCCAGGCCCTGCTACTGTAGGCACCCACATCCTCTAATTCAAACCCCTCCCACCCTGCCATGCCCCCGTGGTAATCCCAGCCATAGTTCAGACAGAAAAAGACATTTAGTGCATTCGACCATCTCTGAGCATGATGGAGCAACTGGAAACAAGCCAGCTCGCCATAAACCACCAAGAAATGCTCTGCAGACAGCAGCACTAGAACCAGTGAGTCCATATGCCAAAAGCTCATGGGATATCAGAAGTGCTAGGCTCCTGGGTACAGAGTGTGCTGTGGATGCCACTGGGCAGACCCAACAAAAACCTCCTCTAATTTAGCAGGTTCTGCCAGTCTGCTGGGTAAGACAGCTCTCTCACCCCCGAACAGGCAGAGGAGGCAGTTGGGCCATAAAGGAGGAAGACTCAGCAGGAGAATGACCCATGCTGCAACCCCACACAGTAACATCTGCAAAGAGGCTGAGTGGCAACGCTCCTGAGCTCAGGGGTACTTGCAGGAGCTGGAAGCTGCACCTCCTGCTGTGGTTCTCTCTATGATCTCTTATCTGTGATGGGCTAATCACAGCTCTGCACACTGCAATCAGCTCCCTTAATGATGCCAGCTGTTGTCACAGTTAAGTGTGTTCACACACACATGCACGCATGCACACACACATGCCTAGACTTTTTTCTCACTGTGACATACAAATAGCAGGCAGCCCACACAAACTCACGAGTCAGGCTTGTCTTCTGGGCCCATCCTTATGTGTGTGCATGTGGATATGTGCACCTGTGTGTGTGTAAAGGCATACATGCTGTCATTATTACACACAGTGCCCACAGCTGCCCATATGCCTGCCCACATGACCTAACCAACGGAAACACCTCTCGCCCTACCTGGCTTACTGCAAGGGTGAGCTATGCACTGGAGATGGGGAAATCACAGGATGGGGCTGTGATAACAACATATATAGTTCTTCAGAGCATCCTTCAACACCTGTGTGTATCTATGTGTACATGGGTATAAATGTGTCTCTCTCTATGTAGGTCTCTGAATTTGTTTCTGAAACATAGTGTGTGAGTCTCTATGCATTTGCCTATCTGTACACTTACACACCCTTCTGGCTGTACAGCTGTGCATCTTTACATCTCAGAGTGTAGGACTGTACACACATGAGAGTACATGTCCCTTTGTGTGTCACTAAGTAAACAGACAAGGTTCTTTGGGTAAATATGATATCTTTTATTAGACCAACTAAATTTGATTGGTCTAATAAAAGATATCACACTTATCCAAAGAACCTTGTTTGCCTATGTCCTTAGACCAACACGGCTACAAACAACCCCAACAAAGTATACATGTATGAATATGTAACATCCTTCTACTTTTAGGTAGAGATGGTGGCACTGCTCATTACTAAGGTGTCCTGACACTTCTTGTTAGAAGACCCTCTTTTCCATTGCTTATAACTGCCGAATTTGAACTGTTTGGGCTCAAATTTTATATCGCAGGTGCCTGCCTCAGCCTGGAGTTGTTGGAAAGTTGTAGTCAAAATGGTTCTGTTATTTCAGAGAACAAGGTTAGAGAAAAATAAGCTGTTTTTTTTCAAGATAAACTCTGGTGACCTGTCCTTGCAGAAATCATACTGCTGCCATTTTTTTAATCAAAGCAGGAAGTGAAATCTGGCAAGGGTGGCAGGGTTGCTTTTGTATTACCCACATGTCTTTTGCCATCTCTGTGAAAGTCTATCCAAATCTGGCCAAAATATAAGCCTTGGAAAACCGCAGTTACCAGATGTTCTATATGCTTCCTGGAGCTTCATAACTGTAGGTAGGGAGGAGTTGAAATTGGAAAGAAGATAGATTGGCTGGGAAACAGATAGGAGCTAAGGGCTAGTAGACAGAAAGGATGCGAGGGGAAAGGCCAGGTCTCACTGACTTATGAGGAAAGGCTGAATGAGCTAAGGTTATTTAGTATGGAAAAGAGAAGACTGAGGGGGGATTTGATAACAGCCTTCAAAACCTAAAGGGCAATTATAGAGAGAATGGAGATGATTTTTTCTCTTTGACAGGACAGAATTAGGAACAATGACCTCAAGCTGCAGAAAAGGAGATTAAGAGGAATTTCTGACCATGAGGGTAGTTTAGCATTGGAACAGGCTACCTAGAAGCTGTGGAATCACTATCCTTGGAAATTTCCAAGAGCAGGTTGGACAGATACTTGGCTGGGAAGGGGGAGAAGGGGGAGGTTGTTTCTAGCCCTACTTTCCTATGATTCTATGACAGAGCCAATGAAGGGCTAAAGTGTGAAGAAAGATCATAGAATCATAGAAAATTAGAATTGGAAGGGACCTTGGGAGATAATCTAGTCCAACCCCTTGCTCAAAGCAGGACCATTCCCAACTAGATCATTCCAGTCAAAGCTTTATCAAGGTGGGCCTTAAAACCTGAAGGATGGAGATCCTACCACCTCTCTAGGTAACCCGTTCCAGTTTCACCACCCTCCTAGTGAGAAAGTTTTTCCTAATATCCAACCTAAACCACCCTTGCTGCAACTTGAGACCATTGCTCCTTGTTTGTCATCTGCCACCACTGAGAACAGTCTAGCTCCATCCTCTTTGTAACCACCTTTCAGGTAGTTGAAGGCTGCAATCAAATCCCCCCTGAGTCTTCTCTTCTGTAGACTAAATAAGCTGAGTTCCCTCAGCTTCTCCTCATAAGTCATGTGCCCCTAGCTCCTGAACCATTTTCACTGCTCTCTGCTGGACTCTCTCCAGCTTGTCCACATCATTTCTATAGTAGGGGGCCCAAAACTGGACACAGTACTCCAGATGTGGCCTCACCAGTGCATAGTAGAGCAGAATAATTACTTCCCTCGATCTGCTGGCAACACTTCTACTAATGCAGCCCAGTATGCTGCAAAAGATCTGGGCTAGTTGGAAAAGGAACTGAGGGAATGGGGCAGAACACAGACTGGACAAGAAATCCAGGGAGGGAGACAGAGGAACTAGTAATAAAAGGCAAAACTGAAGGCTGAGAAAAAGAGACAGACTGCATGAGGAGCTGGGAAGAGAGAAACTGGAACTGGATGGGCAAGGAGACTGGGGCTGAGATGGGAAATCCAAAGCGTAGAGACTAGGACTGGCTTGGAGAAGAAAAAACTTAATAGAGAAAGAGACAGAGGCAGGTTTGGTGGCCATGAAGCTTCAGAAGAAGAGGAAGAACAGTCTGTGTCCCTGAAAGCCTAAAACAGAGCCCAAGACTCCTAAGTGTCATCATCTCACTGCAGTCAGGTAGTATATGGGGAAGTCTCTGCAAAGTAATGTGTATGTCTGTCTACCAATGCACATGCCCATGCGTGGGAGTACACGTCTGTGTTTCACTGCTCTTCTCTCCTGGGTCCATTCCTTGTTTCTGTTTCATGCCAACCATGACAGGCACGAGAATGCCTGTCAGGAGCAATATGAGGCTGTTAGACTGTGCAGCTGACATGTCAGCGATGACACAAGGTGGCTGTGAGAAGCAAAAGGCCCCTTTCTGCCACCCTTGCCCCTCAGAAACACACACAAAATGTAGCTCAGCAGGCATCTCCTGCAGTCTGAGGGTGGCCCAGAGTCAGGGCCTGTTTAGACCTCTTGCTCCAAAAACCTCCGCTGAACAGTGAGGGGTATGGCCTGGATCCTGCCAGTTGCCTGCTGAGAGCAGGTGGCTGACTTCCCACTCTGGGCAGCCCCCACACAGCATGAGGGAAGCGGTGGCAGAACCTTCTCCAGCTGCTGCTGCCAAAGTCACTTCTCCGGAGCAAAATAGCTTGGCCTCATGCTAGAAAGCCAGGGGCTGAGAAAGGGGACAAGACAATCAGAATCAAGCCCAGCAAGGAGTGATGGAGTGACAGACAGACCCATCCATATTGCTCACCTCCACTTCGCACTCGTACTCCGAGGCATCAAGCAGGGTCACTCTGCAGAGGGCACTCTTGGCCTTCTTGGTGATTTTCTGTGGAGACTTCTGGGTCTTGCTGGGCGTTGTTTTCTCTGATATCCCATCTGTTTCACTGTAGTCCTTTTCTTCCATTTCTGCACCCTGGAGAGTGAGAAAATCAACACTGTTACTTTGCACTCATTTGGGGCCCTGACCATTGGCAGGCTCAGCCTATATAACCATCAGGGAGATGCTGGGCTTGGGGGATGTATCAGGACACAGCACACTGAGGGAATGACAAGAAGGGGTTCACTGCTGTGAACTGCAGAGTCTTCTGAACCCTCAGTGAAGTGGGAGCTGTAGAGAGCATCCCTGACCTTCCTTCCTGCCCCTTTCGACATGTGGAGCAATAGTAATGCTAGAGGAGTCTCCTGCCAGAGCAGGGTTGGAAGCTGGGGCAGGGTGCTTTCATTGGGTTGGTCTATCCATCCCAGAGTATCAGAAATCAAGGTTGGGCTGCAGACCATGGAGGGGGATCAGATAGCTAAGACAGCATCAGCCACAGTAACTCTGAGAAGTTTGGTGAGTTGCTCTGGATTGTCTGATGAAAGTGAAACCAAGATGTCACCTTCACTCCATTGGCACTGAGTGACTAACTCGCTCGCCTAACAACATGTTGCCTTTTTCTAGCCACAACACTGACAGACATGGACAGCCTGGCTCTCAAATCAACACACTGGGCTGCACATGAAAACCTCTGCCTGGAGGGAAGCATAGCTCTGCTGGACATGGGATCTGTTTGCCAGCATGGTCCTGTCACATTCACAGCTTCCTGGGTGCACCAAGAAAGAGCAGCTGTGTAGCTTTGGCACAGGCACCTACAGGACCTGGACTGGACTGAAGAACATGAAGCTCACATCTCCAGTCAGGTCTACATCAGGCATTTGCCCACATCATTGCACAAAGGGACATTTGGCCTGGTACTTCTTGGAGCCTGGTGTTCACGCTTTGTTAAAGGGTGGAATGGGAGCTTGGTGAATTTTGCAGCCTCTAGGTATGTGTCTAATACCCCAGTACAGCTCCAGGAAACTGAGCACCAGGAGCAGTATGTCACCTTTGGTCAGAACTTCAGGCTCACTCCAATCAGCCCTGCCGAGAGGCAGAGGTTCTGAGTGTCTCAGTCCGCTTGCGATGGCTTAGATATCTTATTTCTCTATGTGCCTAAGGGATGTTTTCTTCTATCCTCCAAGTCTGGGACAAGACATGCTGAAAAGGTAGTGAGGGAATGTATTTACCACTGCTTCCTATGCTGTATCTCTTGAGTTTTCTCTAGGAGAGGACCTAGATCAGGGGTGGGCAAAATATAGCCCACAGGCTGCATCCAGCCTGCACAGGGTTTATTCGCCTTGCAGCAGGTCCCTTGGTCCTGCCTGGCCCAGGCACCATCTGGCCCGTAGCACATCCTGCCACCCCCCAGGCATACAACAGGGCTGGGGCAGCTCCACAGCTGGACTTCCTTTCTAGGCAGCGATGGCTCCTTGCAGCTGCCATCGCTGCTGGCCCAGCCCTGTGGTACAGGCAGGGACCTTTGTACACAGCCCCAACCCCTGCCCACTCTGTGCCCCCTCCAAACTTGACCCAGAGGAGCAGACAAGCTCTGGACCAGCCAGAAACCATGCACACAGCCCCAACCCACCCTGTGCCTGCTCCAGACTCGCCTACCTATGCTAAGCAGCAGCAGCAGCAGCAGCAGCAGCAAGCGCAGCAGTAGCCAGGCAGAAGCTGCTACTTGGCACTGGGGAAAAGCGGCACCTCCCCCTCGCTGCTACTGGGCCCTTCTTGATGCAGCTGTCTGGAGCCCCCACCCGGACTGCCCTGTGGCTCCTCTGCACTGCCACTGCTGCCCCACTGAGTGGTCCAGAGGGGGTGGTGATGGCAAGAGAGAGGAGCCACAAGGCAGCCCAGACATGGGCTCTGGGTGGCTGCAGCAAGAAGGGCCCAGCAGCGGTGAGGGGGAGGAACCACATTTCTCCAGTGCTAAGCAGCAACTTTTGCCTGGTCACTGCTGCTGCTCTTCATGGGTGGGTGGTCCAGAGCAGATGCAGAGTGGGTCAGGGTCAGGGCTGTGCCTGCAGGTTTTGGCTGGTCTGCTCTGATACTGTGGCAGGCAGCTCCTATGCCATGCCAACCTGGTGATCTGGGCCAGGGATTTATCGAGAATGGTGATTCTCAACTAGGAAAACGTGAGATCCTTTTAAGGCTGCCAGACAACACACACTGTTAAGTGTGGAAATACGATTCACAAAATAAACCCAGATATTTAAAATAGGCATCCATAGTGTCAAAAGCATTCTGACTTGCTGGAGTCTTTCTGAGTTCTTTGCAACAGAAGAATTGCTCTAGTATTTTTTGGTGGTCAAGAAAGAGTGAAAGAGAAGAGCTCACATTTTCTGAGGGCAGCCTTAAGTTTAACAAGGTTGAGAAACACCAGTCTAGAAACAAGACAACCAGGGAGTGAGGGAGGTAACATGGAGCTCCCTCTGCACTGGCTGAACTGGCTTCATCAGGTGAAAAAGTCTTGAAAACCTGTTTTCAGCAATAAACTCTTTCTAGAGAAGCCCCTTCTCCTGGAGTCTGTGGGAAGAGCAAGGGTACCTGAGCCTATGTGGGGCCAGATCCTTACTCACACAACTCACAGCAGCCAGAAAGCTGCTCTACAGGAGATCCTGAGGATTCTGCCAGCAAAGGAGTATCCTGCAGGATGCACAAGGCTGGCACTGCTGGCCCCATACTGTCCACTCCTTTCCCCTCCACACTGCAGTTGCTAGGATGGGCCTGAAAAACAAAGGACTTTTGCAGAAACTTAAGTTATAGCAGCCTCTGGGATAACCACTAGCCCAGGGGTGGGCAAAATGTGACCCATGGGCTGGATGTGGCCCATCAAACCATTCTATCTGGCCCCTGGGGCCCCTAAAAAATTTAGAAAATTAATATTTATCTGCCCCCGGTCACCTGTCAGGCGGCCCTCAATGGCTTGCCAAAACTCAGTAAGCAGCCCTCTACCTGAAATAATTGTCTGCCCCTGCACTAGCCACTAGTGTTACCTGCCACTAGGCTCCTCTTATTTCTGCCAGAGCGTTTCAGCTCATGGAGAAATTTAGCTACTTGCTTCCTTTGCTGTCCTTGACCCTGTTGCTGGAGGGTAGTGACTTGGGCAGCTGCTTAGCAGTGCTATTCTCTCCTTCGGGCTTCTGCTTACAAACATCTGCCCTACTGCTGGGAAGGATCAGGCCTCAGGTGTTCCATTTGTGCTGGCCGTTGTGAGCTCTGGCCAGGGAGGGCAGGACAGATGTGGCTATGGGGAAAGGAGCAAGAGGCAAACTGAGTTTTCAAAGGAGTGTCCAAGGGAGGCTGGGCACAGCTGGGCCATCCCAGGGGCTTGTCCAATTATTGGCAGACAAGGCCACGCAGCAGGCAAGTCTGTACTCCCTGCAAACACCGCAGCACACAGGCCAGTACACTGAATCAAGTCTGCTAGCATCTAGCATAGATCAGCTTCCAGACCTCAAACCCTCAGCAGGGTGTGGAAGTGACAGGGTGGGTGGTCACCTCTGGGCCAATACAGGTTTTGAGCACCGGGAGAAGGACAAGAGGCTGCAGAGCTGAGGTACTGGGGGGCTGGCTCCATGTGCAGCTGTTGGCTGCATTCAGCAGGTCTCTAGCTGGTGGTAAATGGAGCAGCTGGCTTCTGCTAAGCTAATAATGCCACCATTCATACCCTCAGTGTCATCCAGGTAGTGTAAAGCCTAGGCGACTAGTGGCACCAGCCCATTTTGGCCCAGTGAGTCTGGCTTATTGCAGTGTCCAGGGGCACTGTTTATATCGGCATAATGAATTCAGCACTGGAAAAATGTGCCAGGCAATTGCCAGAGGCACAATAGGTGCAGCATAGACAAATTTCCCATACTGCTCTACCAAGGAGGCCCAGTCCTGATCTGGATAGACCTATCGCTTCTAGCAGGAAGAAGGGAGCTCCATTCACCTCAGTTAGTTGGGAATGGCCATCAAAAGCTGAGTTTTTCTGAGGACACCTGCCACCTGTAGAGCAGACACTTTCCAGCTATCCCCAACTTTTGACTGCCTGGGTCACAGCATCTAGTAGTGACTACGTGGCCCACTGTCCACTCACCGGCTCTGCATTTCTGGAGTCTGAGTGGGCTCTGGGCTTTTCGTTGGCCTCAGCTTCCTGGCTGTTAGCTGTTGGTCCAGGGCTGGTGGTCACTGGGGTCGGCCCACTTGCTGCAGCCTCCAGCTGTTGCTGTGGAGTTTCCTCTTGGGCATTCTTCACCTCAGAATCTGGGCCAGTCTCTGTTGTCATGGTTACTATTTATTCTGTATTTGCATAAGCAAAGACAAAGGATGAAAGAGAATTAACTACCACCCTGGTTTTTGAAACAACCTCCCCAGTCTTAGGGGACTTGCCTGCCTGGTGCCATTTCATACCAGAGAATTAACATTTGTTAACATCCATGCCAAAGGCTTCCGAAAGTGATGACATGTTGCACAGTGATCAACCTTGCTGCCCAGGTGGCTCAACAGCAAGCAAGGAGCACAGCCCCACCATACCCAGCCTCTCCACAGGAGAAATCACTGTCTTAGCTGTAACTATAGCCCAATTAGCTGACAGTGCAGACTGGTGACTACACATCACACCACCGCTTGCTACCTAAGGCTGCAGAGAGCTTCCCACCTCCATTTAGAAGCTGATCTTGGACATAACTGAATTCTGAACTCTCTCCTGCAGGTACTGGGAAGCCAGGGCTAGGTGCCTACAAGCAGGTCTGCTGTACTACCCAGGACTCTGACTGTTACTCTGAGACAAGAAGCAGCAATAAGTTCCTTCAGCTTCACAGCTCTGACCCGGTCTCCGCATCATTCCTAGCTCCTTCATGAAATGAAACATCCGGTTGTTACATAGAGGTCACCATGCAGGAGGCATAAGGGAACGGGTCCATCTAAGTGGGCCCCATCTGAGGTGCCTGTGCCCAGTGTGTAGAGACAGAGGCAGAGGCCTTGCAGAACCCAGCTGGCTGGCTGGCTGTGCAGCGCTGGTGAGCCCTGCCCCAGTGATCAGTTTGTGTCCTCAAGCATGAGATTTGATTCACCAAATCACCAGTCTAGCTTGTGCAGTTACATGTGTTATCAAGGATCAGAAAACCGCCCAGGCCTGGTTCCGGTTACATGCTCTTGTCGCTCTGAATTCCACAGGCCAGCCACTACCTGCGTATGAACCAGCTACTGCTTCCTTGTTTGCTGCCTTTTACGTGTGACTGACCCAAGGAACGAACAAGACCCAAATGGGCCAAGGCATCCGACCAGCCATCTCACTGAGCTGAGACCTGCTGCCACGACAGCCTTAGGAAGCTTCTTTATGGCAGTAAGTTTCCACAAACCCTGTGGCTTCCAGCCAGGCCCAGTTTGTGAAATAGAAGATTTGGACAGTTTGTCTAGAAACGTGCTGCCCGCTAGTGCTGCTGGATTATGAGGACTCATCTGGATATTTAGGCTGAAGGTGCTGGCTGCTAGTACTGTTATAAATACATGCAGAGAGCTTGATCCTTTTTTAATATCATCAAAACCAAGTGCTTTGGATTCAAACCCAGCTTCACTGGGCTAGTTGCAGAGCAACTGCCTTCAAGCTACCATGAAGATGGCTGGTGGATTTCCATAAACAAAGCTGAACAAAGCTCAGAAAGGAAGCAAATTGCTTGGATGCTGAAAAGGGATTTGGTTTAAAAGCTGTTGTAGTAATCTCAGGTGTGCACAATAATGCAGGGAAAAACATCTGCGTTTTAAAACTCCAAGACTTCCTTTGTGATCCTCATGTTTTGCAATTTCCTGTATGCTATTGACTTTTTCATGAAGAGTGCTGGGTAATCGTGCAGAATGTAGGAGAAAAGTGTGCAAAAGAGCAGAGCTGGCAAGTCCAGCACAAGTGAGAAGCAATGCTTTTCACTCTCAACATGCTTTTTGCTCAATTATGTAGCATTTACGGATGCATAGGCTGAGGCACAGGGTCTTATTACAACCAACAACAAAATGTCCACAGACTGCCAGGGGGCAGATGGAAAACCAGAAACTGATATAAATCAGAAAGCAACTGGCCAGGTGACATGATGCAACACCTTGTGTTAGACCACATGCACCAAGGCTGTATTCATAATACACATGGGGCGTAACCAACCGAAAGCTGCTGCCCATAAGCCTGAGAAAAGTCAGTGTGAAAGCTCTGGGCACATCTGTATGTGGGCAGCTTATGAAAGCAGCAGGTGGCACTGCAGGGGGACTGTGGACTTACTGGGGAGTGCTAAGGGCAGCTATGCATAGCAGGGCACTGAGTACCAGAACTCATCCTCTATCATCCTCCTACGAGGACAAGAAATGGGAGATTGTTACTTGTGCCCCTGAATTCAGGATCCTGTCTCCCAAAGATGCCACTGGCTGCTTGTACACCTCCACTTTTAGGGCAAAGTGAGTATTCACCTGGAGCACAGGTGGGGCAATACCTGTATTTGAATCTGTAGCACTCTTTCTGGATTCCACCTACTCCACCGCATTCCTAACTCCATGCCAAGCTCAGATGCAGGAATCAGCACAAACCAGGGACAAATGCACAGCAAGATAGACAGAGAGTAAGTAAGTGCAAGGCCTTCCAAGAAGACAAGGGATCTACCATGAGTGCTTACAGTGGGACATCCTCTTTAGCGCCAGTGAGAGGTGCCTGTGCATTCAGGGAAGGAGCAGGCTGCTTGGTGTGCTCTGCGTCTGCAGAGAAAGGCTCATGACAACTGCATGTCCCTCTTTCCCTGAAGTAGGGTTTGTCCGTGTCAGGTGGTGTCTCACCCTGTTCCACTCTGCACTGAACTCTGCAGCTGTGGCTGTGCAGATAGACTGTGGCTTTCAAGGGCTGTCCCCAGGTGGGAACCACATCGAAACGTCTCAATAATTAAAAACAAAAGCTGAGTTCTGACTGCTTTTTCCAATAGCATCAGGCCACCAACAGCACTAGAAGACCAGAGACTGAGCCATAAAACATTGATTCAATGTCCTCAGGCCATGTGTGTTACATTGCACTCAGATTCACGTACAGGGGCACCTGTTTGCCTGCCAAGATGGGTGGGGTGTCCAGAATCACGCTTAGAGATTTCCTTCCTTAGAGGGAATGGGTTGCTGCTCAGAGATGGTAAAGAGGCTCAGCTGGAAAAAGAAAATGCACTGACACACACTGGAGGACGTGCCAGTACCCACACTCATCTTTTCTTGCTAGAGGCTGGATCCACTAGAACAAACACTTGCAAAGGCTGTTTTGGGATGTCCCAGTTGTGGGCTGCCCATCTGGAGACACCAAAGTTGTAAACTGAGGGTGACATATCCTCCTTGTGCCACAAATTATTTGGGTAAAAATCTTCCTGACCATTCCCTGCTGCTATGAACTCCCATGGCTCTTCCCAGGGCCCAGCTACACTTCACACATCTGCTGGGTTAACTGGCATAGTGACATGCAAACCCATCTCATCTTCAGCTAGTCCCAAATACTTCCCTGAAATAAATATAGGATGTAGCAGATGGTACTTCCTGGGCCAGCTCAGGATCAAACTAATCATCATGGAGCACATCTGCAATGGGCTGGCCTCAGAGATGATGCTCAAGGGCAACCAGCAGGGTTTCATTAGGGGCAGGTCATGTCAGACCAACCTGATTGCCTTTTAAGATCAGGTCACAAAAGCCTTGGATGCAGATGCTGCTGTGGATGTAATCTTTCTGGACTTCAGCAAGGCCTTTGACATTATCTCCCACCCCATCCTCATTAAAAAATTGGGCGACTGTGGCACTGAGGCCTACACCATCAGATGGATTGCAGATTGGCTGAAGGGTCATATTCAGAGGGTAGTGGTGGATGGGTCTTAGTCGACCTGGGGAGAAGTGGGCGGCGAAGTCCCCCAGGGCTCGGTCCTTGGGCCTGCGCTGTTCGATCTCTTTATCAGCGATTTGGACAACGGGGTGAAAAGCACCCTGTTTAAATTCGCTGATGATGCCAAAATTTGGGGTGAGGTGAGCACGCTAGTAGGGAGGGAAAGCCTGCAGCAAGACTTGGATAGGTTACAGGGGTGGGCTAGCAAAACCAGGATGCGCTTCAACACTGACAAGTGCAGGGTGCTGCACTTGAACAGCAGTAACCAGCAGCACACTTATAGGATGGGAAACTCCCTTCTTGAGAGCACAGAGGCAGAAAGGGATCTTGGAGTCGTTACTGACTCCAAGATGAACATGGGCCGACAATGCGAGGTCACGGTTGGCAGGGCTAACCGGACCTTGTTGTGCATCCACAGGTGCATCTCTGGCAGGGACAAGGAAGTGATCCTCCCCCTCTATGCAACACTGGTCAGGCCACAGCTGGAGTACTGTGTCCAGTTCTGTGCGCCCCACTTCAGGAGAGATGTGGACAACATTGAGAGGGTCCAGAGAAGGGCCACCAGGGGCCACCCGCATGATCCGGGGACAACAGGGCAGACCCTACAATGAGAGACTGTGGGACCTGAACTTGTTCAGCCTTCACAAGAGAAGGCTGAGGGGGGACCTGGTGACTGTCTGTAAACTCACTAGGGGGGACCAGAAGGGTTTGGGAGAGACCTTGTTTCCCCTAGTGCCCCCTGGCGTAACAAGAAATAACGGCCACAAGTTATTGGAGTAGGTTTAGATTAGACATCCGTAAGAAGTACTTCATGGTCAGGGCAGCTAGGGTCTGAAACCAACTTCCAAGGGAAGTGGTGCTGGCTTCTACCCTGGGGGTCTTTAAGAGGAGGCTTGATGCCTACCTAGCTGGGATCATTTGAGCCCAGTTTTTTTCTCCTGCCCTGGCAGGAGGTTGGACTTGAAGATCTACAAGGTCCCTTCCGACCCGACTTCTATGATTCAATTGGCTCTGTAGAACACACCAGCTTAGAGACACTGGGGCTTTGTCTATACTGGGACTTCAGCCACTGGCATAGCTGCACTGGGGCAAATCATGCCCACACAAGAGGCTTAGTGCAGCCAGGGTCTAAGGAAGAGGGTGAGGTGTTCCAGGCAGGAGCTGGAACTCCACTCCCAGCAAGTGCAGGTAGAACTCCCCCCCCTCACTTGGGTCTACTTCCACATGAAGCCTCAAAGACAAACTACTCAGAAGGGCTGCCTGAGACCACATCTTGGGCTTTTACTACTGAAGCCTTGGTGACCCACGTAACATGGACTGAGTGGTCTAAGACTGCTAACAAGCATGTTCCCTCCCACCTGTCACTCCTACTGCCACAGAAGGTTGTGTCATCTCAGAAGAGACCCAGGACAGCAGAGGGAGCAGAGGGAAAAGGAGGACTGTGTTTGCTGAACTAGGTAGGGCTCAGGGGATGGTTGGGGATAAAGCATGTCAGCATACACATTTGGGGGCAGAACATGAGGCAGACGAAGGAGACAGCATGGCAGCAGAGCTCAGTGGGGAAGATCCCGCAGTGCTGCCCACAGTCTCATAGCCAGAGCTGTCCCAGCTCCTCGATCCTCATGCCCAGCCATCACAAAGGTGCTTGCGTGTGGATCAGGCCCAGGAGACACATGAGGGTGCTGCACTTCCTGTATTCCACCTTCAAACTGATCCCAGCACAAAGGCAAGATCTGAAACCATAGCTACAGAGTCACCCCCGCTCTCCCCAGACCAAGGGAAAGGAGAAGAAGAGTGGAAGGGAAGGACAAAAATGATAGGACCTCCTCACTGACACCTCCTGGCTGTCGGGGTCGACCAGCTGAGCTAAACCAGACTCTGCCATGCTGCCCCAGGTCCCCAGCTCTGTGCTTTGTTCAGTCTCTGCCCAGTAAGGTGACACTGCCGCTGCTGCTAGAAGGCTCCAGTTTTGCAAATACTCTTCTGGAACGTATGGCACAGCGCTCCCACCCCCCGCCCTCCGGTCTGTCTCTCACCTTCTCTGGCAATCTGTCTCCTGCTGAATTCCACCCCCAGCCGCCCCCCTCCACTATCCTTCCATCCGCTCTCTCACATTTCTCGCCACTTTTCTGATTCTGCTTTTCTCCAGTCCGCCTCCCCCTCCAGTCTTGACCCTGCACACACTCCCTCTCCACCCTTGCCCCCGACACAGCTTGTGCAGCTCGCAAGCAGGCAGGGCGGCCTGGGGCTTTCAACATCAAAGTTCAAATGAGAGAAATCCCTTTTAATAGAGTTGTCACCGCTCATCTTCTGGGAGGCCAACAGTGAGGCCCTGACAGTCTGACACACCTACTACTTTCTGTGAGGCAAAGCTCATTGGCACCTAAGCAAACGTGCACACAAGTGGACCTGTCATCACATACGCCCCCCCAACAAGCACGCACCAGCGACGGCACTCCCTCCATAGGAAGAACAGTCCTTAGGGGGTTTTTTAGCAAAATCTTTACTACAAAATCTTTATTATAGTTCCCACTTTGGCTTTTCAAACCGCCCCCCCCGTGTATGTCTCAGTTCAAGAGACTCTTATTATTATCCTCCCCAAATATCCACGTGCCTCAATATCAAACACTGACAGGTGTGAAAACCCCTGAGACAGCACCCTTTAAAATGGTGCCACTGAAGAATAGTTTTTTCTTTTTATATTATTAGGTCTAGATAGTCTCTCTCACATGTCTGGGCACTTTGTGGTTATGGCCCTTGGTCTCATCTGCAGAGATCTATGACACAGTTGCAAAAGAAACTAGAAAAGCTCTCTGAGGCATTTCTGAAGCAGCTGCTCAGTAATGAGCAGGCAGCGTGGAAAGTGTGGCAGTGCACAGCCTGGGTGTGGCTTATCTTGCTGTTATGAATGATCTGTCTCCTGTAAGCACCTGAATAAATGTGTATGGTGCTGTCTCTTAGAAAACACACGGGGGGCAGGGAAGCCTATTGCAGAACTGGGTGCCAAATGGTTTTCCTAAACTGGGAAAAGTTTACAGATTTAAAAAAATATTCCCTGTTTAAATCATCACGAAAAGCCAAAACTGCACCAATCTTCAAGATCTGAAGAAACATCAGCCAGAACACCAGTTTGGGACAATCAGGACAGCTGGTTTTGATCATTTCAAAATGTTTTGTTCCAATTTTGACCATTCTTGTTTTTAACAACTTTTTTTTATTTTACTATGCATTAGCTTAAATGTCTGAATGAAAAGCCACTTGGAATGGCAAAAATATAAACATTTTCACTCAAGCAGTTGCACATGGATTTTTTTTTAGTCCCCTTTCCCCCGCCCCTGCTCCCCCAACAGGAAACTCATTTCCCGCAAAAAAAAAGTTTCAGTTTTTACAAATCAGCATTTTCAATATAAAACATTTAGTCAAGGAAGCCCTGCCCAACCCCAGTGAGAAGGGTTAACTTGAATGTGTATCACATGGCCAGCTTAAGCGACTCAGCTCTATGTGGAACATAAAGTCATCCTCCTGGAGGCTGTGACCCTGGGCTAGCGGTTACCTGCCCCCAGGCAACATTTCTGACAATACTGTGATACTCTTCCTTCCTCTCACCCCCGCCCCATGGCCTTCTGTCTGGCTAACTACTGGCACCCCTATAGCTGGTGCACCTGAACTGGCACCTCCTGTTGGGAGGGAGAGGTCCTACACACGAGAGCTCTCCTTGACCTGGCATTCCCAAAGGCAGTGGCAGTACTGGCAGGAGGAGAGCTGAAATATTTCTCTAAATTTAAAAATCTCCTCTGGGCTGTTCATTCTGCGCCTTCTAACTCCACGCTGATGGGTTGACAGGGAGAGGAGTTTATTTCTGGTCTAGCAATATAGAAGCCCTGCAGCCAGGTGCCAGATCAGAGCACGCACCTAGTCCACACCCAGTCATACTGCAGGGCTGCAAGCTCATTGGTGTGCTTTCCATGCCAATGGGAATAATTTCCTTCAGAGACCAGGCCTGCCACAAAGGGAAGCTCGGAGAGCTCATTGCCCCAGGCACGGCCTGTCAGAGCCTTCAGAAATGACAAGCATTGCAACTATTTCTACCGAGTAAACTCAGAACACTACTCCGCCCGCGTTGTCTTTCCCTTGCACGCGCACGCACGCACACACTTCCCTCATAACCTTCCTTCACCCTCACCTGAGTGACCTGGGCGATTTTTCAGAGTCTGTTTCTGCCAGATTTTGCTACAAAATACAGTAATAGGGCACTGGCCCACGGCTACCCCAAACCTAGCACTGCCTGGCAGGTGACCCTGTTAGCGAGTAACCGTGGGGAAGTTTTCATGAGGTAGATCACATCTACCCCAATTCTGACTTCTCTCAGGGGGAATCAGCACAGGGGGCCACACAGAAGCAGTGGTGAAGCTGAGAGCTAAGCCTCAGCAGGAATTACAGGAGGGATAAAAACACCCTCCAAAAATAAAGATCCTCACCCCCTGCTCCCCCCCCACGCTGCAGCCCAGGCTGCCCTCTCACCACCTGCCCCAGCCTGCTGCTGTCAGAAACCAGGAGAGGCAGCTACTGATGTGAAAAATGGCTGGGGCAGGGGAAGGAGGATGGTGGTGGAAGCATGCGCTGTGCAGGCTGGGGAATCCCTCTGGTGAAAATCATGCAGCACCGCAGCAGGCCTGCCCCTCTCAGTCCCCCAGGCTGCTAGAGATGGGCTCCCCAGAGCTGCCCATCATGGGAAGCCAGGAGTGTTTCTCTCTCTTCAGGGGAGAACCTCTCTACAGCTCTCAATGCCTCTGAGCCACTGTCCCATGCCCCCTAAGGATGGAAGAGACAACCCTGCCCTTGCCCCATCTGCCTGCCAGAGACATGTACCTCCCCTCCTGCGTTACCCACTCTGTGCCCCCCAGCACCACGCTCAGCTGCCACAGCAGCCTCCAAAACCCTGCATCTTCTCCCCTGCCCCTCATCAGCGCTATTCATAAATGATGAGTGTCTGGCTTTTATCAGCTCCCGTCGCTCCAGGCTCAACCCACAAAATACAGAGTGCATCTGCGATGGAGGCGCCAGTGCCTGGCAGAAGGCAGCAAGATGCAAACACAGGCTCAGAAGAAGCTTACTCAGCTCCGAGGGGGGTAAAGGAGGATCACAGCTACCAGGGGCGCTGAAACTGCACACGGCTCCCATTCTGACTAGCTTTGTTACGGCATCATCTCAAAACCCCAACCAAGAGCAAGGCCCTGGAGTGCTGGGGCACTGGATACACACATAGTCAGAGACTCTCCACCGCAAAGACCAGTGAGTCTCTAATGTCCCACCCTGCCCTGCCCTATCCAAAAGGGCAAACAGAAGAGAAGCAACTCCCCTAAGGTCGCACATCACATCCGAGGCTAGAACCCAGTTCTCGTGCCCCTCTGGTCAGTGCCCCACTCACTAGACCAGGCTGTCTCCCTAACAAACAGCACAGACAGAAAAAGCAGAGGTGCAAGCTGGTTTATAATGCTGCAGAGGCCACGATGCTAACCACAGATGCAGGCAATTGGCAGAACATATGCTTATTCCCATGCCCCTCCCTAGCACCCCCGGCTGTATAACCACATCTCTACTTTTCCTCTCTCTCCTATTCCTCTGTTATCCTTTTTTACCTCAGCTCCTAGAAGGCGAAGCTTCTCCAGTCCCAGCCATAAACACACAAACCCTCCTCCCCATGGGCAGTTGCAGGGGAACCTGCACCGACCTGAGCATGAATGTTTTGGGGTTTGTCTCTCGTCCCCTCCAGTGCTATGCTACAATACCAGATGCCCTACCAAAGCCCTACTTCCATCAGGTGCCTGGGAAAGTAGGGAGAATCCAGCAGTGACCCTGGCTGATGAGGAAGACATACGGCAAAGTAAAAAATGAGGGGCAGAAGGGCCATTGCTGCTAAGAACCCTGACCACACTAGGGAGAGCTGCATGGACATGGGCCAAAGCAGCCAGAAGCTTCTTTAAAGCAAACAGTGCTCGCCACTCCCCCCACCCCCTGCGGCCAGTGGGGTCTGTGGGAGTTTCCCCACTTACCGTCACCACGCTCCTGGCGCAGCTGTGCCCCCCCCACCCGCCAGGGGCACGAGCCATGTCCTTTCACTTGTGCAAACCTAGCAGAGTTAATCTGGAGCCAGTGGAGGACGGTAGAGATTGGATGATGACAGAGGATGGGAGCAAGGTTCCCATAGTACAGGGCCTGGCTGTGCTGTGAAAGCTCAGGCTAGTGTGAAGAGTCCTCAAGGTTTGTATGTTTATCCCTGCTCCACGTGCCACCTCTTTCCATGTCTCATCTTTTTCCTGCTCCAGATATTCCTCCCTTCCCTTGGCTGCCTAATTCCTTCTACCAAGTAGCTTCCTGTCACCCAAAAAGGGTCCCTTGGAGTCACTGTACCATGGGCCACCTTTTGCACCACACTATCACACAATTTGTTTCCAAACAGGTGGGCATGGGGGGGCAGATTGAGGCCCCTACATTGAGGGAGGGAGTGGGGCAGGCACTGCACAGCTGGGGTGGGGCACAGGGCAGCCATGACTGGGAGGGGGTGAGGCAGGTCCCACTGCTACACACACTCTGGGAGGGCATGGGGACACGTGCCCCCAGATCTGCGTGCACGGTGAGGGCAGGCTGCTGCTGCGGGATGGGGCAGCACCAGGCCCTTCCTGGCAGAGGGGTTGGGCTGGGTCTGCACTTGGGGTGGGCAGTGACAGTGCTGGGAAGAGGGCTATGGTGGGGGGGCTGCAGCCATCACAAAATTTGCCATAGCCCCCCTCCCAGCACTGCCACCACCTGCCATGAGAGCAGCCTGGTCCAACCCTTTGTCAGGAAGAGCCTGGCGTCACTCTGCCCCAGTCCACAGCGGCAGCCTGCCCTTGCCCTATGCACGGATCTGGGAGCACATGCCCCCATACCCTCCTGGGGTGTCTGCAGCAGCGGGAGCCACCATCCCCTCCCTATGCCCCCTGGAAGAGCCACTCACAGCTCCATCCTGCACCCCACCAGCTGTGCAGCGCCTGCGCCTGCCCTGCTCCCTCACTACTGGGGCCTCAATCTGCTCCCCCGCTCCATGCCCCTTTCCTCACAACAGACTTACCAGCTGGACCTGGCTGCTCTCCATGCTGCTGTGCTGCGCTCTTGGCTGGCTCCGTACTGTGCTGCGGCTGTGTGCCTGCACAGGGTATTTATCGGTAACATTACTGGCCACATCAGCCAGAAAAAGCCAAATTGCTGATACTGTTTTCTTTATATCGGTGCCAATCCGATATGGGACTGATGTATCGGTGCACCTCTAGCCATTAATTGTACTGTTCAACCTGTTCACAATATCAATCTTCCAGACTGCTTTTAATAGTCAGCGGGAGACCAGTGCAGATTCCAGTAGACTTCTGTTCAATCCAGGAGGGTTGGCAACCCTACCTTCACTTCCTCCTCGGCCTCGTCCCACCCTGCTGTGCCCTAGGCTGGGAAACCTGGCTCTAGGGAAGCACACAGCTTGCTGCAGACAGGAGTTCCTCACTGAGGCCCCTCTGAGCAGCTGGGCGCTGAGCCAGCAAACCACAGAGGAGAATGGAGCAAGACATGCCCCTGGAGGCTAAAAAGCAGGCAAGACAGTCCTGGGAAGGGAGCAATCTTCCTGGCTTAATCTCACACAGGAAATCACCACAGCATTCATGCATGCGAACAAAGGCCATGGCTGTATTTCACTGGGAGCACCAGTGGTACCAAAGCACAGGTTCAGCACAAGACGTGAGCACACACGATACCCTGCGGCAAGACAGAATAAGCCTGTGAAAGGAAGTCTCTTCCTCCTGTGGGCCCCACCGCCTGTTGACAGCCAAGCCATGGAGATGACAGGAGATGCAGGGAGCTGCTCCCTGGAAAAGCAAGGCTGGTTCTGTATGTCATGAGTCTTTAACAGCTTTGCCAGACTAATCCACAGGGAAGTATAAATGTCCTGCCCATGAACCAGAGCATCTGTTCTGCTGAAGGACAAGGCCTTGAGAGGCATTCAGGCCTTCTGTGTGCTGCCACTCCTGCTCCTAACAGTCCACATAGGAATGGGGCTGCTCTGCATGCGTCCTAGGGCATCTGAGCCAATAGGACCCCAAGCTGTCCCAACTAACCAGACCTCTGCCAGCTGCGAAAGACCTGTGTGCCACTTCCTTCCCCACAAGATCCATTTAGATCCTGGCTCTATCAAAACCTGACCCTCACTCTTCCTCTCAAACTCAGTGCCCCTCTCCCTCCAGTTTTGTAGCAATATCACTCAACGAGTGCTCCTGATTTCCACCAGCCTCTGTGGGAGTGGAGCCATTCACAGCAGCCATCTTCCCCTCTCCATGTGATAAGTTACATCTGGCTGGTGACAGCCATGGCCTCATTGGATGGGATGAGAATCATCCGATTTATGCTGGGGAGATCACAAGACTGTAGCAGGTTGGGAGTGAGAAATATCACAGGGAAAGTGTCACAGCTGATAAGTCTGTAACCATTATTCATGACTCTCTAATGACTTCCTCAGCCTCTAGTGGCATCTCCAGCAGCTGTTGCCTCCCCAGTTCCTTTGCCCTGGACCCCAGCCTATGGAAACTGATCCTGTTTTGCACTACGTCAATGCAAAGCAGGGGTCACTACAGGGAAGTTGAGAAGACTTGGGCCCTAGTTCATCCAAGCATTGATGCTGAGCTCAAGCTGGGGGGCACTGCTGCTCTCCAAAGCCCTGAGCCACAGGGGACTAAGTCAGTTCAAGTCAGAGCAGCCCCAAGGTTGCCCTCACTTCATCTGACAGGGTAGCCAGGTTGCAGAAATGCCCCAGCCAGATCCTCAGCACCAGTCCAGTACCCAGGGCTTCTGTCCAGGAGGGGGTGTGGAGACAGGCCCGGACTGACAGCACATTAGTAGGGTTGTGTCAGAGACACAAGCACCCAGATAAACTCTTGGGAACTGCCAGGTCTGATTCCACAAGGGACAGGGCAGCTCCTCCTTTTCCCTAGGTAGCTGCACTGAATGGCATTTATCAGTACTGAGGTGCTGCTCACAGGCAGTTACCAGGGTGAGATCAGAGGCATACAGCGAGGACACCATGTCCCAAAACCTCCCTGTCTGCTGTAGACCCCAAGGAGTTTTTGGTAGAGCTGGGGTTTGCTCTGAGGTCCTAAGCCAAACTGTCCTGGACTCCTCTGGGCCCTGGCTGAGATTTCTAAAAGTGCCATGGGGAGTCTGGTGTCCAATTCCTATTGCGTTTTTATGAGAGATAGGTGTTTATCTGCCCTTTGCACCATGACAAGACTCCCCAAGAGTCAGTCACTGCCATCCCATCCCTATGGCGGCTGCATTCTGGAGTTTCCAGGTGTGCAGGGCAGGAGGATGTGGAGTTTGAAAAAAGCTGCTCACTCTGTACAAGTACTGTTGTGTTGGTGCTGGCTGCCATGCTAAGAGCAGCAACCAGCCCTAGCAAAATGCTGCCCAGCCTGATACAGCCTCTTCTTCCCATAGTACTCAGCCAGAAGGCTCCCAGGATGACCCTATAGCCTCTGCCTGAGAAGCTAGTGCTAAAAAGGGAGCACATGGGAATATCTGGTAAGCTGGAAATACAGAGCAGAAAGGTGAAGCCAGGGTACGGAGAAGGGAAGGAGGGGATCTGCGGGGCCAGCTAAGAAGTCACTAACCTCAGTGCTGGCAGAGGACACCATGGCGGGTGCCAGCCCTGCTGTGTGGAGCTTTTCCAGCTGAGGCCTGCAGATGTGTGCAGGGCTATTAGCTGTCTTTGCAATGAAGTATTGAGCTGTGGCAAGTACTGTCTGGAACTCACGCTGGCACAATTCTGCTCCAGGGCCCAGCTACAAGGGCTACATTCAGGCCCAAGCATGCTGCTAGCTGCCAACCCCAGGGAGCCAGCAATCGGGCTGAAGGCGATCAAGGGCTCACTGTCCCTTCCTCCTCCTCTGGCTGCCCTTGCACTGAATAGAGATTGCACAAAGCCAAGAGTGAGCACAGCCATAAGGGCAGTAAGCACAAAGAGCCTGCTACAGTCCAGCCACCTGCATGGGCCTCAGCCTATCCCTGGAAACTGCTTCACAAGCAGCAAGGACCAGAGACTGATTTCATTCACACTCTGTACATCCATGGCAGGGATCATCTCTCCTCTCTGTATTCATACAGTCCTGCTCACAACTGAGGCTACTGGGCACCATGCAAATGAATAACTATTACTGACACTGCTGACTTCAGTGGCTTGGCCCCAGTGTGGTGCTCTCTCTCCAGGAAGGTGCATTATCCTCTGAAACAACTAAGGGGAACTGCCTCCTCCTCTATTCTACCGCTAAACTGTGAGGTGTCAATCCCAAACAGGAAGGTCTCGGAGCCAGGCATAGGCACCAACACATGGGACTGAATCATCCTTTTGCTGAACAGGTTGCAGGTGTGCCCACTGGGAGGGAGGGGAAGTTCACTGCACACAAAGGCAGGAGTTCCAGCAACAGGTACCAGGCTCACAGAAAGGGCTCTGCATACATACACACTGCTACTGCTCCTCCACAACCTTTGCACTTGGCACTACAGACCTCAAAAATGCAGCTGAACTGACTCCCTCAGGCACTGGGGTCCAACTTCTGCTCCCTACAACAGTTATGAGTGTCCATTCCAGACCCCAGTGCACAAGCCTACCACTCACCCCTTCATGGGCACCTTCAGCCCCTAACAAGGCCTGCAGCCCAAAGACAGGAGCAGTTCTCTCTGTGCAGCCAGTGGAGCTTTACCACCTGGGGACCTAGTCATTGAAGGCATCTTGCATCCCTGGAGGGCTCAAATTTCTTGCATATTCCTATCTGTACTACTCCTCCTCTGCCATCCTCCTCTGCATTCTACTTATGCTTCCAGCCTTCCTGATCCCCTGTTCCTCTGATACCTGCAGCCCATCAGCCTTATCAGAGCCCTGCAGGTGTTTAACCCCCTGCTTTCCCCAAAACTGTTCTTTCCCAGGAAGCTCAGGCCCCTTTATTATGCAAGTCATTTTGGCAGTGGCCCTGGCTCCCCAGATGGCACTGCTACAGCTTGGCTTGGTTCAGCTCATCGGTAATAACAAGGAACAGGGCAAATTCATCATGCCTTGATGCAGGAAGGAAGGAAGAAGCAGGTGCTTCCAAGGTGGATTATTTCTGCTATAGTTAATGCACCAACTACATGGGAAAGGCTCTGAGAGACAAAAGGAGATGTGAATGAAGTACAGCCAATACAGGGTAACTGAAACATAAGGCAGGATCCTAAAAATCAGGCAATGGGCTTAAAAACCATGAGAATATTATTAAATAATGCTTGGGGGTTTTTTATTAGTTTTCTAGATTCTAAGCCTTCCAGCTGCTCCTGAGCCATGTTTTCCAGCTTTCTTCTGCAGCCACAGGTTAGAAATGTCTTTAAATGAAAATAATCCTCACATAATCATGACTCCAGGAGCTGGCACTTTAAATGGAATGTATTATGTCATGAGACTCATGTCATGATAAAATTATGAGAGTTGGCAGCATTGTGAATAGTACAGAGAAGGTCCCAGGATAGAAGAAGCTGTAGGAAACTAGGATATAAGGCTGTCTGTTGGGCCCCTTGCACAGAAGAACGATGATACAGACTTGAATGACAAGACTACTTGTGGGTTTTCCTATAGGACCCCTGCCCCATTTGGTGCAGAAAATATGCTTTGCTCATGTTAAGTTTTACTGCATGTGATGTGCAGCCCCAGGTTTCAGCTACTGCACTTTTTCAACCCCTGCTCTGAAGACAGAATCACTCTTCCTCAGGGACTTTTCCACAGCACTCATCACTAAAGTATCAGAAGCCTTGATCGACGGCTCCTTGTGAGATGAGTGGGCATTAACCTTATGGTATGAAACTGAGGGAAACTGAGGCACAGATGGATTACGGGCAAATCATACAATCATAGATAATTAGGGCTGGAAGGGGCCTCAGAAGGTCATGTAGTCCAACCCCTGCTCAAAGCAGGACCATCCCCAACCAGATCATCCCAGCCAAGGCTATGTCTAGCCAGGTCTTAAAAACTTCCAAGGATGGAAATTCCACTACCTCTCTTTGTAACCTGTTTCAGTGTTTTACTACCCTCCTAGTGAGAAAGTTTTTCCTAATATCTAACCTAAATTTCCCTTGCTGCAACTTGAGACCATTGCTCCTTGTTCTGTCATCTGTCACCATTGAGAACAGTTTAGCTCCATCATAGGCAGCAGAAGGCTGGGGTTAATGGGGTTTAGTACCCCTCAAACATGGGGTAGTAGGTAGGGCTGCAAAGCAGCCCAGACATGGGCTCTGGGCAGCTGCAGCAGGGAGAGGGGGGCTGGGGAGGTGAGCAGACTCAGACACTCCCAGCCCAGCATGTCGATCACTGCCCAGCACGACAGGCAAGTCTCCGTCTGTGAAGGGGAAGGGGGCAGAGGGCTGGCAGATTGAGGCCCCCACAGTGAGGGAGGGAGTGGGGCAGAGGCAGGGCTGGGGTGAATGGGGCCCCCAGGTCAGTTGCGGGGCTGTCGGAGCCCCGGGCAGCTTATCCAGGGCCACAGGGGGGCTCTCCTGCCACTGCATGCACCCTGGGGGAGGTGTAGGTGGTATGCGCTGCCTGGATTTTTGTGGGGGGCAGAGGCAGGCTGCCACTGCAGGCTGGGACTCTGCACCCCACTGCCTTTGCTACTGCTGTGAGAGTTGCACAATGCCATGTGCCAGACCCCGCTAGGCAGGCAGGGGACATGGCACAGTCCAGGGGTTGCAGGCACATGGCATCACATGGCTCCCAAGGCACTGGCAGCAGGGCATAGAGCCCAGCCTGCAGTGGCAGCCTGCCTCTGCCCTGTGGAGGGAGGGAGGGAGGGGGTGTGCGTATGCACATGCTTCACTCCCCTCCCCAAAATAATAATATTTTCTCCCTCCACCTATGAGCTCCATCCTCTTTCAACACCCCTCCTCAGGTAGTTGAAGGCTTCTATCAAATCTCATCCCAGTCTTCTCCTCTCTAGACTAAATAAGCCCAGTTCCCTCAGCCTCTCAGAAGTCAGGTGCCCCAGCCCCCAAACCATTTTCGTTTTCTTCCACTGGACTCTCTCTAATTTGTCTGCATCCTTTCTGTAGTGGGAGGGCTCAAAACTGAACACAGTACTCCAGATGTGGTCTCACCAGTGCTGAATAGAGGGGAATAATCACTTCCCCTGACCAGCCGGCAGCACGCCTAACAATTCAGCCCAGTATGCTGAAGGGCACACTGTTGGTTCATGTTCAGTTTATTGTCCACTGTAACCCCCAGGTCCTTTTCTGCAGAGCTGCTGCCCAGTTGGTCAGCCCCCAGCCTGTTCCAATGCCCAAGCTGTTGCCCCCATTGGACTGCTCCATCCTAAGTACAGGACTTTGCACTTGTCCCTGCTGAACCTCATGAGATTTATGCTGGTCCAATCCTCCAATTTGTCCCGGTCACTCTGAATCCTAGCCTTACTCTCCAGTGTATGTACTACTCCCCCCAGATGTATCTGCTTGTTTGGGGTGCCGAATCTAAAACCTGGGACCTGATTCCTCAGAATATTTAGCACTGTCCATGGCACTTCTGCATGCAGGGCACAGCTCCCATTAATGTTAGCAGTGGTAACCTCCATTCTCATCTCAGGCTGTCAACAAATGAGGAGCACACAGGTCTGAAAAGTTTGCTGTGGGCAACCTGACCTGCTCTGCAAACTGGGTGACTGGTACAGCTCCACTGCCTTTATCCAATTCATAACTGATAAAACGAGTTGACACCTGTGGAAGATCCAACTCATTTAATTTACTCTGTGGATTAATATTTGTTTCCAAAGACTATCAGTGCCAAAGCTGGGACAGAATCCAATTCACCAGGGAAGCATCCGACTGCCTTCACTGATGACCCTCCTTTCTCTTCCTGCAGCTTTGACATCATCCACAACAAATCTTTCAGGCTCTGCAACAAACAAGCCTGGGAGGCCTACAGACAACAGCCTCCTTCAAGGCACAGTGCTGATTCATCTGCAGAGTAGGCCCACCCAGTGCACAGAATGAAACAGGGGTCTGCTGGAAAAGATAGTGCATGATCACAGAATTAAACACTGTATCTATCATCAGCCATATTTACAAGGGTGTTATGTTAAGGTTATACAGGCTATTGTATTAAAGTTACACAGCCATATTTACAAGGGTGTTGTACTAAAGTTACACAGGCAACAGTAAGTTAGATTCAGGGCACCCTGCAGAAAATGCCAGCTCTTTGCTATCACTTGTCTTTGACTATGGAAAAACACCATAGCAATTCTTCTGTTGCAAAGAGCTCACAAAAACCTCATCAGGTCCAAATGTTTTTGACACTATGGATTCCTTTTTGAAATCTCTGGGTTTATTTTGTGAATGGTGCAGCACCCTGGCTAAAAATGACTGCTTCAGATCTAATGCACAGATCTCCTGCTTGAGCTAATGGATAATTAACAGCAGTAGTAGATTGTC
The DNA here is from genome assembly GCF_052110815.1 of Crocodylus siamensis. Taxonomy (NCBI): domain Eukaryota; kingdom Metazoa; phylum Chordata; order Crocodylia; family Crocodylidae; genus Crocodylus; species Crocodylus siamensis. The sequence goes on from NC_143404.1 coordinate 50,968,220, forward strand.
ATCCTCTGTGTAGACGACACTATAGAAGAAGAATGACACATTAAGCAGAGCAGTGGTGAAGCTCAGGGAAACTTCCAAGCCCTGGAGGGGAGTGTGCCTTGCCTGCCTTGGAGAAGACATATATGGTTCTGCTTCTGTCCCTCTCCTGCCCCATCTAGCACCCTGAGTCTCAGTCTCCTTGCCCAATAAATCCCAGACCTCCAACTCCTGTCCAGTCTCAGTCTTGCCCTTCTACATTTGCTTTCAGCATATTCTTCTTGCCCAGTCAGTCCTAGTCTTCACCCTCACAGTCCTTGTCCAATCTATATCCTCCACCCAATCCCCAAATCTCCATTCTCCCTGCTCCTGTTATCCCTACAGCATACAGTCCCCTCCTGCAAGCTCCTTATCCCAGTCTTCCCTCCTTCCCTACTTCTTTCCCTTTCTCCCAGCTCTTATCCCAGCTGCATTTTATTCAGCCTACTTATTCATGCTCCCTCAATGCCAGCAGAGAAGGCACAGAAGGGAGAGTTCCCTTGATCTCAGTTCCCACGTCCAGCACCAGAGCGGTCTGTGGCAGCTGGGAGAATCCTGCTCTATCCTTGCAACTTCAGAAAGGAGCATGCTTAGAGCAAAGGAATCCTTGGAGAAATTAGCTTTTGAACTCTAGCAAGTCTCTATAGAGTACATGCAAACTGAGATTATCAAAAGCCTCTGTCTTGACCAAATTTGGGTACACTTTTATGGGATTGGCAAAATACACATCCCTAGAAAATTCAGGCCCTGGCTCCCAGGCTTAGAGTATTTGGGCTGCTCAATTAAGGCTTTTTATTATTTGAAAATGGCAAAAGAATGTATTTTCCCCGTAAAGTTGCTTTTGGAAGCAGGTAGACCACTTCTACTGAAGCTCAATAACAGAAATCTGAGGCAGTCACCCAGCACGGAAAATTTCAGCCCAAATGGTTCAAGTCAGTTGGCAAAGTCATAAGCAGCTGAAATCACAGGCTCTTTTAATAGAAAGGGTCACGGAAAACTGAATGACAGGCAATGCTAGCAGTTCCTATGGTAATCCTTAACTTTTGTCTACCTCCTTTGTTTTCTTTTCCTCTTTACTTTGGTCCCCTTCACTCTCCCTTTTCTCGCTGGTGTCTGCATTCACGTTTGCCAGGCTTTCAACCCCCAGCATCTCCCACACAAATCTCACAGCTTCCCTCACACATTCTGATTGTCTGATGTCTCTTTTCCCCTCAGAACCCTTCCTTCTCTTCATTCATGACACAATTTCTTATCCGAGTCCATCTTTCTATTTTTACCGGCCCAATTTCATTCATTCACTCTTATCTGAGTCTATTTTTAAATCTGCTGCTGTCTTCTCCTGGCTACATTTCATCTTCCTCTGGCTGCCCCACCAGGCTCTCCCCCGTTCATTTTCTCCATCAGTCTTTCCTTCCCTGTGATTGTCCTTTACTATTTCTTGCCCATCTCCCAGCTGCATCTCTTTCATTGTGCCTATCTGCAGGATATTAGGCATTCACACTATGGGAGGCCAGTTGCAGGCTGGCCTGTGCTGCCCACTCCTCTCCCACGATACAATAAGGACTGCACTGGGAAGTATTACTGAGGTTTCCTCTCTCCACTTTTGAAGCATTTTCCCCTTCCTCTAGGCTCCCTCTCCTCCAAACACATGCAATATCAACTGCTCTGTTTTCTCTCAGCTCTTTGATCCTCCCCTCCCCAATCCTCATCCCAGGAATCTGTTCCTGTGACTGGGAGTCTGAACACAAGCCCCTTTTGACCAGCCCTAGGGTTGGGTCCTGGGCATCCCCTCACAGGTCTCATGTGGCTGAGGGTTCTGCAACTGCACAAGGACCAATCTGTGCCCCTCTCTTCTTCCTACCTCTTATGAGCATCTGGCTGCTCCCAAACACTCTAGCTGCCTCTCAGAGCAGGGTACATCAGATTTGCAGCTGGATGGGTCCACCTTTAATACCCCAGCAGTACTGCTAGCTTATTTGGGCACACCAGTGCAGCCTGGACCAGTCATATCCCAGCTGAGTGCCCATCTGGCAGATGTGCCCGCACATCCTGACATACCTTTCCTCCTCCAGCAGCACCGTGGGCACAGAGAAATTAAGCAGTTAAAAGGTGCAGTGGCTTCATACTCTCTCGGAAACAACCTTCAGCTTCTCACAGCAGGAACTGGCTCTTTAAGAGCTGACAATGAGTTTGCAAGGTTATCGCTGGCCTGCCTGGCAGTGGTAATAGCTGAGCAGTTCTGTGTTTAGGGCAGAAGCAGAGCTGGGCAAAGGCAGGCTCTGTTCCTAGAAGAATCAGGGCAGCAGCACAGTGTCACCCTCCAGCTGCCCCAGGAGAGCCGTTGAGGAGCTCCAGAGACAGCCACTCATGCCAGCCCTCCCCAACTGGCAGCACAGGGCCTTGGAAGATGTATATGAGGGGACCTGAACACATAGGAGAGTCCCACGGGTGGAGAGTCCCACTTGTCCAGCCAAAGCGTCTTGATATCCCAATACCCCGCAGTTGCTTAGCTGTAGGTCATACCCCATTGTTAACACCAGATGCAGAGCTGACAACATAAAACTACTCAGTTCTGTGGCACAGTGGCTTGGAGCAAACGCTCAGAAACAACTTGGCCAAGCAAGCCTAGCTAGACACAGCCCGGCAGCTTGAGTGAGTTGCTTTTATCGGGGGGGGCAAGACCCCTCTTGTAAGGCATTTGGCTGCAGTGGGTCCTGCGGCAAGGCAAATTCATTCCAGCTAGCTAGCTCGGCAGTATGATCATAAATGCACTCCCAGCCTCTGCTTCCCAGGGACTAGCAGGAGCAGAGCTACCTCTGGAAGCAGCACACCCATTAAAACTAGCCTCCCGCTGGAAAGATGGCTCTACCCCTCTGCAGCACTGGCTGTGGGAGCCATACCACATTCCAGGCTCCAGCTGCCACTGCCTTACATTGGTGGCTGTGGGCTTCATCCCATACACTGCATCTCTGCTGGGGATAGTTTAGGGAGGATGGAGTCAGTCTTGCTGCGATGCAGACAGACGTGAGCAGCAAACTGCTGGGGAATCTGTGCTGTTTCCATGCTTCCAGCATTTGCCTGTCCCCAACCCCTTTGCCAGGCAGCTCCTACCTTTGCGAGCGCTCTCCATCCCATGACTGCAGCACGGCTGCTCTCCACTGGACTGATGCTGTGTGTACAACGCACTGCTTTCTGCAGAGCAGCCTCTTCTCTAACTTTAACACCCCCGCGCATTGATTGATGCATACTGCAGTCACAGCAGACCTCGCTGCACAGAGCAGCAAACTGGGCTCCTTTCCCACACTCCCAGACCAGGCTCATCACAAGAACCCCCCTAGTGGCAAGTTCCCTTCTCTCCTGGGTCTCACGCTCCTCAGACAGCCCTCCAGCCTAGCTGATCAATACTATATATACCTGCTGAGGCTGGGCTGGGTCACTAGCCCCTCTACATCCCTTCACTTGCACTTTCCTCCCCCTTGGCTGCAAACATCTGACTCATTACAGGTCAGTCATCAGGGAACAAGAGCTGAGCATGAGTCTTCTATATCCTTCCTCGCTTCAAATCCGAGGGAGGGATGAGGAGGGGGATAGAAAGAAAAGGATACTTTGCTGCAGAGCCCCAGCCCTGATTTCCAGCCAAAGGACTGTCAGGCACCTTGATAAACTCCGTCCCTATTTAAATTAGGACTTCTCAATAGTCCCATCAAAATCTGAAACAAACAACTCCAACACCCAATGTGCATTTGATCTAGAAGGCTCCAGCATCATTACGCACTCTTGGAGCTGAAACATTCTGCCTAAGGTGCTTTACGTATTTTCATTTTCCCCTACTGAAATGCAGCCATGTCTCAGATAGAGCACAGTAGCTCTTACACATCATCTTAGAGTACACATCCTCTTTTAGACTGTCTTTTCTTGGTGGGATGAACCATGCTATAAGAAATAGCTCATAGCTAATCCGGTGTTGGGGCCAAAAGTCTCAAGTGCAGACACTTATCCTGTATGTGGCTACTGGAACTGAGGCTCTCAAAGCTCTTTCCAATGCAACATCAACATTATCCATGTTTTATAAATGAAAGACTTGAGGGACGCTAGTGCCCATAATTCCTCCTGGAACAGAGATGCTGAGCATCCCTGAGAGCTACAGGCCAAAGGCCAGATTTTCACTCATGCTAAGACAGGGGAGTCAAACTCATCTGTCCTTGTAGGCTGAATGAGCAGCATGGGGCCAGTCTGCAGGCCAGATCCTATTCATGGACTCCTTTTCT